>NC_136430.1:105487500-106010000 GCF_052849685.1 Lactuca virosa | reverse complement strand
TAGAGTTAGTATGCCTGTTGGCTTAAAACTCTTAGCATGTTTCGAATGCTAGATCGGGTTGGTGTTCAGTCAGCAAAGGGAGAGCGACTAAGCACCTTGCTACTAGGACCCTTCAGTCAAGCTTCTCCAGTGAGACCTTTCTTTTAGGCAGGCGATAGCCTGATTCAAAGATTGGTTCCGAATCTTTCTCTTGTTATGTAGCTAATTAGGAGTTATCAAAGGTTGTTAAACTAACTCATTAGCTAGTCCAAGGAATAGAATCAGGACTCTATCGAGGAGGTTTTGGATATTTTTTAGATCTCCCAAAAAAGCTAGTCCTCTGAAACAGAGGGGAGATTTCAGAGATTTTAGATCTCTCATAAAAGCTAGTTGACGGAGACAGAGGATCAAAACGGAGATCTTTCACACAGTTGAAAAATGGTCATATATGGGGCAAATCAATAAAACATGCATAAAGGTTTGGAAACTCTAAAACCTAAAAAATCAATAGAAATATAGAGAAAAAAATACTTTAAGATATCTAATCTTATTTTATTTTATTTTATTTTTTTGACTTTATAGGATTAAAAATCGCAGGTTTTGGCACAAATACGCTAAAAAAAATTGAATTTTTTTTTAATAAAAAAAAGTTATTTAAAAAAAATTCAACGATTTTTTTTTAAAAAAAGTAACGCTTTCTACTTCTGTAAAGTAAAAATAAAAATTAGATATCTGAAAGTACTTTTTTTTATACATTTTGAGGGTTTTTAATTAGGTTTATGCATTTTCTATTGATTTTCCCAATATATATATATATATATATATATATATATATATATATATATATATATATATATATATATATATATATATATATATATTCAAAATCAAATAAGAAGGAAATTTTTGGTAGAAAGGTAAGAAGTTTTTTTCTATATATTTTTTTCGCGAACAAACAAAATGAATCATAAAGATGTTTTTTTGGGAATTTTTTCTTGTGAATCATCTTACAAATGAATCATCTAGTGATTCATTTATTTTGTTCGTCAAAAAAATATGTAGAAAAAAACTTCTTACCTTTCTACCAAAAAAAATTTATTACCGGATCTATATATATATATATATATATATATATATATATATATATATATATATATATATATATATATGGTTAGGTGCATGTGAGACGGCTTAATTTTGTGAGACTATGAGACGCAATCCTAGTCACTCATTTTGTAGATTAAAAAAAACATTTTTAAAATGCAAAATAATTGACAAATTTGTAAATTTTTTTTAAAATATTATTTTTGTCATTTATATATATATATATATATATATATATATATATATATATATATATATATATATATATATGGTTAGGTGCATATGAGACGACTTAATTTTGTGAAACTGTGAAACGCGATCCTAGCCACTCATTTTGTAGATTAAAAAAAAACATTTTTAAAATGTAAAATAAATGAAATTTTTTGAATTTCTTTTTAAAATATTATTTTTGTCATTTATATTTTCCAAAAAAAAACTACCGTTTTTTTACATATTCTAGTAGAATATTAGAATATTTTATATATCTGACAAATCTAGTAGAATATTAGAATATTCTAACAATCTAAAAATCACATTAAAATATTTACACTGTAATATTCTATTAGAATAATTCACGTATTTTTCAAAAAAATCGGTAATTTTTATTTATTTATTTTAATTTTTATTTATTTTTTTAGGTAAAAAAAATGACAAAAATAATAATTAAAAAAAGAATTGTCGAAATTTTCATTTTATTTACATTTTAAAATTATTTTTAAATTGCGTCTCACGGATATATATATATATATATATATATATATATATATATATATATATATATATATATATATATATATATATATATATATAGAGAGAGAGAGAGAGAGAGAGAGAGAACAACAAGATGAAAGCGCAACAAAATGGGTGAATTTTGAGAGAGAGAGAGAGAGAGAGAACAACAAGATTAAAGCGCAACAAAATGGGTGAATTTTGAAAATGCAATGCAAAGAATAAAGGTACAGTGCTATAAAATATTAGATACAACATTCTTATTGCTTGCCAATATCATACAAGGATGTTATATTATTATGATTTCATATCATTTCATTTCTTTTTTGTGATATATTTTGAAACTTTTTCTTAGTGTTTTTGGTGCTATTATATTATTATGATTTGTTGATATGATGATGTTTTCTCTATATTGGAAATATTTTGTACTTAAATAAAATATGGGAAGAGTAAAAAGAATTAAAACTTTATCAATTATGTTTGTCCTTACAACAGAGAAACAAGAAAACAAGGGAATGAATATGGACCACTCATTTCGAATCAGCCGCTTAAGAGCTTCAGTGTACCGAACCGACTGAACAGATCATATATGAATACGTATATTTAGGGTTGTAAACGAACTGAACGTTCGGCGAACTGTTCGTGAACCGTTCGGCGGGAAGTTCGTTTATGTTCGTTTATTTAATAAACGAACGAACATGAACACAAATTATCGTTCGTTTAGTTAAACAAACGAACATGAACAATGGTCTTGTTCGTTCAATTATGTTTGTGAACGTTCGTTTACGTTCGTTTATGTTCGTTCATATAAGTTCACTTTATGTTCACATATGCTTAATTGTGTTTGATTACATTAGTGTATTATATGTTAATTTAAGTTTATATATCTTCAATTATGTTTTTTTTATCTTCGTTAGTTTATGTTCGTTTAGCATGTTCACGAACATAAACGAATGAACATGAACAATGTAATTTGTTAAACGAACGAACATGAACAAGAAAACTCGTTCGTTTATCCGTTCGTGTTCGTTTATTTGTTCGGCTAACTTAAATGAACGAACATGAACAAGCCTCGTTCGTGTTCGTTCGGTTCGTTTACAGCCCTACGCATATTCATATATGAATAAGTATAACGGAAGTGATTATTCATATACGAATATGGCGACGATAGGTGGTGGTGGATGTGGCGGTTGTTGGTGGCGTGGTCCCTATGGTTTGGGGTAATTTGTACGATTGGTCCTTAACTTATTTTTTTTATCTGGGAGGTCCTACTATTTGTTTTTGTTATGCTCTTGTCCCTACTGTTTGTTTTTGTTAAGCTCTTGGTCCATACTGTTTGTTTTTGTTACGGGTTTGGTCCATGTCTTACCTAAAAATACTATTATTTAAATAAGAAAAAATGGTGGGTAGGTAAGATAAGGCGAGGGGTGAGGTTAGTAGTGTTTTTATTTAAATAAATTAAAAAATCAATGGCAAAATAGTCTTTTTAGGTAAGACATGGACCAAACGTGTAACAGAAATAAACAATAGGGACCTTACGAGTAAAAAAATAAGTTAGAGACCAAACACGCAAATTACCCTAAACCATAGGGACCATTCGTGTAATTTACTCTTAAAAAGCTAGTATAAATTATGCACAATTTCTAAATTAAAAATAAATAAATAAAAAAAAAAAAAAAGCCTTCCAAGACGAATACTTTTATTAATGAATTATTGATGTAATAATTTATATGATTAATTTGATCAAATAACTTACTTGTTGATGTGCTAACGCCGCCTCAAATTTCTGTTGAAGTCTTAAAACTTCCTCAAGCTTTTGGACAACCTCAACTATCGTTGGACGTTCGTTTCGATCGCTTTCCAGGCATTGGTATGCAATAGCTGAATAAAGATCCAAGGAGTCTGCGCTCATCTGTTTTCTTAGAATGGGATCTATGATCTCAGTAAGTTTTCTGTCACAATAATGGCGGCATGCCAAGGGACCTAGAAACCCTTTCCCCTCTTCATATGCTAATCTTCCACAAAGGATTTCAAACAATACAACCCCAAAAGAGTACAAATCTGACTCTTTTGTTAGAACACCAGTGTTGTAGTATACAGGATCCAGGTAGCCGAATGTGCCAGCAGCATTGGTAACAAGGAAATCAGACTGCTCACTTACTAGATGTAATTTCGATAACCCGAAATCAGCTATCTTTGGCTGCCAATTTTCATCTAACAGAATATTTGCGCTCTTCAAGTCCCGATGAATGACTCGTATTTGGGTTTCTGTTGGAGGATAATGAAGATAAGTCAAGCCACGAGCTGCACCAAGGCAAATTTGGAGGCGCTGTAACCATGTTAGGTGAGCACTACTCACATACTGGTCGAGGCTTCCATGTGTTACAAACTTGTAGACAACTATCATCTCGTCTCCCTCGTCACAGAAACCAACAAGAGAGAGGATATTTTCATGTTTATATGAAGAAAGAACACTAATGTCACACAAGAACTCGTGCGATCCTTGTTCGGATTCTCTATCAAGCCGTTTAAATGCGACTGTGACAAGGCCTTCTGGCCTTAACAGATCTCCTTTGTAAACACTCCCAAAACCACCGCGTCCAATGAAACATTGAGCTGCGAAGTTGTAGGTTGCTTGTAATATATCTTCCAATGGAATTCTTAAGTGAGCAAACTCTTTCGGGAAGGGCATGATGTGTTTGTTTATGAGATATTTTTGAAAGAAAAGAACATTATAAGAATTGAAAAGACACAAATGATGATGAGGTTCACCGAAGATATATAAACCCAATCACATTAACTAACCATGGGGTTTGGGAAAACAACTTGTTACCTACTCACCAGAAATATATAAATAATTTATTTAAACACTACACATCACAGCGCAATTGCGGGGAGCTAGAAGTCAATTTGTTGGAATACCAAGGCAAATTTAAAAAAGGAAAAAACTGATTGCACATGTCAATAAAACCACAGGTACTTTATAGAATTGCATAAATTATAGTATTAAACTAGAATATGTATTGTCAAGTATCAAATTTAATAAATAATATTTATAAAATAAACATATATTAGGCGTGTTTGCCGTCCTTTAAAAGTAAAAATAATAATAAATATCGAATATGGTCTTTCTTATATATTACTTTGACTTAATGATTATTATTAACTACACAAAACTAGTGTAAATAAACTCATTTATCTCTTATTAGTTATTACATATGCTTTAAGATACGTACAAGGCTTGTAATGTGTCTAAATATTACATTTGGAGTTTGTTTGAGAAGCTCTTTAATTTTACCGTCGATAATTTTAAGTTGAGATCATTTGGTTATATATTCGGAGTAGCAGGTATGGAGTGAACTCTATGTTCATCTAATAATTTAACCAAACTTACAAAAATGACTCTGATACCAATTATTCGTTTTTATTCAAAAATATTTTATTATAAACTATGAGTTTAGCAATGGAAATATATTAAAACGAATAAACTTAAAAGTATTTTAACTCACCAATGACCATTTTGCAAAGGATAAAAATATTAAAACACAACCATAAGAAGAAAAGAGTTACAACCTTTGGAAACTTTGATTCCTCTCGGAAAGTTGGAAGTTGATCAAAATGACAAAATACTCAAAATAGAGATTCTCTAGAAATATTCACCAAGCAAGAGTAAACTATTTCAAGATGCTAGTCTTCATTTGTAATATTAACTTCTTAAGCCTAAAAGATCTTATACTAAATAAGTCTTAAAGGATAAACACGTTAAACACTCAAATCTACACAACACCATGGAAGAGAGATGAGAGAGAAAGAGCCTTAGAATCAACGACTTTTATAAGAGAAAATAAATGAAAGGACCGACCAAAACAACTAGCCATGCATTCTTTTATATACTAAATATTAAATATGTTGCATCTTACTTGCATTAAAGGAAGACATGAGACATATGACAAGCATGGTTGTTGTAAGAGGTTGAAAAAAACTGAACCTTAGGAAGCAGGGTCACAAGATTGACTAGATTTATGTGGGTTATGAGTGTGTTTTACTTCATGTCTTATATAGTATGTACATCTTTTATATAATTAACCAATTGTATGTAAATAAACTCTAACTAGTCCAATAAAATGTACACAACTTATAAATTCATACCTTACGATTTACTAGGTGTTTTCTCTTCTAAAAAAATATTATTTACATAAATAATAATTTCCCGATTAGTTGTTAAAAATATTATTTTCATAAAATAATAATTTCCAATTAAATACAGGTGTTGGTAATATTTATTAATAATCAAATTACTTTAATAAAGAATCAATTACTACTAACTTGTTATAAGGTATGACATTATAGGATCATATGTCATTACAAATATCATTTATAATGACTATTAGACATATATATCTTTCAAAGCAAACATTTCATAGTTAAAATCTTTGTTTCGTTGAGAAAATCAAAGAATTTTGATTTCAAGAAATAAGGATTAGCCATTTGTATATGTCAAAGCTATTAGGAGCTAGGTTTTCACCCTTGTAATGTATATGGATGATATACAACTCATAGAAAATGGTGCCCTAACTTTATGAAATGTAAAAGCATGGCTTGAGAATTGTTTTGCGATGAAACACTTGGGAGAAGCAACATACACATTGAAGGTAAAGATCTATAGAGATAGATCTAAGCGAATAAGCCAGAGTATGTACAGTCTTAAAGAAATTCAAGATGCAGAACTCTAATGAGTTTGTGCCTATAAAGCATGATATGATATTGAATAATGCTCAGTATCATAGTTCTATTGATCATGATATCTTGTATGCATTAAGCATAACGAGATGATATTTTATATTAGTGTCCATTAGGTAAAGGTTTAGATGCCAACATTCTAGTGTCTTCAAGAAGCTCCAACACATATTGATATTGTTAAATAAATATGCCAACTTTTGAATAATGCTCTAATGAGTTTGTGCCTATAAATAATGCTCTAATGATATGATATTGAATAATGCTCAGTATCATAGTTCTATTGATCATGATATCTTGTATGCATTAAGCATAACGAGATGATATTTTATATTAGTGTCCATTAGGTAAAGGTTTAGATGCCAACATTCTAGTGTCTTCAAGAAGCTCCAACACATATTGATATTGTTAAATAAATATGCCAACTTTTGATCATGGAATATTAAGACCTAAAAATTGCTTTAAATCTCCTATATCCTTGAGTTTAAATTGTTGGAAAACAAACACATGTATATATACCTTTAAAGTATCGAAGAATAATTCATATATGCATGTAGCAACTTGTTAGTTATCACATATGAACTTTGCATCTCTACTTTTGGGATAAAGATGATTGCTTAAACTTGGTAAAAAGGATGTCGAATTTTGTCTACTTTGTGTTCCAATACTTAGTCAACAATTCTTTATCCTTATTTTTAAATTATTATTTTATTCAGCCTTATGTTTATCTATAAATAATTTTTACACATTTACATCTTTCATATGCACCTTCCATTCATGAATACTTATTGTCTTTTACCATGTTATATAATACTCGAAAATCAAACATGAAAGACTATAGATGAATGCAAGTAAAATGTTATATGCCTCCATTTTCTTTCTTATCACATTTAATTTTTTTTAGAAATTAGTATGATATAAGGCACAAATAGCTGATATATATATATATATATATATATATATATATATATATATATATATATATATATATATATATATATATATATATATATATATATATATATATCACACCCTCGACCGGTGGCGGAAACACCGGGTTGTGCAGCGTATGGACATTGGATCACATCGGCAGGTATAATGAACAATACACAAAATATAGCACAAACATTAATTTTATTTATTATAATTTATTTCAAGGTTACATTGTTTGGAGTTGAAGCACACTTCCTATTCATAACAAAGCATAAAACAAACAGAAACGACTTTCAGCAACTTCTTTGATGACTTCCTTCCTTCCAAAGCTACCGTTTACACTCATCTTCTTGAGAATACATGTATTTTTAAAACCTCAACATAAAGTTCGTGAGTTCACAAGTTTTATAGTTTTATGTTTTATAATTTTATTTGATCGACAACTATTTGTGTTTTAAAACCTTTCTTTTCTTTAGGATTTATTACATATCCTAATCTTTATAAGCTTTATCGAATCGAATCATACAACTACTTGAAGGTGTAACATCCTGTTTCGAGAAGTTTCTTATTCCGAGGTTATGGACAATAAATGGATCAAGTAAAGGCCTTGGGCTTCAATAGAATGGGGTTTATAACTTACTGGATGATGATAATGTTGGATAAGTGATTAAAGCATTGGTTTGTGTCATGGAGTCAAAGGGTAAAATGGGAAAAGTGATGTTTCAGACTTCTTTTATAAATTAAGGATTTTAGTTCGATGTGTTTTAAGTCAAAAGTATTTAGATAGGGCTGTGGGGCTCATCAATACATTTCTGTGCATATAAAGAACGTCGAAAACAAAGTTGAAATGAAGAAGTTATGACTATTTGAAGTTGGAGTGAAATTGGGTGAAAACCCATCCTCACAGGGTGAGAAGTAATTCTGAAGATGTGAGAGCCCTCACAAGGTAAGAATATATTCTCACGACAAGAGAACTGTGCAACCTAAAGCCCACGAAAATTTTAGGGTTTTCAAGGTATTTAAAGGCAAGGATTCATGTTTTAGAGTGTTTTCTTAGCCTCCATCATATCTAGAACCTCTTGGGAGAAACCCTAGACTCCATTTTCAAGATTTGAGCCTCCCATCTCCTCTTTCATCCATTTTTAGAGTTTTTTTTTATGGTTTTGGAGTATTGTTTTCATGCAAGATTGATCAATTTCCATCTAACTTCTAGACCTTTGTAATATATAAAGTTCCAAGCTTTAATGCATTTCATATTTGGATCTAAGTGTGTTTGGTGTTTTGGTCCATTTCAATGAGTTTGAGTGAGAGTTGGGAATAAAGTTTTGCAACTTTATTACTCTCCAAGGTCCCAAGAACATTTTATGTTTCAGATCTGGACTCCAACACATTTTTGATTAGTTTAGAATGTTTTCTTGGACCTCATGGACTAGGAAAGTTTTGATCTTTTGCCTTCCTTTTCAGCAATGCAAGTTATTTTTGTTATTTAGGCCATTTGGGTGTATCAAAGTTTAGATCTTGAAAGCTTGAGACATTATTATGGATAAAGCTGGAAACTTTATCCATCAAAACATCATGTTGATTCAGATCTGAATGTTGGAGACTTTGACTTAATGGATTAAGTTGAGAAAGATGCATCTTTTAGTCCCTTTGAGACTTAAAGTCTAGATCTTGGTGGTTTGAACCTTCCTAGTGGATAAAGTTAAAAACTTTATCCATTAAGACATTGGAAAGGAATAAATATGAGCTTTAGAGCTCTTGAAATCAAAAGAAAATGAATTAAGCTCGCTTGAGCTGTTCAAACCAGTCGCCACGGTGTGGCATTAGGCTGCCACGATGTGGTGATTGGGGTATTAGCGACTGTTTTAGCATTTTGTGCCCATGACGTGGCCAAGGAAGGCCATGAAGTGGACGGCAGTTGATTGGCAATTTTGACTTTGACTTTAACCATTGACTTTTTAACAAGTTTGACTTTTGGTCAAACTTGAGTAGAATTGAACATTTGGCTAAGGGTTTATTTCGGTTTGGCTTTTGGAAGCTTGGGTGGATGTTTTGTTGTTGAGGTAGCTGTTGGTCTTCTGTTGAATATTCCAGGTGCGTCTCTTCAATGTACTCGTGGGTCGAAGGCACCAATGTTGGCCCACTGGATTGTGTTTGTAGGATGATACATGGTCGAGGTCGTTGTCTCGGTCAAAAATAAACCTCACACGCACTAGATAGCTAGGGTAAGTAAGGGTCGAATCCACGAGGAGTTTGTGGTCAAACTTTGTGTTAAAATAGTCAACGAAAAACTACTACTAGCAGTTGTCACGAAATTATTTGAACTAAAAGTTGATGAAAAAGCTAAAAACTTGGTAATGCAACCACTACTAAAACAAACTACTATCAATGAGAAAAAAAACAAGATACTTCCGGTTCAGTTGTTCAGATGGTTGGACTTACACGTTTTTCTTCCTTTAAATTCCAGTTTAATTACCTAGACATAATTAAGGTTGATTAACTTGCAACAAATAATTTTGAGCACATAATATGTTATTCCAACTAATTGTCTTACTCCCTATGTCTAACTGGATTAGGAACAACTAGTGGTTTGGCGATAATGTGTCTTACAACTACTTATTAAAATGTTGAGTATATAATACTACAAATTCGGAATAATGTATGTGGGTTCAACTGATCATCTTAGTTCCTAAACTACTTGAATTCAGAATGATTATTGAATTAACAATACACTATCTTAGTTGCAATATCACACAATAAGAAAAACCCAACTCCAATTACTGTAAGTAAAAATCATAACTTTAAGAATGAAACAATAACTGAAATTGACTAGAATAAAAGTAATAATCAAAACGTGTTCATCCTAACATCCTACAACGTTCCCGGAAGTAACCTAGGTGGTTTAGCCTTCCATATGATTAACAAAACACACAACTTCAATATAAACAATGGAATTAATACTAAAATTCACAAACCAACTTGAAATCATAAAATCAATGAAGTCTAATGATCAATCAACTATGGAACGATGAAACCTTGGGGATAAAATAATCAAATTTGGAGCTTGATTGAATTGATGTAGATTCGTCGGTTGAACGATCTTCAAACGTTGAATGATAATGAATTTGGTGATTTTTCGTCTTGGATTTGGAAATTAATTATCAAAAACGTGTTTGGAGAAGCTTTGAATGTGTTTGGAACCCTCCAAAACTATGGAAAATCGCAGGGAAGAAGTCCTAAGTCGATTAGGGTTAAATCTCCTTTAAATAGGTGCTGAAAAACTGATTTTCGGAGCTGTTTCCGCGCCGGCGTCCTAGTAGGCGTCTTAGACGTCATATAGGACGTCTGGGCGTCCTTCGTGGCGTTTTACATGCCTTCTGTCGTCCTTGATTTGCACTTGAAAATGGCCTAAAAAGGGTAGGCGTCCTAGGGGGCGTCTTAGACGTGTTCTAGGACGTCTCTCATATTTGTTGCCCCTTTTTGGTGATGGAAACGGTAGAATCATTAAAAACGCAAAACATGAAAGTTGTAGGAAATTTTGTCTAGTTTCCGAAACTTCGTTTTTCATGTCAATCGGAGCTCTAGATCTTGAGATATGATCAAAACATTAAAGAGTGGTCAAATTTATCAGCACCATTTTTCTTCATTCTTTTACCAATTCATCTCCCATGCTTGTTAGCTTCCTTTTGCTCATTTTTCTTGCGCGTTTTGCCCACTTTAGCACTAAGTAGTTGCCTGCACATAATGTTCAACATTTCATCAAAGTAGTGCCATTCTTGGACAATTATGCATCAATTCAACATATTTATGACAATTTAGTACATTCATAAAATAGACTTATCAAACCTCCCCAACTTTATTCCAAACTCGTCCCGAGATTGGCCTAAAATAATCAGTGTAGTCTTACTCTCTTATCCTAAGAAAAACTCAATGGAATCACGAATTCCGTACATTTTATCACAATATTTTCAATAGCACAATATATTGATTTTGGGGATTATTAGTTTCTTATCCAGACTTTTAAACCCAAAACACATGTTATGCTTATTTTACTTTGTTGTTTGAAACCCTCCAATTTTTGAACCCTTTCCAATAATCAACCTCATGAGTAATCAGTTGAACTCATTGCCAAAGTCCCCTTTTCAAGGTTCACTAACATAGTTAGCGCGGTCGGTAACACTTATTGGACCAACCCATACACTACCGCTATCGAGGGGTCACATATTGTTTCACACAATGTCTTCAACTTGAACTTTTCTTCATGTTTATCTTGATTGTGCATTCTTCAAGTTCTTTGATTGCTTCATCAGATTTGATCATCTTTGTATTTGACTTTAGCTTGAATATATATACTTTGAAGTTCTTCAATGTCTCATGATGCTTTTTGGTTGTGTGAAAACAATAATAGTCCCCTCCCAACCCCAAAGGCGCAGGAGTAAGTATGACCAAGTACTCAGAGCGTGATGGCACATATTGTTCGGTTAGGTCCTCAATTGAAAGATCGTAGGCTCGAGCCAAAAACCTTCATTTTTCAAACACTTGGGTATTTCACATAACACTTTTTAAATAAATATAAATATTTCCAAACCAGCTGAGCAACCCACAAGATCAATATTAAATAGATATTATGACTCGATGTATGAAACTCCTATCATTTTCCATCTTGATGAGTTACATTCAAGATATAGAGAAGCTACTAGCTCATCACAGATTTCATGGTGGCCAACCCAAGAGAGAATAATAATGAGTTAGTATAGCAGTGCATTCATCCTAAGTTGATTATCAAAAAAAAAAATCATCAAAGTTAATGTAAAAGAAATTAAAAACATGGAGGACGACACACCTGATGGTACCGGAGGTAGAGGCGGTTTTGATTCTTGAAAAACTTCACTAGTTGGAGGTATTTGCATAATGTTTCGTTATGCCCAAATAAACATCAAATAATTATGATTTTTTTTTAAAAAAATCAGTTTTTCTTCAATCCTCCATCTTATTCTTGTGTACACCCCCTCCCCAACTTTAAGTCTTGCATCGTCCTCGAGGCATCAAAAGATAAATTCCTAAAACAATAACAAAAAAAACTACAAGCACACAAATCAAATCAAATAAAAATAAACTACACTAACTAGCCCTCAATTTCGTCGGGGTCCACGATTGCACTTGGCACGTGCAACAAGCCTTTTAAACCCCTAGGTTACCCCTAGTGGACGAGTGAAGTCTCGTGAGGGTTTGCAGTGAACACACCCACAAAGTTCCAAAATTGCCAAGTTTAACGTCATTAGCGGGACATGTTACCTCGAGTGATCGATGTCTATGGAGGATCATATGTTAGTTGACTTCCTTGAAAGTCAGCCATGGGGTTTATGGAGAGCGCCGACAGGTATGGTGGTAGTCATATGGTGGCAGGATTTGTTGCCTCTACGACAATGTATTTTAGGGTTTGTGGGGAATCAAGAAGCATATTCTTAGATTCAATTTTTGAAATGAAGATTCGAGTGTGAGAGTGTCTTTGACTCTTTGTATGTGTTATCAGGGTGAAGTATATGCACTGTTGGATTAGAATACTTGATCAACGACCCATAAACAAAAAAGAAAACTGATTTGGTAATACGAGTGAATGCATTTTTTCCAATTTGGCAATCCGAGTGAATGTATCCTCCAACCGTGTTGCTTTTAACTTCATGTAGTAGAGTGTTGTACATCAGGCATTAAAATTTGTCTTTAAGACATTTATTTAAGAGATGCTTTATTTTGTTGTACATAAGGCTTAACATGTTGCATTTAAGACATTGAAGATATATCCCTATTCTAATAAAAGAATAGGTTTAATCTCCTATTGACAAGTGTCATACAATTAGAACTTCTTATTAATGTTATATATCATCTATCATGCCACTTGTCAACCTATTAATTATTCTTTTCAAATTTTCACTCTAATTACATTAAATTAATAATTGATTATCCATTTCAAATTATAATTTTTAAATTTCCCACTCTAACTATATTAAAATAAAAATTGATTCTTTATTTTAAATTTTAAATTTTAAATTTCTTCACTCTAATTGTATTAAATTAATAACGTTACATTGAAAAATAAAATAAAATTAATAAGGTGATATAACTTCACGTATTTATTTAAATCAACGATTATAATTTTATATAACTAAAAAAAATATCTTTTAAGTAATAATTTATGTAAAATAATTGATTAATAATTCTGATTTTTTAATATGAAAATTTAATTAATTTTATAACTGTGGTTCTCACGGGTTATAAACTAGTGTATTATAATATATATATATATATATATATATATATATATATATATATATATATAAATGTCACTTTTTTTTATTTTGTTTCTTGTTTAATAATATACATACTTTTTGATGTTTTTTTTGGTTTTAAATTTGATGTTTGTGTATATGTACAAAAACATAATGTATGCATAAAATTGTTCAACTTGAATCAACATATTTTTTTGTTCTTCTTGGTGATATAACCCTGCCACTAACAGAAAAAGCCGATTCTGAAACTACCGTAGAAGCTTGGGAGCTTAGTAGATCACGGGCCATAGCGGCTAGAATCGGAAATTGGGTTTCCTTTCCTTTCCACCAAGCCAAAATATCAAAATTTTCAAACTCTTGAACACTCATTTGTGACAAGAAATCGGAACCAATGTACCTTCCGAGCTCGCTACTAGGGGTGTTAGACCGAGCTCGTTTGGAATTTTCATTCCTCAAAGTATTATAGAGCTGAATTGTTTCGTTATTTTGGTGAGAGGTGGATTCGGATGCCTCCGTATTTTGCATCATGTCATGAATGTTTGTTGAACCATATTTTGTTAAATAAACTTCAAACAAATTTTGAAAAACTTTGTTAAATTTTGAAACTTCGTTTGATGCATAATCCATGTCATTATCCAATAAACCCAAATCGTAACAAATATTTTCAATTAGTAGATCACGGGCCATAGCGGCTAGAATCGGAAATTGGGTTTCCTTTCCTTTCCACCTAGCCAAAATATCAAAATTTTCAAACTCTTGAACACTCATTTGTGACAAGAAATCGGAACCAATATACCTTCCGAGCTCGCTACTAGGGGTGTTAGACCGAGCTCGTTTGGAATTTCCATTCCTCAAAGTATTATAGAGCTGAATTGTTTCGTTATTTTGGTGAGAGGTGGATCCGGATGCCTCCGTATTTTGCATCATGTCATGAATGTTTGTTGAACCATATTTTGTTAAATAAACTTCAAACAAATTTTGAAAAACTTTGTTAAATTTTGAAACTTCATTTGATGCATAATCCATGTCATTATCCAATAAACCCAAATCGTAACAAATATTTTCAATTAAAGTCTCAACCCCCCCCCCCATATTTAGAGTCGGATTCAAAGCGGCACAACAAGTAATAATGGGAGGCATTTCTTCAATGCTAGTTAGTCCATCTTGCAAATTAATGATATGTGCAACACATCGACTATGAAAAAAACACCATCGCAATTGGTTTATATTTTAGTTTTAGTTGTCGAACCAGTACGGTGTTGTTTGATGCATTATCAAAAGATATTAATAAAACCTTTCTTTCAAGTTTATAAGTTTTGATCACACAATCTAAAATTTTAAATAAATTTCTATCGATGTGCGGATACTAAACAATTCAAACGTAATCGTACGCTTCATCATTACCCAATTATTTGGATTAATCCAATGAGCGGTAACACAAAGGTACGCATTCGGTGAACCGTGAGGAGCCGTCCAAATATCACAAGTTAAATTCACACCGGTTTCTAAAGATTGAAATCCTAAAATCATTTCATTTTTTGCAAGTTTCCACATTTCAATACAATTACGTCTAATAGAAGTACGACTCACATGTCAATATCATGGTTGGAGAGTATCTTGGGTGAGTGAAGTCAATCGTTTCTTGTCGAAGTGGTCAAAAGACAAGCATTATTGAATCACGAACTTCGTCATCCTATCCCGAACTTTAGCCAAATCGTAACTCCACAATGTTGTATCATTCGCCATTGTTGTTTGATTATGTACCAGCCCAAATTTCACCACGGGGCATCTCTTGGTCATATGAGTTTTCAATGTCGAATTCTCATCTTCATTGAAAAAAGCATCACATTTCTTGCATCGCGCTTTTCTTGGACTGCTCGACATTACACATAAATCAAAATTGCACCAAATAACCGGATTTCTATTTGTTTCTTTGATGCTAACAACTGTAAGATTGTTTGATGAATCTCCAACACCAACGGAAGTCGAATCAATTGCTTGAATTAAGAGCGTTTTTTTTATCTAAGACAGGTTTTTTGAGGTTTGGTTAACCCAATATATCTATTAGCTATTTATACTATCAAATATTGGTGAATATTGCCAAAAGGGACCCAAAAACGAGATTGCAACAGCCATAAAACGGCTATATAGCCGGTAGAATAAGACAAAAAAAGGGCAGATTACCCCTTCTCGAAAAACCGGTTCAAAACCGGTCCAAAACCGGGTCGACGTAAACCGGTCCCAACGGTTGGAATGGAGATCCAGCTCAAACTGGCAGTTCGGTTCATGCCTGAACCGGTTCAAGGCTAAACCGGTTGTCGGATCGGAGGCTGGTTCGGTTCATGAACAGGTTTTTTTGCACACGCCTAGCCCCGCCCACATCTTTTCTGCACTCTTAGTGGGCTCACGGGCTGCCACTCCAAAATTCAGTATTCAAAGAGCCCAAAACTCGCGGAGGAGGAATACGACAGATTGGATCACTGGAGGCCGATGATGAAGTCTAAGAGATATTGGGAGGGCCGGAGAGGAGGCGCATCAGCGGCAGAGGCACCGCCGAGAGGATTAACGGGAATGTGGTTTCAGGAATCGATACAACCATGTTTTCGAATAGCTTCATCATGAAAAAGCTCGTCTGAGTCAAAAGAATCATGATTGGCATTGATGTTTCACCAATAGGGTCTAAAATCGACTCCAAAGCGATTTAATTTTCCGATTCCGCCGTAAATTGAAATTTTCTTTTGCTCTTCTTTGAGACGAACCTTAAATCGTAGCCCCATCAAGCCCTATATTAATCAAGATTCGACAAAAAATCTGCAAGAGAGTAAAGATACGACCAAAATTAATCAAGATTCGATAAAAAATCTGGAAGAGAGTAAAGATACGACCAAAAGAAAGATTAGGGTCATCAGAATCTATAGAGTAAAAGGAACGAGAACTTTACCAAATTGCCCAACAATTATGGGATATGACAAGGCATGGGAAGCCAGATACATTATAAATGAAATCTTTTTTTCCATGGGAATAATCAACAGAACCGCTTGGAGCAAACTTCTCTCTTCACAGTCAAAATCTTTTGCACCATTTTCATTACCAAATTCCAAGAGTACATATAGGTCACCGAAGTAGAGAAACCTTGCTTTTTTAATAATGTCTTGAATATAGAGAGAGGGTCTTTTGAAAATGAATGACCTTATTTGTGCAAGAAATCAATTTTATACAAGTGTGTTGAAAGTTCAGCGTCTGAGGATGATGTCTATCACTCATCCGTTTGTCAGCATCATCTGGGTTCTATGAGCGACCCAGTTTTTGGAGTCGTTTATGAAGGCTTCGTTCATGGTATGAAAATAGTTGGTGATCACCATGTATGTCCACTTCAGGATATATACATTAATTCTACTGGTATGTATTCTGGTTTTAATAGTATTACACCCCTGTAACTTTTTGATGCCATATAAAAAAGATGTAGCTCTTGTGTGTATTTTATTTTACTTTGTAATTTTCCCTCTTATAAAAAAAGGATTTTATCTTGTCTTGTAAAGACATGCAATTAACTATGCGCTGCTTAATTAGTATTGGGGAAATATCTTCTATTGAGCATAAGTTAATATAAAATTACAAAATAACAACAGTTACTATACACTTAGAAGAACATATATAAATGTTACGTAATATACACTTATACTGTAGGACGGAAGTCAATGCCATATACAATAAGACCTGACATATTTCCTTCGAAACATGTCAGTTTTAAATCCATAGGTACATACTCATCATTATGCATGTTATCAACGTTAGTTTCCCACACTATAACCTCCATCCATTCATCTTCTCTCTGTTCTGGAATCCATTTGATTCTGTCCAAATTCACTGTGCTTGGGTACCTGAAAGAAATGATTTTGGTTCTTTCCTTTCTATGGGGTACTAAATCACGAGCCTTCACTGGGCACTGGAGCCCATGACATTTTTTTGAAAGTTTGAACACAAGGAAACAAGCATAGGTTGTATCTGATGAGAGCATTTTGGTTTCAATGTCACATTTGATACGAAAATCCTGGTGAGATAGAATCTCAACAACCTCTTCAAATCTGCACCTACATTAATTAAGTCTTATAAATATCAGTGATTCCATGAAATCTGCTAAAGTAAACCTGAGATGAAAGGTGTAATAAAGTAAACCTGGATTCAGTTGGAGGGTTGCACAACTTTATATTTGAAGAGTTGTATATAATTGCTTTTGCAGGTAGCATATGACATCTCTTCCCGTTGACTTTGCTTAGGGAGAATAACTGTTCATAAAAGAGTTACAAGTTTATCATTATGATACCACAAGAATATGTAATTAATTTATCAAGTTGAATTTGTTTTATGAAAAAGAAAAACATCAGACCGTTTCACCATTGTCAATGAGAATTCCCTTGAAAAGAAGTAAGCAGAGCTCTACACTTGAGGCAATTTGGACATTGTTTCCAGACCTTTTAATAATTTCTTTATTATCGGCTATCATTTGTTCCACTGAGTCCATCTCCAACTTTGTTTTCAAGACTCCTCCCATGTTTGTTCCATCCTTCATCTTTTTATTTTGTTCTAAGTCCACCTATAGACAATTAGATGACCACGAAATGACATTTTTATACAAATTTCCCCAAAATAAATACAAAAAAGAAGAGAGGTACACTAACTATTTGATTTACGCTTGGGATGACCTTAAACTCTATGCCTTCAACAAATATTCCCCCTATGCCACAATGATACTTTGAAAAGCTTTCTAGTAACATTCTATACATTCACCATGAGCATTCTAAATTATGTACATTATAAAAGAATAAAACTATAAATTCTGATAGAATATGGTAAACAATAAAGAAGTGAAATTTTTCTTAAGTATATAATACAACCATTCTGATAGAATGTGATAGATATTGAACCTTTGTATGTAAATTTGATCAGAATAAAACTATAAAATCAGATGCAACCACTCAATTTACTTTTTAATGTCAAATAATCAACTATTTTGTGTACACACTCAAACATTCATCCATTCGATTTCCTAAACACTCAAACATTCATCCATTCGATTTCCTAAACAACTATGAAACGAAATACAATTGAGTGGGAAGAGTCAATTTAAATGATTTATCACACATTTTATTCTATACTGAGTTTCTTATATGAAAACTAAGGCCTGTTCATTTTATGAGAATAAATATTACATAAAATATATGTTACTAATAATTCTGACAGAATACATGTTATATTACAGAATACATTCTCGCAGAATATGGCATAATACATAGAATATGACATAAAAATAGAATACATTTTGACATAATACATAGAATATAACAGAATCCATGTCTAAGATTACTAGAAACTATGTTTTAACTATGGAATTAGTCAATTACCAAGAATTTGGCTTGAAACATCTCTTATGCATTCTATCAAACACCTTTTGTGCATTATCCAATTGTCCTAGCTTTAATCTGCAAGAATGATACCGTAAATATTCTCCCAGAATGGTTCTGAATATTCTTAAAAAGTATGAAATTAATTCAAAGAAATCAAACTAAATCATCATGTTTATGGAATAACTAATCATAAGCAAAGTCAAAATAGAGAAAATAAAGACCTTATTAGACTAACAACAGATCATATTAACAAAACTACATTGGCTAATTTTCAAATGCGTATAAATACTTGAATTGACGAAATATTTGATTCAAGCATTTTAACAAACAGTTGGCGGGCAAAAATAGATGCCTTCTAAATCTGAAACTATGTGTGCAAAAAATAGAAATTTCTTTGCCGAAATCAACATTAACAAATATGATTTCGTAATAAATTTATGAGAAAAATAAATATGGAAAGAAAATACTCAAAATACATACCTTCAACGATGATGAAAGTAAGCTTCAAGCATTCGAAATCGATTTAACGAACTGGGTTTTTAAGAAACCAATTGCTTTGCTTATTTCACTTTGATTTTGAATGTTTATGCTGTGATTTAAACAAATTGATTTTGCTGTTGCGATTTGGATCGAGTACGCACCGAATGGTTAAATGGTGATTGCGATAATGGTGGTTCTGGACGTCGAAGCCAATATGATGGTGGTTCTATACGATTTAAAGAAAGAGAGGGGATCGATGGTGGTGTATAGATTTGTAAAACTGATAACCTAAATTAATGGGATATTAATTGATTTTGTTTTATTTTACCATAATTAATTATAGTGTAGATTACTATTATACCCTTCTATTATTTATGATAATTTAATTATTTCCTCAATTCTCATTGGTTCTTACAAGCACACAATAGTTGCTAGAAACATTTGAACCTAACTATCTCTCTCTCTCTCTCTCTATATATATATATATATATATATATATATATATATATACTAGTAAGGTACCCGCGGGATGCAGCAGCGCCACTTAGTTTTTTTCAGCGGATTATTTCCATGTGGCGGACAATTCTTTTCGACCTTTTGCCGAATTGTTTTGTGTCGGATGGTTAATTTCAGTTTCTTGGTTGGTGTGTAGCCCTTCAATATGGTGTGCATCGAAAATTATTCATGTTGAATATTTTATTTCTAAGAATATTTGTTGACGATTATTTTTCTTTAAATAGGCTATTACCTGGTAAAAAGAAAATTATTTTTCAAATTTAGAATAAAAAATAAATATGTTATAATTTTGGTTAAACTCTTGTCAATAAAAACCTTTGTTAAGTTGTTTTGAATTGATTTTTTTGGTAAATAGATTTGAATGACGATTAATTCATTTTCTAAGGCCGTTTTGGTTTTTTTCTTTTTTTTCTTTTTTGGATGGGTGCTAAGTTTGCAATTAGCATTTTTTTCAATGTGGTATCTTATATTAAATTTTCTTACAACATATTTTCTCATTATTAGAGGTTTTTAATAAAAACAATCATATAAAGTTAATGGGATTTTTTTAATACTTTTGATTTTCTACAGTTGTCACATTTATAAATCTTTAAAAAAATATTTGGCAAAAGAAAAATAAAAAGACACGGTCATTATGTTATAAATGAAATTCAGTCAATTCACTTCATGTAATAAATATATTATAAATAAAAACATAACATACTATAAAAATATTATAAATAAAAACAAAATGTGATAGATAGTTTTTAAAATACAATAAAAAATAAAGACGGTACACGTTAAAGTTTTATACAAAAGGTTGGTAATTTACAACTTATATCCAAAATATCAAAATATAACAATCTATTAAAAACACCAAAAGAACAAAGACTTCATACTAATCTCTATTATCTTCAAAAACAACAAAATAATAACATTTACACATCTTTAAACGCATAAACAAAAGTAGCTTATACAAACTATTTAAGTCGGAATGATGAATACATCTATAGTATGTCTATAACTAAAAGCTCATAAACAAACTAAATAAGCAATTTGTCGATTACAAAAAATAAACATCAAAAAAATAGAAGCTCTGTCTTCTTCTTTACCTTTCTAGATCTGAAAATTAAAATCAAAAACTAAACTCATATATCAAACATTTAACCGTAACCAATTTTTGTGTGAGAGTGATAAAAACGCATATGCCAACAGCTTTACGCACTTTATATTCATTAGAAACCAAGCTAAGATTGAAGATGAGAAGTTCATTATTAAGATCATAAAGCTAAAAGAGAATCAGTATTCAAATAAAACATCTTCCTGCAACCATATTAATTAATATCGTCCCCAAGATATGGACTTGACACTTGAAATCCTAAGACAGCTATTAAAAGCAATGACAAGTTCCAACGCATCCAACTTCACCTTAAACTCAAATGTCCATATTGGCTAAAATAAACGTAATGCTAATACATAACAAATTTCAAAACACTAACCTTCAACCTAAAAACTCAAACCTTCATCGTGGGAAAAAGAAATAAAATACAAATACAGAGGCTTGACCACACAGTACATTAGCATTCTCCTCAAATCAAATCTCGATCTGAATCTTTGGGATTACTTAAAAAGGGATTAAATTATTTCTTTGATTTGGTCAGATTTAGATCTTTATTTTTGGAAAAAAAAAATATACGAACCATCTTTATTCTTTAGTTTTGTCATGATAGAATCAGAGTTTAACATGGGCTCTTTAACCTTCTTTCAAAATCCATTCTCCAGAAAATAAATCCATAAAACAAATGAGTATCAAAAACCAAAATACCTTTTAAAATAATGCAATAAAAAGGGAGTGAACAATAAATAACTCTAATCCAGCTCTTTATGCAAACAAAAAAAGGGCTTGATTTTGACCTTGATCTGCTTGGTGAGGCTAGGGTTTTTCGAGAGAAACCCGAGGATGGGAATGATGGGGTTTATGGAGAGCGCCGACAGGTATGGTGGTAGTCATATGGTGGCAGGATTTGTTGCCTCTACGACAATGTATTTTAGGGTTTGTGGGGAATCAAGAAGCATATTCTTAGATTCAATTTTTGAAATGAAGATTCGAGTGTGAGAGTGTCTTTGACTCTTTGTATGTGTTATCAGGGTGAAGTATATGCACTGTTGGATTAGAATACTTGATCAACGACCCATAAACAAAAAAGAAAACTGATTTGGTAATACGAGTGAATGCATTTTCCAATTTGGCAATCCGAGTGAATGTATCCTCCAACCGTGTTGCTTTTAACTTCATGTAGTAGAGTGTTGTACATCAGGCATTAAAATTTGTCTTTAAGACATTTATTTAAGAGATGCTTTATTTTGTTGTACATAAGGCTTAACATGTTGCATTTAAGACGTTGAAGATATATCCCTATTCTAATAAAAGAATAGGTTTAATCTCCTATTGACAAGTGTCATACAATTAGAACTTCTCATTAATGTTATATATCATCTATCATGCCACTTGTCAACCTATTAATTATTCTTTTCAAATTTTCACTCTAATTACATTAAATTAATAATTGATTATCCATTTCAAATTATAATTTTTAAATTTCCCACTCTAACTATATTAAAATAAAAATTGATTCTTTATTTTAAATTTTAAATTTTAAATTTCTTCACTCTAATTATATTAAATTAATAACGTTACATTGAAAAATAAAATAAAATTAATAAGGTGATATAACTTCACGTATTTATTTAAATCAACGATTATAATTTTATATAACTAAAAAAATATCTTTTAAGTAATAATTTATTTAAAATAATTGATTAATAATTCTGATTTTTTAATATGAAAATTTAATTAATTTTATAACTGTGGTTATCACGGATTATAAACTAGTGTATTATAATATATATATATATATATATATATATATATATATATATATATATATATATATATATATATATAAATGTCACTTTTTTTTTATTTTGTTTCTTGTTTAATAATATACATACTTTTTGATGTTTTTTTTGGTTTTAAATTTGATGTTTGTGTATATGTACAAAAACATAATGTATGCACAAAATTGTTCAACTTGAATCAACATATTTTTTTGTTCTTCTTGGTGATATAACTCTGCCACTAACAGAAAAAGCCGATTCTGAAACTACCGTAGAAGCTTGGGAGCTTAGTAGATCACGGGCCATAGCGGCTAGAATCGGAAATTGGGTTTCCTTTCCTTTCCACCAAGCCAAAATATCAAAATTTTCAAACTCTTGAACACTCATTTGTGACAAGAAATCGGAACCAATGTACCTTCCGAGCTCGCTACTAGGGGTGTTAGACCGAGCTCGTTTGGAATTTTCATTCCTCAAAGTATTATAGAGCTGAATTGTTTCGTTATTTTGGTGAGAGGTGGATTCGGATGCCTCCGTATTTTGCATCATGTCATGAATGTTTGTTGAACCATATTTTGTTAAATAAACTTCAA
The DNA here is from genome assembly GCF_052849685.1 of Lactuca virosa. NCBI lineage: Eukaryota > Viridiplantae > Streptophyta > Magnoliopsida > Asterales > Asteraceae > Lactuca > Lactuca virosa. The sequence continues at coordinate 105,986,363 of NC_136430.1, read as the reverse complement.
ACATATTTTGAAAAACTTTGTTAAATTTTGAAACTTCGTTTGATGCATAATCTATGTCATTATCCAATAAACCCAAATCGTAACAAATATTTTTCAATTAGTAGATCACGGGCCATAGCGGCTAGAATCAGAAATTGGGTTTCCTTTCCTTTCCACCTAGCCAAAATATCAAAATTTTCAAACTCTTGAACACTCATTTGTGACAAGAAATCGGAACCAATGTACCTTCCGAGCTCGCTACTAGGGGTGTTGGACCGAGCTCGTTTGGAATTTTCATTCCTCAAAGTATTATAGAGCTGAATTGTTTCGTTATTTTGGTGAGAGGTGGATCCGGATGTCTCCGTATTTTGCATCATGTCATGAATGTTTGTTGAACCATATTTTGTTAAATAAACTTCAAACAAATTTTGAAAAACTTTGTTAAATTTTGAAACTTCATTTGATGCATAATCCATGTCATTATCCAATAAACCCAAATCGTAACAAATATTTTCAATTAAAGTCTCAACCCCCCCCCCCCCCCCCAATATTTAGAGTCGGATTCAAAGCGGCACAACAAGTAATAATGGGAGGCATTTCTTCAATGCTAGTTAGTCCATCTTGCATATTAATGATATGTGCAACACATCGACTATGAAAAAAACACCATCGCAATTGGTTTATATTTTAGTTTTAGTTGTCGAACCAGTACGGTGTTGTTTGATGCATTATCAAAAGATATTAATAAAACCTTTCTTTCAAGTTTATAAGTTTTGATCACACAATCTAAAATTTTAAATAAATTTCTATCGGTGTGCGGATACTAAACAATTCAAACGTAATCGTACGCTTCATCATTACCCAATTATTTGGATTAATCCAATGAGCGGTAACACAAAGGTACGCATTCGGTGAACCGTGAGGAGCCGTCCAAACATCACAAGTTAAATTCACACCGGTTTCTAAAGATTGAAATCCTAAAATCATTTCATTTTTTGCAAGTTTCCACATTTCAATACAATTACGTCTAATAGAAGTACGACTCACATGTCAATATCATGGTTGGAGAGTATCTTGGGTGAGTGAAGTCAATCGTTTCTTGTCGAAGTGGTCAAAAGACAAGCATTATTGAATCACGAACTTCGTCATCCTATCCCGAACTTTAGCCAAATCGTAACTCCACAATGTTGTATCATTCGCCATTGTTGTTTGATTATGTACCAGCCCAAATTTCACCACGGGGCATCTCTTGGTCATATGAGTTTTCAATGTCGAATTCTCATATTCATTGAAAAAAGCATCACATTTCTTGCATCGCGCTTTTCTTGGACCGCTCGACATTACACATAAATCAAAATTGCACCAAATAACCGGATTTCTATTTGTTTCTTTGATGCTAACAACTGTAAGATTGTTTGATGAATCTCCAACACCAACGGAAGTCGAATCCATTGCTTGAATTAAGAGCGGTTTTTTTTATCTAAGACAGGTTTTTTGAGGTTTGGTTAACCCAATATATCTATTAGCTATTTATACTATCAAATATTGGTGAATATTGCCAAAAGGGACCCAAAAACGAGATTGCAACAGCCATAAAACGGCTATATAGCCGGTAGAATAAGGCAAAAAAAGGGCAAAATTTACCCCTTCTCGAAAAACCGGTTCAAAACCGGTCCAAAACCGGTCCAAAACCGGGTCGACGTAAACCGGTCCCAACGGTTGGAATGGAGATCCAGCTCAAACTGGCAGTTCGGTTCATGGCTGAACCGGTTCAAGGCTAAACCGGTTTTCGGATCGGAGGCCGGTTCGGCTCATGAACCGGTTTTTTTGCACACGCCTAGCCCCGCCCACATCTTTTCTGCACTCTTAGTGGGCTCACGGGCTGCCACTCCAAAATTCAGTATTCAAAGAGCCCAAAACTCGTGGAGGAGGAATACGACAGATTGGATCACTGGAGGCCGATGATGAAGTCCAAGAGATATTGGGAGGGCCGGAGAGGAGGCGCATCAGCGGCAGAGGCACCGCCGAGAGGATTAACGGGAATGTGGTTTCAGGAATCGATACAACCATGTTTTCGAATAGCTTCATCATGAAAAAGCTCGTCTGAGTCAAAAGAATCATGATTGACATTGATGTTTCACCAATAGGGTCTAAAATCGACTCCAAAGCGATTTAATTTTCCGATTCCGCCGTAAATTGAAATTTTCTTTTGCTCTTCTTTGAGACGAACCTTAAATCGTAGCCCCATCAAGCCCTATATTAATCAAGATTCGACAAAAAATCTGCAAGAGAGTAAAGATACGACCAAAATTAATCAAGATTCGATAAAAAATCTGGAAGAGAGTAAAGATACGACCAAAAGAAAGATTAGGGTCATCAGAATCTATAGAGTAAAAGGAACGAGAACTTTACCAAATTACCCAACAATTATGGGATATGACAAGGCATGGGAAGCCAGATACATTATAAATGAAATCTTTTTTTCCATGGGAATAATCAACAGAACCGCTTGGAGCAAACTTCTCTCTTCACAGTCAAAATCTTTTGCACCATTTTCATTACCAAATTCCAAGAGTACATATAGGTCACCGAAGTAGAGAAACCTTGCTTTTTTAATAATGTCTTGAATATAGAGAGAGGGTCTTTTGAAAATGAATGACCTTATCTGTGAAAGAAATCAATTTTATACAAGTGTGTTGAAAGTTCAGCGTCTGAGGATGATGTCTATCACTCATCCGTTTGTCAGCATCATCTGGGTTCTATGAGCGACCCAGTTTTTGGAGTCGTTTATGAAGGCTTCGTTCATGGTATGAAAATAGTTGGTGATCACCATGTATGTCCACTTCAGGATATATACATTAATTCTACTGGTATGTATTCTGGTTTTAATAGTATTACACCCCTGTAACTTTTTGATGCCATATAAAAAAGATGTAGCTCTTGTGTGTATTTTATTTTACTTTGTAATTTTCCCTCTTATAAAAAAAGGATTTTATCTTGTCTTGTAAAGACATGCAATTAACTATGCGCTGCTTAATTAGTATTGGGGAAATATCTTCTATTGAGCATAAGTTAATATAAAATTACAAAATAACAACAGTTACTATACACTTAGAAGAACATATATAAATGTTACGTAATATACACTTATACTGTAGGACGGAAGTCAATGCCATATACAATAAGACCTGACATATTTCCTTCGAAACATGTCAGTTTTAAATCCATAGGTACATACTCATCATTATGCATGTTATCAACGTTAGTTTCCCACACTATAACCTCCATCCATTCATCTTCTCTCTGTTCTGGAATCCATTTGATTCTGTCCAAATTCACTGTGCTTGGGTACCTAAAAGAAATGATTTTGGTTCTTTCCTTTCTATGGGGTACTAAATCACGAGCCTTCACTGGGCACTGGAGCCCATGACATTTTTTTGAAAGTTTGAACACAAGGAAACAAGCATAGGTTGTATCTGATGAGAGCATTTTGGTCTCAATGTCACATTTGATACGAAAATCCTGGTGAGATAGAATCTCAACAACCTCTTCAAATCTGCACCTACATTAATTAAGTCTTATAAATATCAGTGATTCCATGAAATCTGCTAAAGTAAACCTGAGATGAAAGGTGTAATAAAGTAAACCTGGATTCAGTTGGAGGGTTGCACAACTTTATATTTGAAGAGTTGAATATAATTGCTTTTGCAGGTAGCATATGACATCTCTTCCCGTTGACTTTGCTTAGGGAGAATAACTGTTCATAAAAGAGTTACAAGTTTATCATTATGATACCACAAGAATATGTAATTAATTTATCAAGTTGAATTTGTTTTATGAAAAAGAAAAACATCAGACCGTTTCACCATTGTCAATGAGAATTCCCTTGAAAAGAAGTAAGCAGAGCTCTACACTTGAGGCAATTTGGACATTGTTTCCAGACCTTTTAATAATTTCTTTATTATCGGCTATCATTTGTTCCACTGAGTCCATCTCCAACTTTGTTTTCAAGACTCCTCCCATGTTTGTTCCATCCTTCATCTTTTTATTTGGTTCTAAGTCCACCTATAGACAATTAGATGACCACGAAATGACATTTTTATACAAATTTCCCCAAAATAAATACAAAAAAGAAGAGAGGTACACTAACTATTTGATTTACGCTTGGGATGACCTTAAACTCTATGCCTTCAACAAATATTCCCCCTATGCCACAATGATACTTTGAAAAGCTTTCTAGTAACATTCTATACATTCACCATGAGCATTCTAAATTATGTACATTATAAAAGAATAAAACTATAAATTCTGATAGAATATGGTAAACAATAAAGAAGTGAAATTTTTCTTAAGTATATAATACAACCATTCTGATAGAATGTGATAGATATTGAACCTTTGTATGTAAATTTCATCAGAATAAAACTATAAAATCAGATGCAACCACTCAATTTACTTTTTAATGTCAAATAATCAACTATTTTGTGTACACACTCAAACATTCATCCATTCGATTTCCTAAACACTCAAACATTCATCCATTCGATTTCCTAAACAACTATGAAACGAAATACAATTGAGTGGGAAGAGTCAATTTAAATGATTTATCACACATTTTATTCTATACTGAGTTTCTTATATGAAAACTAAGGCCTGTTCATTTTATGAGAATAAATATTACATAAAATATATGTTACTAATAATTCTGACAGAATACATGTTATATTACAGAATACATTCTCGCAGAATATGGCATAATACATACAATATGATATAAAAATAGAATACATTTTGACATAATACATAGAATATAACAGAATCCATGTCTAAGATTACTAGAAACTATGTTTTAACTATCGAATTAGTCAATTACCAAGAATTTGGCTTGAAACATCTCTTATGCATTCTATCAAACACCTTTTGTGCATTATCCAATTGTCCTAGCTTTAATCTGCAAGAATTATACCGTAAATATTCTCCCAGAATGGTTCTGAATATTCTTAAAAAGTATGAAATTAATTCAAAGAAATCAAACTAAATCATCATGTTTATGGAATAACTAATCATAAGCAAAGTCAAAATAGAGAAAATAAAGACCTTATTAGACTAACAACAGATCATATTAACAAAACTACATTGGCTAATTTTCAAATGCGTATAAATACTTGAATTGACGAAATATTTGATTCAAGCATTTTAACAAACAGTTGGCGGGCAAAAATAGATGCCTTCTAAATCTGAAAGTATGTGTGCAAAAAATAGAAATTTCTTTGCCGAAATCAACATTAACAAATATGATTTCGTAATAAATTTATGAGAAAAATAAATATGGAAAGAAAATACTCAAAATACATACCTTCAACGATGATGAAAGTAAGCTTCAAGCATTGGAAATCGATTTAACGAACTGGGTTTTTAAGAAACCAATTGCTTTGCTTATTTCACTTTGATTTTGAATGTTTATGCTGTGATTTAAACAAATTGATTTTGCTGTTGCGATTTGGATCGAGTACGCACCGAATGGTTAAATGGTGATTGCGATAATGGTGGTTCTGGACGTCGAAGCCAATATGATGGTGGTTCTATACGATTTAAAGAAAGAGAGGGGATCGATGGTGGTGTATAGATTTGTAAAACTGATAACCTAAATTAATGGGATATTAATTGATTTTGTTTTATTTTACCATAATTAATTATAGTGTAGATTACTATTATACCCTTCTATTATTTATGATAATTTAATTATATCCTCAATTCTCATTGGTTCTTACAAGCACACAATAGTTGCTAGAAACATTTGAACCTAACTATCTCTCTCTCTCTCTCTCTCTCTCTATATATATATATATATATATATATATATATATATATATATATATATACATATATATATATATATACTAGTAAGGTACCCGCGGGATACAGCAGCGCCACTTAGTTTTTTTCAGCGGATTATTTCCATGTGGCGGACAATTCTTTTCGACCTTTTAGCCGAATTGTTTTGTGTCGGATGGTTAATTTCAGTTTCTTGGTTGGTGTGTAGCCCTTCAATATGGTGTGCATCAAAAATTATTCATGTTGAATATTTTATTTCTAAGAATATTTGTTGACGATTATTTTTCTTTAAATAGGCTATTACCTGGTAAAAAGAAAATTATTTTTCAAATTTAGAATAAAAAATAAATATGTTATAATTTTGGTTAAACTCTTGTCAATAAAAACCTTTGTTAAGTTGTTTTGAATTGATTTTTTTGGTAAATAGATTTGAATGACGATTAATTCATTTTCTAAGGCCGTTTTGGTTTTTTTCTTTTTTTTCTTTTTTGGATGGGTGCTAAGTTTGCAAGTAGCATTTTTTTCAATGTGGTATCTTATATTAAATTTTCTTACAACATATTTTCTCATTATTAGAGGTTTTTAATAAAAACAATCATATAAAGTTAATGGGATTTTTTTAATACTTTTGATTTTCTACAGTTGTCATATTTATAAATCTTTAAAAAAATATTTGGCAAAAGAAAAATAAAAAGACACGGTCATTATGTTATAAATGAAATTCAGTCAATTCACTTCATGTAATAAATATATTATAAATAAAAACATAACATACTATAAAAATATTATAAATAAAAACAAAATGTGATAGATAGTTTTTAAAATACAATAAAAAATAAAGACGGTACACGTTAAAGTTTTATACAAAAGGTTGGTAATTTACAACTTATATCCAAAATATCAAAATATAACAATCTATTAAAAACACCAAAAGAACAAAGACTTCATACTAATCTCTATTATCTTCAAAAACAACAAAATAATAACATTTACACATCTTTAAACGCATAAACAAAAGTAGCTTATACAAACTATTTAAGTCGGAATGATGAATACATCTATAGTATGTCTATAACTAAAAGCTCATAAACAAACTAAATAAGCAATTTGTCGATTACAAAAAATAAACATCAAAAAAATAGAAGCTCTGTCTTCTTCTTTACCTTTCTAGATCTGAAAATTAAAATCAAAAACTAAACTCATATATCAAACATTTAACCGTAACCAATTTTTGTGTGAGAGTGATAAAAACGCATATGCCAACAGCTTTACGCACTTTATATTCATTAGAAACCAAGCTAAGATTGAAGATGAGAAGTTCATTATTAAGATCATAAAGCTAAAAGAGAATCAGTATTCAAATAAAACATCTTCCTGCAACCATATTAATTAATATCGTCCCCAAGATATGGACTTGACACTTGAAATCCTAAGACAGCTATTAAAAGCAATGACAAGTTCCAACGCATCCAACTTCACCTTAAACTCAAATGTCCATATTGGCTAAAATAAACGTAATGCTAATACATAACAAATTTCAAAACACTAACCTTCAACCTAAAAACTCAAACCTTCATCGTGGGAAAAAGAAATAAAATACAAATACAGAGGCTTGACCACACAGTACATTAGCATTCTCCTCAAATCAAATCTCGATCTGAATCTTTGGGATTACTTAAAAAGGGATTAAATTATTTCTTTGATTTGGTCAGATTTAGATCTTTATTTTTGGAAAAAAAAAATATACGAACCATCTTTATTCTTTAGTTTTGTCATGATAGAATCAGAGTTTAACATGGGCTCTTTAACCTTCTTTCAAAATCCATTCTCCAGAAAATAAATCCATAAAACAAATGAGTATCAAAAACCAAAATACCTTTTAAAATAATGCAATAAAAAGGGAGTGAACAATAAATAACTCTAATCCAGCTCTTTATGCAAACAAAAAAAGGGCTTGATTTTGACCTTGATCTGCTTGGTGAGGCTAGGGTTTTTCGAGAGAAACCCGAGGATGGGAATAATGGGGTTTATGGAGAGCGCCGACAGGTATGGTGGTAGTCATATGGTGGCAGGATTTGTTGCCTCTACGACAATGTATTTTAGGGTTTGTGGGGAATCAAGAAGCATATTCTTAGATTCAATTTTTGAAATGAAGATTCGAGTGTGAGAGTGTCTTTGACTCTTTGTATGTGTTATCAGGGTGAAGTATATGCACTGTTGGATTAGAATACTTGATCAACGACCCATAAACAAAAAAGAAAACTGATTTGGTAATACGAGTGAATGCATTTTCCAATTTGGCAATCCGAGTGAATGTATCCTCCAACCGTGTTGCTTTTAACTTCATGTAGTAGAGTGTTGTACATCAGGCATTAAAATTTGTCTTTAAGACATTTATTTAAGAGATGCTTTATTTTGTTGTACATAAGGCTTAACATGTTGCATTTAAGACATTGAAGATATATCCCTATTCTAATAAAAGAATAGGTTTAATCTCCTATTGACAAGTGTCATACAATTAGAACTTCTCATTAATGTTATATATCATCTATCATGCCACTTGTCAACCTATTAATTATTCTTTTCAAATTTTCACTCTAATTACATTAAATTAATAATTGATTATCCATTTCAAATTATAATTTTTAAATTTCCCACTGTAACTATATTAAAATAAAAATTGATTCTTTATTTTAAATTTTAAATTTTAAATTTCTTCACTCTAATTATATTAAATTAATAACGTTACATTGAAAAATAAAATAAATATAATAAGGTAATATAACTTCACGTATTTATTTAAATCAACGATTATAATTTTATATAACTAAAAAAATATCTTTTAAGTAATAATTTATTTAAAATAATTGATTAATAATTCTGATTTTTTAATATGAAAATTTAATTAATTTTATAACTGTGGTTCTCACGGGTTATAAACTAGTGTATTATAATATATATATATATATATATATATATATATATATATATATATATATATATATATATATATAAATGTCACTTTTTTTTATTTTGTTTCTTGTTTAATAATATACATACTTTTTGATGTTTTTTTTGGTTTTAAATTTGATGTTTGTGTATATGTACAAAAACATAATGTATGCATAAAATTGTTCAACTTGAATCAACATATTTTTTTGTTCTTCTTGGTGATATAACCCTGCCACTAACAGAAAAAGCCGATTCTGAAACTACCGTAGAAGCTTGGGAGCTTAGTAGATCACGGGCCATAGCGGCTAGAATCGGAAATTGGGTTTCCTTTCCTTTCCACCAAGCCAAAATATCAAAATTTTCAAACTCTTGAACACTCATTTGTGACAAGAAATCGGAACCAATGTACCTTCCGAGCTCGCTACTAGGGGTGTTAGACCGAGCTCGTTTGGAATTTTCATTCCTCAAAGTATTATAGAGCTGAATTGTTTCGTTATTTTGGTGAGAGGTGGATTCGGATGCCTCCGTATTTTGCATCATGTCATGAATGTTTGTTGAACCATATTTTGTTAAATAAACTTCAAACAAATTTTGAAAAACTTTGTTAAATTTTGAAACTTCGTTTGATGCATAATCCATGTCATTATCCAATAAACCCAAATCGTAACAAATATTTTCAATTAGTAGATCACGGGCCATAGCGGCTAGAATCGGAAATTGGGTTTCCTTTCCTTTCCACCTAGCCAAAATATCAAAATTTTCAAACTCTTGAACACTCATTTGTGACAAGAAATCGGAACCAATGTACCTTCCGAGCTCGCTACTAGGGGTGTTAGACCGAGCTCGTTTGGAATTTCCATTCCTCAAAGTATTATAGAGCTGAATTGTTTCGTTATTTTGGTGAGAGGTGGATCCGGATGCCTCCGTATTTTGCATCATGTCATGAATGTTTGTTGAACCATATTTTGTTAAATAAACTTCAAACAAATTTTGAAAAACTTTGTTAAATTTTGAAACTTCATTTGATGCATAATCCATGTCATTATCCAATAAACCCAAATCGTAACAAATATTTTCAATTAAAGTCTCAACCCCCCCCCCCCCCCCATATTTAGAGTCGGATTCAAAGCGGCACAACAAGTAATAATGGGAGGCATTTCTTCAATGCTAGTTAGTCCATCTTGCAAATTAATGATATGTGCAACACATCGACTATGAAAAAAACACCATCGCAATTGGTTTATATTTTAGTTTTAGTTGTCGAACCAGTACGGTGTTGTTTGATGCATTATCAAAAGATATTAATAAAACCTTTCTTTCAAGTTTATAAGTTTTGATCACACAATCTAAAATTTTAAATAAATTTCTATCGGTGTGCGGATACTAAACAATTCAAACGTAATCGTACGCTTCATCATTACCCAATTATTTGGATTAATCCAATGAGCGGTAACACAAAGGTACGCATTCGGTGAACCGTGAGGAGCCGTCCAAATATCACAAGTTAAATTCACACCGGTTTCTAAAGATTGAAATCCTAAAATCATTTCATTTTTTGCAAGTTTCCACATTTCAATACAATTACGTCTAATAGAAGTACGACTCACATGTCAATATCATGGTTGGAGAGTATCTTGGGTGAGTGAAGTCAATCGTTTCTTGTCGAAGTGGTCAAAAGACAAGCATTATTGAATCACGAACTTCGTCATCCTATCCCGAACTTTAGCCAAATCGTAACTCCACAATGTTGTATCATTCGCCATTGTTGTTTGATTATGTACCAGCCCAAATTTCACCACGGGGCATCTCTTGGTCATATGAGTTTTCAATGTCGAATTCTCATCTTCATTGAAAAAAGCATCACATTTCTTGCATCGCGCTTTTCTTGGACTGCTCGACATTACACATAAATCAAAATTGCACCAAATAACCGGATTTCTATTTGTTTCTTTGATGCTAACAACTGTAAGATTGTTTGATGAATCTCCAACACCAACGGAAGTCGAATCAATTGCTTGAATTAAGAGCGTTTTTTTTATCTAAGACAGGTTTTTTGAGGTTTGGTTAACCCAATATATCTATTAGCTATTTATACTATCAAATATTGGTGAATATTGCCAAAAGGGACCCAAAAACGAGATTGCAACAGCCATAAAACGGCTATATAGCCGGTAGAATAAGACAAAAAAGGGCAGATTACCCCTTCTCGAAAAACCGGTTCAAAACCGGTCCAAAACCGGGTCGACGTAAACCGGTCCCAACGGTTGGAATGGAGATCCAGCTCAAACTGGCAGTTCGGTTCATGGCTGAACCGGTTCAAGGCTAAACCGGTTTTCGGATCGGAGGCCGGTTCGGTTCATGAACAGGTTTTTTTGCACACGCCTAGCCCCGCCCACATCTTTTCTGCACTCTTAGTGGGCTCACGGGCTGCCACTCCAAAATTCAATATTCAAAGAGCCCAAAACTCGTGGAGGAGGAATACGACAGATTGGATCACTGGAGGCCGATGATGAAGTCTAAGAGATATTGGGAGGGCCGGAGAGGAGGCGCATCAGCGGCAGAGGCACCGCCGAGAGGATTAACGGGAATGTGGTTTCAGGAATCGATACAACCATGTTTTCGAATAGCTTCATCATGAAAAAGCTCGTCTGAGTCAAAAGAATCATGATTGGCATTGATGTTTCACCAATAGGGTCTAAAATCGACTCCAAAGCGATTTAATTTTCCGATTCCGCCGTAAATTGAAATTTTCTTTTGCTCTTCTTTGAGACGAACCTTAAATCGTAGCCCCATCAAGCCCTATATTAATCAAGATTCGACAAAAAATCTGCAAGAGAGTAAAGATACGACCAAAATTAATCAAGATTCGATAAAAAATCTGGAAGAGAGTAAAGATACGACCAAAAGAAAGATTAGGGTCATCAGAATCTATAGAGTAAAAGGAACGAGAACTTTACCAAATTGCCCAACAATTATGGGATATGACAAGGCATGGGAAGCCAGATACATTATAAATGAAATCTTTTTTTCCATGGGAATAATCAACAGAACCGCTTGGAGCAAACTTCTCTCTTCACAGTCAAAATCTTTTGCACCATTTTCATTACCAAATTCCAAGAGTACATATAGGTCACCGAAGTAGAGAAACCTTGCTTTTTTAATAATGTCTTGAATATAGAGAGAGGGTCTTTTGAAAATGAATGACCTTATCTGTGAAAGAAATCAATTTTATACAAGTGTGTTGAAAGTTCAGCGTCTGAGGATGATGTCTATCACTCATCCGTTTGTCAGCATCATCTGGGTTCTATGAGCGACCCAGTTTTTGGAGTCGTTTATGAAGGCTTCGTTCATGGTATGAAAATAGTTGGTGATCACCATGTATGTCCACTTCAGGATATATACATTAATTCTACTGGTATGTATTCTGGTTTTAATAGTATTACACCCCTGTAACTTTTTGATGCCATATAAAAAAGATGTAGCTCTTGTGTGTATTTTATTTTACTTTGTAATTTTCCCTCTTATAAAAAAAGGATTTTATCTTGTCTTGTAAAGACATGCAATTAACTATGCGCTGCTTAATTAGTATTGGGGAAATATCTTCTATTGAGCATAAGTTAATATAAAATTACAAAATAACAACAGTTACTATACACTTAGAAGAACATATATAAATGTTACGTAATATACACTTATACTGTAGGACGGAAGTCAATGCCATATACAATAAGACCTGACATATTTCCTTCGAAACATGTCAGTTTTAAATCCATAGGTACATACTCATCATTATGCATGTTATCAACGTTAGTTTCCCACACTATAACCTCCATCCATTCATCTTCTCTCTGTTCTGGAATCCATTTGATTCTGTCCAAATTCACTGTGCTTGGGTACCTGAAAGAAATGATTTTGGTTCTTTCCTTTCTATGGGGTACTAAATCACGAGCCTTCACTGGGCACTGGAGCCCATGACATTTTTTTGAAAGTTTGAACACAAGGAAACAAGCATAGGTTGTATCTGATGAGAGCATTTTGGTCTCAATGTCACATTTGATACGAAAATCCTGGTGAGATAGAATCTCAACAACCTCTTCAAATCTGCACCTACATTAATTAAGTCTTATAAATATCAGTGATTCCATGAAATCTGCTAAAGTAAACCTGAGATGAAAGGTGTAATAAAGTAAACCTGGATTCAGTTGGAGGGTTCCACAACTTTATATTTGAAGAGTTGTATATAATTGCTTTTGCAGGTAGCATATGACATCTCTTCCCGTTGACTTTGCTTAGGGAGAATAACTGTTCATAAAAGAGTTACAAGTTTATCATTATGATACCACAAGAATATGTAATTAATTTATCAAGTTGAATTTGTTTTATGAAAAAGAAAAACATCAGACCGTTTCACCATTGTCAATGAGAATTCCCTTGAAAAGAAGTAAGCAGAGCTCTACACTTGAGGCAATTTGGACATTGTTTCCAGACCTTTTAATAATTTCTTTATTATCGGCTATCATTTGTTCCACTGAGTCCATCTCCAACTTTGTTTTCAAGACTCCTCCCATGTTTGTTCCATCCTTCATCTTTTTATTTTGTTCTAAGTCCACCTATAGACAATTAGATGACCACGAAATGACATTTTTATACAAATTTCCCCAAAATAAATACAAAAAAGAAGAGAGGTACACTAACTATTTGATTTACGCTTGGGATGACCTTAAACTCTATGCCTTCAACAAATATTCCCCCTATGCCACAATGATACTTTGAAAAGCTTTCTAGTAGAAATTCAAAATCAGTACTTCTGTGATTACTCTGAAACCGAAATAATTCAACTCTCAACCACTGACTTCCACCTTCTTTCCACTCTGCAAAATATGCATTTAAGGTTTCACCCGCCTTTTTATATTTAAGGTTTATGTATATCGGCCTGCTGGAAACCTTTCTTCGATCATAAAACTTGAAAACTAGGTAAGCTCCATACATCGTCTCTGGAGTTAAGAACTCAGCATTTATCTGAACTCCAATATTTAGATTTGAGATGTCCAAGATCTTTGCGACCTTTGGAAATCTGCACAAACATATTACGATTCAGAAAATCGCATGGTATCCAACATATTGATAGATTGTAAAAAGGAGCAAGTGTTGGTAGTTTCTCATAATTTACATGTTACACTATGATTCTAATAAATATATGTTTCTGTGGGTTTAATTTGTGGCTTACAAATTGGTCAAAAGGTCCAAATAAAGTCAAAAGATCTTTAGTGAATAAGGGTACTTTTGTCTTTTTCAAGTGTTTGTTTTTGTTTGGCTGCAGCTTAATAATGTGTATCAGGTTAGTTAGGGAGAGTTTTTTAGTTTTGCCATTTCCATTGTTCTCCTCTTTTCGTTGTTCCCCCACAAGTAAAATGAGAAGCAAATTTTGGTTCTTCATTTTCTTGTTTCTTTTCTAATTATTCCTTTCGTAAACGCATATACACATCATTATAGCACAACAGTTTCATTTTCCACATCTCAAAAAACCACCAAATTATGTGCCCATAAGATGAGAAAAACTACAAAACAAGCCCCCATATTTTGAAATTTGTTGTTAAAAATCCGTTGGCACAAGTCAAAAATGTGAATTCTACTTCAACATAGATTTGACAAAACTATGGGAACTTCTATCACTTATAAAAATGTGAATTCTACTTCAACATAGATTTGTTAGATACCAAGCCCAACATGTTTTCCAACATATATATCTTAGTGCATTCATTTATAAAAATTGAGGTTGCTTCTCTAGAAGCAAGCTCACCCACATGGATTTGATGCAAACGTTCCACTTCATAAAAGAAGTAGAAATATTCATGCCAGAGTTTACTCCAAACAGAATGATTTTAAGTTAAGTGACATGTATCACTTGACTTAAAAAGTTAATAGAACGTAGTGGTAATCAAATAAAATAGACAAAACCTTGATTTTTGAATGGATCTCCACTTCAGAGAAGAAACATCTTTGTATGAAAATCTTTTTGCCGGTATCATTTCATTTCTTGATCCATCCATGCTTATTGAAAACCACTGTTGCCATAAAAGATGAGCAAAAATTGAAATTAAAAATGAGTCGGAGAGCATTAATTATATTATGAAAAGGCATGGAATGTTGAGAGAAGATGTCGAGAGGATTAGAAGACAGTGAGAATGATGAGTTATTTATCTAAACGGCTACTTTCTGTCCTGATATATATTATATCTTGCATGGAATGCTTAGTTTGTTTCTTGTATAATATTGATGGCTGGTTATTTATCAATATTGTTGCTTGTTTCGAGTTTAGATCTCATGTTTCTACTTCTGATGAGCCTTGAGTTGTTTTTCAATCACCTTTAACTTCTTTGAGATTAGATAATATTAATATCAGCATTGAGCTTGCAAGATCATCTAGGAAAACAAAAAGCATTCCTTTCATTTGAAGAAAACATAATACCCAAAGTGGTTTATCCTTGATATGTAAATGAAAGCCTATGTTGAGATGTAAATGATTCCTAGACACAAAATTTTGATTAGAGTGCTATTGTATCATCTTCTTTTTCTGGCAGACATGTATGCTATTTATGGTAGTAAAGAGATATTCCAAGGAAAACCAGCACATGTAATTATTGACTATAGTCTATAGATGTATATTTCAAATGAGGAAAACATATATAAATGGTTAAAGAGATCGAGTCACCACTTTTTCATTGTTAAGGAGGATTCCTGAAGAAAATAAGGAATGGAGGTCCTTCTTTGAGATTGTGGAGGGCACCGGATATTTTGACATTTGGATTATTTTCTTATAATCCGATGGCAGATTTTGCTCCCATTCCCACTGATCCTGTGTATACATAGATAGATGAAAACATTATAACTGCATGCAAAGCAGTTTGCTGAATCTTGCTATTAAAAGAAGGCTCATTAGTTTCTCTACTCGTCAAAATGAACTTACTTGGCAATTGAAGGCTTTTTCAAGTTCCTCTACAACTTTAGCCATTGTTGGGCGATCCTCCTGCTCTTTCATCAAGCATTGATAGGCAATGGTTGAAAATATCACCAAGGATTGTGGTTCAATTTGTTGTTTTATAGCATCAAAGATAATTTCTTGTATTTTTTGGGTTTTGAAGCTTTTTGCTGCCAACTGTGCAAGAAACACCACTCGCTCGTCTTCAACTGTCGGTCTTGCACTTTTCAGTTGAGCTTCAGCATTTGGGACTTCACGAAGCTGTTGTTTCTGATCAATTTTGATCCTTTCAACTGCTGATCTTCCAGATAAGATCTCAAATAAAATAACTCCAAAAGAATACACATCCGATTTTTGTGTCATGGAGCCTGTGGTCATATAGAGTGGATCAAGATAGCCTAACGTGCCTGCACCTTTGAATATGATGAAATCAGAAATAGCAGCTTTCCAATCGTCCCTAAGTAGAATGCTACTACTTTTCATGTCACCATGAGTCAACTGTTGATCGGTTTCAGTATGACTATGAATGTAAGCTAACCCATGTGCAGCATCAACACATATCTTGAGCCTTTGTTTCCATGTTAGACTATTATTGGTCAGATGCTGTTTTACACTTCCTTTAACCATGTGCTCAAAAACAACGATCCTCTCACCCTGTTCTTCACAAAATCCTATAACTGGAACAACATTCTCATGGCTATAACTATAAAGCCTTGCAATCTCCTTACAAAATTCTTGTCCATGTGAATCCACTGAGTGATGGAGCCGTTTTATGGTAACTGTGTTCTGTCCTCTGAAGTGAGAAAGTTCCCCAGAGTAAACCTCCCCCAGTGGTCCTTGCTCTTTAATATCACGGAAATCATTTGTTGCAGACATAACATCATCGAGTGTCGTTCTAAGGGCTTCTACCCCATTAACCTGCACAAGATACACAGATAAATATAAGCCTTTGCTAATGTAATTATAAAATTAAAATTAATGAAACAAAGTTGTTACTTGATGTCACACATGCATGTTACTATAAAATTAATGACTTACATGAGACTTGAAGGCTTTCTCAAGTTCTTTCACAACCTCAGCCATTGTGGGACGGTCCTCCCGTTTTTTTTTGCAACATTTATATGCAATTTCTGCAAATATCATTATGGAGTCTGGGCATGTTTCATCATCCAGAATGGGAGAGCCGGCTTTCTCAAATTCTTTCTTGAACTTTGAATCAATAATATCGTTCACAATTTTTTGTTGGAAGCAGCGTTTAGCCATGTGAGGTAGAAATTCTTGGGCATCTTTGGACAATTGGAAATGTGCCAGTCTTCCACTCAATGCTTCCAACAAAACTACTCCAAACGAATAAACATCAGACTCCTTTGTCAGCTTACCTGTCTTGGCATACTGTGGATCAATATATGCGAGTGTGCCAACAGCTTGAGTCATAAGAAATGTGGCTTGCAGATTTGCGGGGCCAATTCTTGACAACCCAAAGTCACTAATCATGCCTATGTAGTTTCGGCCTAACAAAATGTTGGAGCTCTTTATATCTCGATGTATTATCCTATGATGTTCTCCAACACCGTTATGGAGAAAGTCGAGCCCATAGGCAGCATCGAGATAAATCTGAAGACGTGTTGCCCATGTATGACAATTCATGATATCATTCTTTTCAATATGACTATCGAGGCTTCCATTTGAGGCATACTCATACACAAGAATACGCTCATGCTCTTCATCACAAAAGCCAACAAGTGTGACAAGGTTTTTGTGTGTAAAGTAAGGAAGAACAGAGATTTCTTGCAAGAATTCCCCAGTTCCTTGCCCTGAATTCCTATCTAACCGCTTAATAGCAACAGTGCTTTGTGTTCTTTGGTAGCTTGAGAGTTCCACCGTAGAAACTGTCTTATATCCACCCTGTTTAACATATTTTCTAAAATCGAAGTGGAAGAGTTTTGCTTTGTAAACTTTCCCAAATCCACCAATTCCAATTTTATAATCGTCGTGAAAATCATGAGTTGCTGACTTTATATCTTCTAGTGGGATTTTCATATGATCCATGTTTTTTACCTGCACCGTTGAGTGTTAGTGCAAAATAATAGTTAAATTTCCGAGTTATTCTAATATTACATGCACATAGGGTCATATATAACTCAAAGATCTTTTGGCCATTTCAGAAAACTTGAAAGTTCCATACAACTTTGTAGTCTCTCTTCATTAGCTTTATCTTAAATTTCCTCATATGTTGCATTGCTTTACTTTTATTCTTAAGAGCAGAAATGTACTAATAGTTATATGCTTGCACATATCTATTTAATGAACTCCTGATTTGTTACAAAATGTGGTTGGTTGTTATTCATTTTCTTCCCATGTGCTATTGTTAGCTTATTCCCTTTAGAGTGTATGTTCCTAGGGGCTGTTAGGCAAGCCTGTTAACCAGTCTGTTGCACAAAAGACTATATGTGGCTTTTGGTAACCTTTGAATGATTTAGTCTTGAATGATTCAAGGTTTTGAATAAAAGCATGTTGTCTCATACTCTACAAAAAGAATAAGTTAACTATATACACACATGTGCATTAGGGATGAAAGTGGGTCCAAACCCGGACCGGATGGACTCGGACCCGGAAAACCCGGAACCGGTTAACGAAATTTTGTAGAACCGGAAACCGGACCGGTATATAGGAACCGGTTCCGGTTCGGTTCCGGGTACGGTACCAGGTAAAGTGGGTCTAGAGCCGGAAAACCCGGAAACATCAAAGTGGGTAGGTTAGAACCTGATAAAGTGGGTTTAGAACCGCAAAACCCGGAAAAACCGGAATTTTTTGGTAATTACTTACTATTTAGTGGGTTGAACTTTGAAAATTTTCATATTGATATCCCGACTTTGGGGGACAGTAACTCATTGAATATGAAACCAAAATGGACAAAATTATAGTCTAAAATCATGTACAAACTCTAAACTACACTCTGGAAAAAACCGCATGCCAATCCGACTTTAAACGAATGAGATATGCATGTGTTAACATTTTCACATAATACAAAAACAAATAGCTGAAAAGTTGAAAATTTTCAGTTTTGATATCCCGATTTCAGAGGACTGTAAATCATTAAATATTAAACCAAAAATGACAAAATACAACAAAGTTGCCTGGAACATGGAGAACGAGAGTGTATTCTAGCATAATGAGAGTTTATTATAGATGAATGAGAGTGTATTCTAGCATAATGAGAGTGTACTTTAGTAAAATACACTTGTTCTTCATATTCCATGCAACGTTATTGTATTTTAATTGAGTGGGTACAGAAACAAAACACGAACCCATACATGAAAACCTAGATGAAAATTCATTTTGAAAGAATGTTATTGCTGACATTAGTGACAAATTTAAGACAAAACTATAAAATTGGTCCCTGTGGTATTCAAAAAACTTTGGATAGGGTCCAAAAAGTTTCTGACTTGCATGAAAGGTCCAAAATAAGGAATTTTCTTTGATTTTAGTCCTAAAAAACTTGAAATGTCTATTTTGCCCTTTTAATTTCTTTTTTTGTATTATTTTACCATTTTCTTAACAATTTAATAATTAAAAATAAAGAATTGCCCCACTCACCCTTTACTCCCACTGTACGCACCATCTCTCTCTCTCTCTCTTTCTCTCTCTCTCTCTCTCTCTCTCTCTCTCTCTCTCTCTCCCTCTCTCTCTGTCTCTCTAATCCGGTCGTCTTCCTCATCCCTTCTATTATTTCTACCTCATCTATGGCTGATTCCCTTCTTTGTTACACCAATAAACCAATTCACACCATTGTAAATCCTATATAAAACTTTGAATAAATATCGTCTCCATCAGATTGGACAAGGAACAGACGAATGAAAGGCAGATCGACGGGAGCTGAGGTGCAGATGGGAAATCGCAAGGATGGGCAAGGGGGTCCATCGAGACCGACGACCCTTTGTGGGTTTACTCTTCGTCTTCACTGATCGGGAGAGAGAAGAAGGAACAAGAATGGAAGCAGTCAAAATGGTGATCTGGTGGTCAAACAAATCGCGAGAAGGAGTCGATCTCCGACGAACTCCCCTAGGCTCTTCGCTCGTTATCGGCAGCCACAAATCGAGGGGGAAAGGTAACCGACTTGATTGAAGGGAGAAGGAGGAAGAACGAAAGCAGAACAGGGGTGGTTCGGTGGAGGTTTGGTCCATCGCCAAAATGAAACAAGAAACGAAGGCGGCTTACGCCGCTGGGTGACTGTTACAGCGAGGGGGCTGCTCCGGTGGCCTCCTTGGTTTTTCTCCTTCTATTCCATTGACAAAACACGAGGAATAAGGGGAAAGAAACACCGGAGTAGTAGCAGAGGGAAGCGACGACCCTTAGGGGTGTTTGGTTGTTTCTGATCGACAGGAAGGAGGGTTGGAGGAGGGTTGTCGATTCTCCTTTTTGCCGCCGATGTTGTAGATACGCGAGTGAGAGAGAGAGAGAGAGATAATTATTTTCTTTTCTTTTTATTTTTATATTAAAATAGTATTTGAAAAATATAAAAAAAAATATAAAAAACAAAGTAAAAGGGTATAACCGTCATTTTAAATTTTTTTGGACTAAAAACACAAAAAAAAACCTTGATTTTGGACCTTCTATGCAAGTGAAAAACTTTTTGGACCCTATCCAAAGTTTTTTGAATACCACGGGGACCAATCTTGCAGTTTTGTCCAAATTTAATTAATTTCCATAAAAGGAGAATTATAATTATGGATATCATTTAATATACATGGCCTAGTTCCCGAGTTTAACAAAACAAAAGAAAAGAAGAGAAAATAAAGTCAGGAGAGAAAAGAAGAGAAAGGAAAGGAAAACAAAATTTTCTTTTGTGTTCCCGAGTTGGAAAGAAGTGGAAAGAAATTAATCATTTTGTTATTTCTTTCCAAATCTTCCCAAATCGGAAGGAAAGTTAGGAGGGAAAGTGATCCTTCCATTTCCCTCTGCTTTCTCCCTTTAATGAAACTCGGGAACACCAATTTCTTTTATTTTCTTCTCATTGTCACTCATTTCTTTTCTTTTATCTCGTTAAGTTGAACTCAGGAACAGGAAATCATTTAATATCTATATTTATTTAACTAAATAATTATTTATTTTTACTAAATTTTTATTGGTGCATTGTAGCACACAATAAATGTAAGAAACACATGAACGTAGCCCTATATATATATATATATATATATATATATATATATATATATATATATATATATATATATATATACACACGAAAATAATTGTCCAGATAAAATCTTTAAGTCAACTCTATTTTACCAATAAACTATTTTTTACCCGGCAACATCTAGAAAAGTCATATTATTTTGGTACGGTTTATGAAAAAGTCTCAAATGTTTTTAACATTAACTCTTTTACTCTTTCACCTAAAATCTCGAAATTTTCTGGTTCAAATTATGAATAGGAATAAACGTCATTAAGCTTCTTAAAACTAAAGATCAAAGTCTTCTATAACCAATTATTTGCCATAAAACAATGATGTTAACATCATTTTGAACTCATCATCGTCCATGTAATACATTTCCCCCATAAATTTATGTTACAAGTATTGTAAGATATTGAACTTTTATATTGAACACGTGATTACAATCTACCTAAAAGTAGTTTAAAGGAATGTGAACTATTAAGTTCATATAAGGAATCAGTGACTGATGACAATCAATACAATAGTAGGAATTGTGAGGTTATACAGATCTAGAGAAGAGTGTGAGTTTTATCCTTAAATCTCAATCATATATGAAAAATTCCTCCATGGATCAATTACGTAACATGTCAATAAATTTAAATTTCAAAACTCCAAAACACAAAGATTGTAAGAAACATTGTGTTTATTCGTCTATGGATTCATTTCTATGATCACATTTGGTTTGAAACCATGAATGATTAAAATGAAGTTGTGTTTAAATGGCATGCCAATATATATATATATATATATATATATATATATATATATATATATATATATATCACTGTACTTTTATACTATGCCTAGAGATGTAACGATGGACTTGCTCTCGACCTAGTTTGATCGAAAGACAACAATGTCATTTTCCATTTACATCATAGAAAATAGTCCTAAAAGTGTAACAAGTGGTTAGAACAATGTGGCTTTTTAGAACTAAGAAATTTCCATATTTTTTGTGAAAGAGTAAAAGAATAGAAGTAGAATAAAAATTTGGTACTTTTTCATAAATTGAGCCAAAAATAATGAGATTTGTATGAAGGTAACTAAGCAAAAATAGTTTTCTAGAGCCAAAGATAGTTTATCCGGTAATCGAGATTTTTTTGTAAATCAAATAAAATTTAGAACTTTTTCATAAAATGACACACACACACACACACGCACGCACGCACGCATGCACGTACGGGCACACACACATACACATATAGGGGAAATGACAAAAATGCCCTACAAAGTTTCTAGGGTTGGTCGATTCAGTCCCTACAATTTTTTTCGGGCTTTATGGGTTCCTAAGCTAGGATACGACCTGCTCTTTTAGTCCCTGTCAACCTGTAATAGTCGGTTCAGTGACCATTTAGACCAAAAAAACTTACATTGTGCCTCTATAAAAGCCAAAAAAAATTAGTTTGGGGTGAATGTGGGCATGGTGCAAACTGCTAGACTGGAAATCTAACTTGGAGCTGAGTTGTTCAAGAGTGATACGTGGATGTATTAGTGAACCATATATATGTGACATAGAGTTTCCAGTTAATGTTGAGAGATCATTTCTAGACGGAGCACATAGGTTTTCTCTCTCATCCTCTCATCTAAAAAATCTAGCAACCTGTTGTTCATCATTCCTTTCCTCTATATTAGATATAAGATTTGTAAACTGTTTTCGTT
Source organism: Lactuca virosa (assembly GCF_052849685.1). Lineage (NCBI taxonomy): Eukaryota > Viridiplantae > Streptophyta > Magnoliopsida > Asterales > Asteraceae > Lactuca > Lactuca virosa. Next base: position 105,963,744 of record NC_136430.1, on the reverse strand, counting down.
TTACTTAATTAGATATAGGATTGATTAGGTGAGTGCTGAGTGTAATTTGTAGGGAGAATGTTCTTGTAATTTTTTTGGAATCTGGTTCTATGTAAATAAAGGATTGATTCAGTATTTCCTGTGTTCGTAAATATATATTGATACCATACATCCTTATGAATAATGGAGAATGGTGTTGCAGTAAAGTTTTGAGAGTATTTCACCAACCAATATCGAGCAAACAATGCACGTGTTGACACTAACCCTTATGAATATTGATTCCATAGAGGTCTTGGTGTTCCAACCTTTCTAGAATTATTGAAAAAATATGTAAGCACAAAGGGCAACATGCGAATAATAAAACCGGTCCAATACACCACACCTTTTTATCTTTTGCCTTTGCGAATTCTTCAACATACTGGGGCTCTAACTCGTCGAAACTATTCACGACAATCCCATATGCAGCGTTTCCAGCTTCTTCTATACGTTGAAACATCTCCATACTTTCTTTTGAGTCTCTTTTTGGCCAATCAGAAGCCTGGGTTTGGTAACTTCGATCCGGCCAGGAAGGTCGGGCAGCACAAAGTACTCAGAGTCGGATTTGATTTCATCAAGTATTCTAGTATTCGCTACTATGTGTATGCATAGGTACGTGTAGCATCCTGGTCCGTAGAAAACAAGTAACCTGTTAGCCAGACCTGTCGTCCATGGTAAACCACTATCTGAGATGATGCAACTTGGAGTAGGAGTTAAACGCCGAAGCATGCTTTCAGTTGGTTCTTCTAACATGGAAATGACGTCAAAAAATTTGACCACGAGTGCAGTTGATGGAATCAAGTCAAAACTCTGGCATCCTTCAGGCAATTCAACTTCAGCTAAAGGGAGTTTGAGTTCAAGTACTTGAATCTTGAGGTTAGCTTTGATTGCACGATCATTGACTGATTTAAAACGGTTGGCGTTAAATGGATTTGTGATTATAGTGACAAGAACACCACGTTGGGCTAGCATTCTGGCAATTTCCACCATGGGTATCATATGACCTTGGGCCATTAGAGGGAACAAGATAAAGTGAAGGTCGGAAGAAGGGAAAGCCATTGGAGTACAAGAATGTGGTTTTGGGTGGTTGTTTCTAAAACTACATGAAGGATCTATTCACTTGGCTCAAATAACATGTGAAGTGTTGTAAGTGTTTGCCACGTGTCATAATCTGTGTGATTTGCAAAAACCAAGACCCTTTAAGATTGATGTTATGTTCTAGATTGTAACTTCACGAATTGTTCCCCGAACTTATTTTTTTGGCTTTATAAAGGCATAATGTGAGTTTTTTTGGTCTAAAAGGTCACTGAACCGGTTATTACAGGTTGAAAGGGACTAAAAGATCAGGTTTTTTTGGTCATATCCTAGTTTAGGGACCCATAAAGCCTGACAAAAACTTTAGGGACTCAACGGGTAAACCTTAGAAAGTTCGTAGGGCATTTTTGTCATTTTCCCTATATATATATATATATATATATATATATATATATATATATATATATATATATATATATATATATATATATATAGGTTGGGTTCAACAATCAATTTTAAACCATTGAACCAATGAACAAAAACTTTTAGAGCTTATGTTGTTATGTGTAGGAACACCAAACAACTGAGGGAGGTGATAATGATGACTTGGAATCTACATGTTGGATGTTCGAGTTTATACTTTTAATTTTTAATTAATTTACAATTCTCATATACTTTGAAACATTATTGGTTTGGAACCAAATGTATGTTTCTTGCACAAACTTTGTGGTGTTCGACTATCAACTATGTTGTACATGTCATAAAATTTGCAGCTAGAAACATCAACCCATACTTTTTGGAGAACTATATTTGTTGCTTAATGTGTCGTTATTTGTTTTTCAACCGGTCATCACTATTGTGATTATTACTCCTATTTTATTCTAAATAAAAGGATGAAGAATACCCGGTGTTCTAAAAGGCGCGCCATGGCACGCGCCAAGAATACCCATACATGCTCACACGGCACCTGCCCCGAGGTTATCAAGCGATAGGAAAATCCTTAAAAAGAAAGGATTAAACAAGCATTCAAGGTTTTAAACATGGGACCTCACTTTTGGAGTCAACTTCCACGATTTTTACACTAAAGAAGAAAACGAGTCAACATGTGAATTTCTCAACTTCAAATTTAAATACCTTGAAGTCATCTTCACTTTCCCGTTTGTCTTTCAATTTATCTGCAACCTAATAGAAACAAGTAAATATTTAAAAACAGAAAGAAACAAATGTCTATATATATATATATATATATATATATATATATATATATATATATATATATATATATATATATATATATATATATATAGAGAGAGAGAGAGAGAAAGAGAGAGATATGATTGTTCCATAATCATGTATGAATAATCAAAAGGGAAAAACAATCATATAAGATTTATATATTTGAATATGTTTATTCCATTTTCATTAACTTATATATGATTGTCAAGTAATTATAAGACCATAGGGAGTGGCGTGTGGTAAAATAAGGTGGAGCCTATGTGACATGTTTTACCGCAATGACATCACCCCTAGTATGTGGTTTGCGTTGTGACTTTTTGTCGTGCTCCTCTCTCTCTCTTAGTCTTCCTCCCTCTTTCTATTTCTCTCTATATCTCTCTTTCCTCTTTTCATGGTATATCATTCCTATTATGGTATTGAAGTGTGAAAAAATGAGGTGGAGTGTTGTAACAATGACAACACAGCCTACAGCCTAATAAAAAATATCTCAAGCTCACTATGTGGTCTCATAAAGTATATACATATAATTTAACTTTATCAATACTCTCTAAAATAATAATGTATTAGTATTAGATATATGATTAAATTATATGGCTAGTTCCTTATGACTGGGGATAATTTTGTGTGTTAAATTTTTAATTGTTTTTTTTACTGTCCGTCATATTTGATTTTCTTGCACCAAATAAGAATATTGCATCTGGAGGAGAGAACTTACTTTTGTGGATGACGGTAAAGTGGAACATGTAAATGACGAATTCACCCACTTACCCTTCAATTTTTTTTTTCATTTTATGCCATTTTATTATGATTTTTACATAATGGGCTTTAGAATATTAAAGTTTAATTATTTTTCATATTTAACCCATACCATCCAATTTTTTAAATAAACCGCATTAGATTTTTTTCGTGGTCTTTATCAAATTTTGAGTCTTCACCCGATCCAATTATATATATATATATATATATATATATATATATATATATTGTATGAACGTAGGTACCAATCAGATTTTAAGAAAAAATAAATTATTAATAAATAATATAAAGGTATAATGGTAATCTTACTTATAATTACTTATGGTAGAAGAAAATAAATCAATTAAAATCTCTTCAATTAAAGGATATCAGTCTCACCTATAACTTGTATCCTCATATTATAACATGTATCCTCATATTATCACAAACTTCACACACATAACACAACACCAAACACTCATTATCTCCATCATCGTCTTCACCCCATAGTCGTCTTCTTCGTCTATTCGTCTTCAGTTTTTGTTTTTGTTTTTGTTTTGTTTTGTTTTTGCGTAGAACGGTAACGGTAGCCATTTCTTATATCATATATCATATCAGAATCCCATTATATATGGAAAATCATTATACCCCTCGTGCTATTTTTCCCCGGTGGCATGTGCACGACAATGATTTTGTCATTCATCCAACTGATGTAGGCTCGACCATTACCGGTTGCAGACCCTCTTCCCATCGGTCATACCTTGGTAAGTTTTATACTCAATTACAGATTATCTGCACTCGATTTCTTAATTCAGCTTCATTATACATTCACTCTATTTCTAATTATCTTGATATCTGCACTATATTTCTTTTAAGAATTGTTTTGAATATTTTGGCTATGACTGAATTTTACTTTTGAGAATAAAAATTCTGCATAATCAAATATCAAATTTTAGTCTTGAATATTATTCGAATTTTTAATCGAAATGCATGTCTAATATTAAACAAATCGTGAAAACCTAAAAGCTTCTAGTATTAGAAATAATCTAGAATCAAGCATAATACTTTGGTTGGTGATTTGTTGTTTTTTATCTGTGTTCTCTGTATAAAAATATGTGTTCTTGGAAATTTTTTGATTCGACTAGAATCAAGTAGCGGTATTATTTGTTAGGTTTATAAAATTCTGAAAGAGTCGAAGTTGTTGATATAATTCTTGCAGTAGTACTTGCATAATTTTTTATGGTTGTGCTTGTAAATAAAATTCTCATTCAACATAGTTATTTGAGTCAATTTCATAACCATTATTTGAAGCAAATAATTAATCTAGTAGAAAATACACAATACACTAAATTGATGTTAATGTATTCACTTTCGGTGAAAATTTAAGTTCCCACAATGATTACAATTGTTTAGAGTTTTTAAAATGCATAAAGAATCATTGACATTCTTAAACCAATTTTTACACGAATAGTTTTGAAGCGTGCCTTATTTACTATATCATCATTTTAAATATAACATAAATACGAAAAACATCAGGTTTTTTTTTTACATTATACTTAATACACATATTATTAACCGATAATAGTGTTTCATTTTGATAGAGTTAGTATGCCTGTTGGCTTAAAACTCTTAGCATGTTTCGAATGCTAGATCGGGTTGGTGTTCAGTCAGCAAAGGGAGAGCGACTAAGCACCTTGCTACTAGGACCCTTCAGTCAAGCTTCTCCAGTGAGACCTTTCTTTTAGGCAGGCGATAGCCTGATTCAAAGATTGGTTCCGAATCTTTCTCTTGTTATGTAGCTAATTAGGAGTTATCAAAGGTTGTTAAACTAACTCATTAGCTAGTCCAAGGAATAGAATCAGGACTCTATCGAGGAGGTTTTGGATATTTTTTAGATCTCCCAAAAAAGCTAGTCCTCTGAAACAGAGGGGAGATTTCAGAGATTTTAGATCTCTCATAAAAGCTAGTTGACGGAGACAGAGGATCAAAACGGAGATCTTTCACACAGTTGAAAAATGGTCATATATGGGGCAAATCAATAAAACATGCATAAAGGTTTGGAAATTCTAAAACCTAAAAAATCAATAGAAATATAGAGAAAAAAATACTTTAAGATATCTAATCTTATTTTATTTTATTTTGTTTTTTTGACTTTATAGGATTAAAAATCGCAGGTTTTGGCACAAATACGCCGAAAAAAAAATTGAATTTTTTTTTAATAAAAAAAAGTTATTTAAAAAAAATTCAACGATTTTTTTTTAAAAAAAGTAACGCTTTCTACTTCTGTAAAGTAAAAATAAAAATTAGATATCTGAAAGTACTTTTTTTTATACATTTTGAGGGTTTTTAATTAGGTTTATGCATTTTCTATTGATTTTCCCAATATATATATATATATATATATATATATATATATATATATATATATATATATATATATATATATATTCAAAATCAAATAAGAAGGAAATTTTTGGTAGGAAGGTAATAGTTTTTTTTCTATATATTTTTTTCGCGAACAAACAAAATGAATCATAAAGATGTTTTTTTGGGAATTTTTTCTTGTGAATCATCTTACAAATGAATCATCTAGTGATTCATTTATTTTGTTCGTCAAAAAAATATGTAGAAAAAAAACTTCTTACCTTTCTACCAAAAAAAATTTCTTACCGGATCTATATATATATATATATATATATATATATATATATATATATATATATATATATATATATATATATATATATATATATATGGTTAGGTGCATGTGAGACGGCTTAATTTTGTGAGACTATGAGACGCAATCCTAGTCACTCATTTTGTAGATTAAAAAAAACATTTTTAAAATGCAAAATAATTGACAATTTTGTAAATTTTTTTTTAAATATTATTTTTGTCATTATATATATATATATATATATATATATATATATATATATATATATATATATATATATATATATATGGTTAGGTGCATGTGAGACGACTTAATTTTGTGAGACTGTGAAACGCGATCCTAGCCACTCATTTTGTAGATTAAAAAAAAACATTTTTAAAATGTAAAATAAATGAAATTTTTTGAATTTCTTTTTAAAATATTATTTTTGTCATTTATATTTTCCAAAAAAAAAAATACCGTTTTTTTACATATTCTAGTAGAATATTAGAATATTTTATATATCTGACAAATCTAGTAGAATATTAGAATATTCTAACAATCTAAAAATCACATTAAAATATTTACACTGTAATATTCTATTAGAATATTTCACGTATTTTTCAAAAAAATCGGTAATTTTTATTTATTTATTTTAATTTTTATTTATTTTTTTAGGTAAAAAAAATGACAAAAATAATAATTAAAAAAAGAATTGTCGAAATTTTCATTTTATTTACATTTTAAAATTATTTTTAAATTGCGTCTCACGGATATATATATATATATATATATATATATATATATATATATATAGAGAGAGAGAGAGAGAGAGAGAGAGAGAACAACAAGATGAAAGCGCAACAAAATGGGTGAATTTTGAGAGAGAGAGAGAGAGAACAACAAGATTAAAGCGCAACAAAATGGGTGAATTTTGAAAATGCAATGCAAAGAATAAAGGTACAGTGCTATAAAATATTAGATACAACATTCTTATTGCTTGCCAATATCATACAAGGATGTTATATTATTATGATTTCATATCATTTCATTTCTTTTTTGTGATATATTTTGAAACTTTTTCTTAGTGTTTTTGGTGCTATTATATTATTATGATTTGTTGATATGATGATGTTTTCTCTATATTGGAAATATTTTGTACTTAAATAAAATATGGGAAGAGTAAAAAGAATTAAAACTTTATCAATTATGTTTGTCCTTACAACAGAGAAACAAGAAAACAAGGGAATGAATATGGACCACTCATTTCGAATCAGCCGCTTAAGAGCTTCAGTGTACCGAACCGACCGAACAGATCATATATGAATACGTATATTTAGGGTTGTAAACGAACTGAACGTTCGGCGAACTGTTCGTGAACCGTTCGGCGGGAAGTTCGTTTATGTTCGTTTATTTAATAAACGAACGAACATGAACACAAATTATCGTTCGTTTAGTTAAACAAACGAACATGAACAATGGTCTTGTTCGTTCAATTATGTTTGTGAACGTTCGTTTACGTTCGTTTATGTTCGTTCATATAAGTTCACTTTATGTTCACATATGCTTAATTGTGTTTGATTACATTAGTGTATTATATGTTAATTTAAGTTTATATATCTTCAATTATGTTTTTTTTATCTTCGTTAGTTTATGTTCGTTTAGCATGTTCACGAACATAAACGAATGAACATGAACAATGTAATTTGTTAAACGAACGAACATGAACAAGAAAACTCGTTCGTTTATCCGTTCGTGTTCGTTTATTTGTTCGGCTAACTTAAATGAACGAACATGAATAAGCCTCGTTCGTGTTCGTTCGGTTCGTTTACAGCCCTACGCATATTCATATATGAATAAGTATAACGGAAGTGATTATTCATATACGAATATAGCGACGATAGGTGGTGGTGGATGTGGCGGTTGTTGGTGGTGTGGTCCCTATGGTTTGGGGTAATTTGTACGATTGGTCCTTAACTTATTTTTTTTATCTGGGAGGTCCTACTATTTGTTTTTGTTATGCTCTTGTCCCTCCTGTTTGTTTTTGTTAAGCTCTTGGTCCATACTGTTTGTTTTTGTTACGGGTTTGGTCCATGTCTTACCTAAAAATACTATTATTTAAATAAGAAAAAATGGTGGGTAGGTAAGATAAGGCGAGGGGTGAGGTTAGTAGTGTTTTTATTTAAATAAATTAAAAAATCAATGGCAAAATAGTCTTTTTAGGTAAGACAGGGACCAAACGTGTAACAGAAATAAACAATAGGGACCTTACGAGTAAAAATATAAGTTAGAGACCAAACACGCAAATTACCCTAAACCATAGGGACCATTCGTGTAATTTACTCTTAAAAAGCTAGTATAAATTATGCACAATTTCTAAATTAAAAATAAAAAAAAAAAAAAAAAAAAAAGCCTTCCAAGACGAATACTTTTATTAATGAATTATTGATGTAATAATTTATATGATTAATTTGATCAAATAACTTACTTGTTGATGTGCTAACGCCGCCTCAAATTTCTGTTGAAGTCTTAAAACTTCCTCAAGCTTTTGGACAACCTCAACTATCGTTGGACGTTCGTTTCGATCGCTTTCCAGGCATTGGTATGCAATAGCTGAATAAAGATCCAAGGAGTCTGCGCTCATCTGTTTTCTTAGAATGGGATCTATGATCTCAGTAAGTTTTCTGTCACAATAATGGCGGCATGCCAAGGGACCTAGAAACCCTTTCCCCTCTTCATATGCTAATCTTCCACAAAGGATTTCAAACAATACAACCCCAAAAGAGTACAAATCTGACTCTTTTGTTAGAACACCAGTGTTGTAGTATACAGGATCCAGGTAGCCGAATGTGCCAGCAGCATTGGTAACAAGGAAATCAGACTGCTCACTTACTAGATGTAATTTCGATAACCCGAAATCAGCTATCTTTGGCTGCCAATTTTCATCTAACAGAATATTTGCGCTCTTCAAGTCCCGATGAATGACTCGTATTTGGGTTTCTGTTGGAGGATAATGAAGATAAGTCAAGCCACGAGCTGCACCAAGGCAAATTTGGAGGCGCTGTAACCATGTTAGGTGAGCACTACTCACATACTGGTCGAGGCTTCCATGTGTTACAAACTTGTAGACAACTATCATCTCGTCTCCCTCGTCACAGAAACCAACAAGAGAGACGATATTTTCATGTTTATATGAAGAAAGAACACTAATGTCACACAAGAACTCGTGCGATCCTTGTTCGGATTCTCTATCAAGCCGTTTAAATGCGACTGTGACAAGGCCTTCTGGCCTTAACAGATCTCCTTTGTAAACACTCCCAAAACCACCGCGTCCAATGAAACATTGAGCTGCGAAGTTGTAGGTTGCTTGTAATATATCTTCCAATGGAATTCTTAAGTGAGCAAACTCTTTCGGGAAGGGCATGATGTGTTTGTTTATGAGATATTTTTGAAAGAAAAGAACATTATAAGAATTGAAAAGACACAAATGATGATGAGGTTCACCGAAGATATATAAACCCAATCACATTAACTAACCATGGGGTTTGGGAAAACAACTTGTTACCTACTCACCAGAAATATATAAATAATTTATTTAAACACTACACATCACAGCGCAATTGCGGGGAGCTAGAAGTCAATTTGTTGGAATACCAAGGCAAATTTAAAAAAGGAAAAAACTGATTGCACATGTCAATAAAACCACAGGTACTTTATAGAATTGCATAAATTATAGTATTAAACTAGAATATGTATTGTCAAGTATCAAATTTAATAAATAATATTTATAAAATAAACATATATTAGGCGTGTTTGCCGTCCTTTAAAAGTAAAAATAATAATAAATATCGAATATGGTCTTTCTTATATATTACTTTGACTTAATGATTATTATTAACTACACAAAACTAGTGTAAATAAACTCATTTATCTCTTATTAGTTATTACATATGCTTTAAGATACGTACAAGGCTTGTAATGTGTCTAAATATTACATTTGGAGTTTGTTTGAGAAGCTCTTTAATTTTACCGTCGATAATTTTAAGTTGAGATCATTTGGTTATATATTCGGAGTAGCAGGTATGGAGTGAACTCTATGTTCATCTAATAATTTAACCAAACTTACAAAAATGACTCTGATACAAATTATTCGTTTTTATTCAAAAATATTTTATTATAAACTATGAGTTTAGCAATGGAAATATATTAAAACGAATAAACTTAAAAGTATTTTAACTCACCAATGACCATTTTGCAAAGGATAAAAATATTAAAACACAACCATAAGAAGAAAAGAGTTACAACCTTTGGAAACTTTGATTCCTTTCGGAAAGTTGGAAGTTGATCAAAATGACAAAAGACTCAAAATAGAGATTCTCTAGAAATATTCACCAAGCAAGAGTAAACTATTTCAAGATGCTAGTCTTCATTTGTAATATTAACTTCTTAAGCCTAAAAGATCTTATACTAAATAAGTCTTAAAGGATAAACACGTTAAACACTCAAATCTACACAACACCATGGAAGAGAGATGAGAGAGAAAGAGCCTTAGAATCAACGACTTTTATAAGAGAAAATAAATGAAAGGACCGACCAAAACAACTAGCCATGCATTCTTTTATATACTAAATATTAGATATGTTGCATCTTACTTGCATTAAAGGAAGACATGAGACATATGACAAGCATGGTTGTTGTAAGAGGTTGAAAAAAACTGAACCTTAGGAAGCAGGGTCACAAGATTGACTAGATTTATGTGGGTTATGAGTGTGTTTTACTTCATGTCTTATATAGTATGTACATATTTTATATAATTAACCAATTGTATGTAAATAAACTCTAACTAGTCCAATAAAATATACACAACTTATAAATTCATACCTTACGATTTACTAGGTGTTTTCTCTTCTAAAAAAATATTATTTACATAAATAATAATTTCCCGATTAGTTGTTAAAAATATTATTTTCATAAAATAATAATTTCCAATTAAATACAGGTGTTGGTAATATTTATTAATAATCAAATTACTTTAATAAAGAATCAATTACTACTAACTTGCTATAAGGTATGACATTATAGGATCATATGTCATTACAAATATCATTTATAATGACTATTAGACATATATATCTTTCAAAGCAAACATTTCATAGTTAAAATCTTTGTTTCGTTGAGAAAATCAAAGAATTTTGATTTCAAGAAATAGGGATTAGCCATTTGTATATGTCAAAGCTATTAGGAGCTAGGTTTTCACCCTTGTAATGTATTTGGATGATATACAACTCATAGAAAATGGTGCCCTAACTTTATGAAATGTAAAAGCATGGCTTGAGAATTGTTTTGCGATGAAACACTTGGGAGAAGCAACATACACATTGAAGGTAAAGATCTATAGAGATAGATCTAAGTGAATAAGCCAGAGTATGTACAGTCTTAAAGAAATTCAAGATGTAGAACTCTAATGAGTTTGTGCCTATAAAGCATGATATGATATTGAATAATGCTCAGTATCATAGTTCTATTGATCATGATATCTTGTATGCATTAAGCATAACGAGATGATATTTTATATTAGTGTCCATTAGGTAAAGGTTTAGATGCCAACATTCTAGTGTCTTCAAGAAGCTCCAACACATATTGATATTGTTAAATAAATATGCCAACTTTTGAATAATGCTCTAATGAGTTTGTACCTATAAATAATGCTCTAATGATATGATATTGAATAATGCTCAGTATCATAGTTCTATTGATCATGATATCTTGTATGCATTAAGCATAACGAGATGATATTTTATATTAGTGTCCATTAGGTAAAGGTTTAGATGCCAACATTCTAGTGTCTTCAAGAAGCTCCAACATATATTGATATTGTTAAATAAATATGCCAACTTTTGATCATGGAATATTAAGACCTAAAAATTGCTTTAAATCTCCTATATCCTTGAGTTTAAATTGTTGGAAAACAAACACATGTATATATACCTTTAAAGTATCGAAGAATAATTCATATATGCATGTAGCAACTTGTTAGTTATCACATATGAACTTTGCATCTCTACTTTTGGGATAAAGATGATTGCTTAAACTTGGTAAAAAGGATGTCGAATTTTGTCTACTTTGTGTTCCAATACTTAGTCAACAATTCTTTATCCTTATTTTTAAATTATTATTTTATTCAGCCTTATGTTTATCTATAAATAATTTTTACACATTTACATCTTTCATATGCACCTTCCATTCATGAATACTTATTGTCTTTTACCATGTTATATAATACTCGAAAATCAAACATGAAAGACTATAGATGAATGCAAGTAAAATGTTATATGCCTCCATTTTCTTTCTTATCACATTTAATTTTTTTTAGAAATTAATATGATATAAGGCACAAATAGCTGATATATATATATATATATATATATATATATATATATATATATATATATATATATATATATATATATATATATATATATATATATATATATATATATATATATATATATATATATATCACACCCTCGACCGGTGGCGGAAACACCGGGTTGTGCAGCGTATGGACATTGGATCACATCGGCAGGTATAATGAACAATACACAAAATATAGCACAAACATTAATTTTATTTATTATAATTTATTTCAAGGTTACATTGTTTGGAGTTGAAGCACACTTCCTATTCATAACAAAGCATAAAACAAACAGAAACGACTTTCAGCAACTTCTTTGATGACTTCCTTCCTTCCAAAGCTACCGTTTACACTCATCTTCTTGAGAATACATGTATTTTTAAAACCTCAACATAAAGTTCGTGAGTTCACAAGTTTTATAGTTTTATGTTTTATAATTTTATTTGATCGACAACTATTTGTGTTTTAAAACCTTTCTTTTCTTTAGGATTTATTACATATCCTAATCTTTATAAGCTTTATCGAATCGAATCATACAACTACTTGAAGGTGTAACATCCTGTTTCGAGAAGTTTCTTATTCCGAGGTTATGGACAATAAATGGATCAAGTAAAGGCCTTGGGCTTCAATAGAATGGGATTTATAACTTACTGGATGATGATAATGTTGGATAAGTGATTAAAGCATTGGTTTGTGTCATGGAGTCAAAGGGTAAAATGGGAAAAGTGATGTTTCAGACTTCTTTTATAAATTAAGGATTTTAGTTCGATGTGTTTTAAGTCAAAAGTATTTAGATAGGGCTGTGGGGCTCATCAATACATTTCTGTGCATATAAAGAACGTCGAAAACAAAGTTGAAATGAAGAAGTTATGACTATTTGAAGTTGGAGTGAAATTGGGTGAAAACCCATCCTCACAGGGTGAGAAGTAATTCTGAAGATGTGAGAGCCCTCACAAGGTAAGAATATATTCTCACGACAAGAGAACTGTGCAACCTAAAGCCCACGAAAATTTTAGGGTTTTCAAGGTATTTAAAGGCAAGGATTCATGTTTTAGAGTATTTTCTTAGCCTCCATCATATCTAGAACCTCTTGGGAGAAACCCTAGACTCCATTTTCAAGATTTGAGCCTCCCATCTCCTCTTTCATCCATTTTTAGAGTTTATTTTTATGGTTTTGGAGTATTGTTTTCATGCAAGATTGATCAATTTCCATCTAACTTCTAGACCTTTGTAATATATAAAGTTCCAAGCTTTAATGCATTTCATATTTGGATCTAAGTGTGTTTGGTGTTTTGGTCCATTTCAATGAGTTTGAGTGAGAGTTGGGAATAAAGTTTTGCAACTTTATTACTCTCCAAGGTCCCAAGAACATTTTATGTTTCAGATCTGGACTCCAACACATTTTTGATCAGTTTAGAATGTTTTCTTGGACCTCATGGACTAGGAAAGTTTTGATCTTTTGCCTTCCTTTTCAGCAATGCAAGTTATTTTTGTTATTTAGGCCATTTGGGTGTATCAAAGTTTAGATCTTGAAAGCTTGAGACATTATTATGGATAAAGCTGGAAACTTTATCCATCAAAACATCATGTTGATTCAGATCTGAATGTTGGAGACTTTGACTTAATGGATTAAGTTGAGAAAGATGCATCTTTTAGTCCCTTTGAGACTTAAAGTCTAGATCTTGGTGGTTTGAACCTTCCTAGTGGATAAAGTTAAAAACTTTATCCATTAAGACATTGGAAAGGAATAAATATGAGCTTTAGAGCTCTTGAAATCAAAAGAAAATGAATTAAGCTCGCTTGAGCTGTTCAAACCAGTCGCCACGGTGTGGCATTAGGCTGCCACGATGTGGTGATTGGGGTATTAGCGACTGTTTTAGCATTTTGTGCCCATGACGTGGCCAAGGAAGGCCATGAAGTGGACGGCAGTTGATTGGCAATTTTGACTTTGACTTTAACCATTGACTTTTTAACAAGTTTGACTTTTGGTCAAACTTGAGTAGAATTGAACATTTGGCTAAGGGTTTATTTCGGTTTGGCTTTTGGAAGCTTGGGTGGATGTTTTGTTGTTGAGGTAGCTGTTGGTCTTCTGTTGAATATTCCAGGTGCGTCTCTTCAATGTACTCGTGGGTCGAAGGCACCAATGTTGGCCCACTGGATTGTGTTTGTAGGATGATACATGGTCGAGGTCGTTGTCTCGGTCAAAAATAAACCTCACACGCACTAGATAGCTAGGGTAAGTAAGGGTCGAATCCACGAGGAGTTTGTGGTCAAACTTTGTGTTAAAATAGTCAACGAAAAACTACTACTAGCAGTTGTCACGAAATTATTTGAACTAAAAGTTGATGAAAAAGCTAAAAACTTGGTAATGCAACCACTACTAAAACAAACTACTATCAATGAGAAAAAAACAAGATACTTCCGGTTCAGTTGTTCAGATGGTTGGACTTACACGTTTTTCTTCCCTTAAATTCCAGTTTAATTACCTAGACATAATTAAGGTTGATTAACTTGCAACAAATAATTTTGAGCACATAATATGTTATTCCAACTAATTGTCTTACTCCCTATGTCTAACTGGATTAGGAACAACTAGTGGTTTGGCGATAATGTGTCTTACAACTACTTATTAAAATGTTGAGTATATAATACTACAAATTTGGAATAATGTATGTGGGTTCAACTGATCATCTTAGTTCCTAAACTACTTGAATTCAGAATGATTATTGAATTAACAATACACTATCTTAGTTGCAATATCACACAATAAGAAAAACCCAACTCCAATTACTGTAAGTAAAAATCATAACTTTAAGAATGAAACAATAACTGAAATTGACTAGAATAAAAGTAATAATCAAAACGTGTTCATCCTAACATCCTACAACGTTCCCGGAAGTAACCTAGGTGGTTTAGCCTTCCATATGATTAACAAAACACACAACTTCAATATAAACAATGGAATTAATACTAAAATTCACAAACCAACTTGAAATCATAAAATCAATGAAGTCTAATGATCAATCAACTATGGAACGATGAAACCTTGGGGATGAAATAATCAAATTTGGAGCTTGATTGAATTGATGTAGATCCGTCGGTTGAACGATCTTCAAACGTTGAATGATAATGAATTTGGTGATTTTTCGTCTTGGATTTGGAAATTAATTATCAAAAACGTGTTTGGAGAAGCTTTGAATGTGTTTGGAACCCTCCAAAACTATGGAAAATCGCAGGGAAGAAGTCCTAAGTCGATTAGGGTTAAATCTCCTTTAAATAGGTGCTGAAAAACTGATTTTCGGAGCTGTTTCCGCGCCGGCGTCCTAGTAGGCGTCTTAGACGTCATATAGGACGTCTGGGCGTCCTTCGTGGCGTTTTACATGCCTTCTGTCGTCCTTGATTTGCACTTGAAAATGGCCTAAAACGGGTAGGCGTCCTAGGGGGCGTCTTAGACGCGTTCTAGGACGTCTCTCATATTTGTTGCCCCTTTTTGGTGATGGAAACGGTAGAATCATTAAAAACGCAAAACATGAAAGTTGTAGGAAATTTTGTCTAGTTTCCGAAACTTCATTTTTCATGTCAATCGGAGCTCTAGATCTTGAGATATTATCAAAACATTAAAGAGTGGTCAAATTTATCAGCACCATTTTTCTTCATTCTTTTACCAATTCATCTCCCATGCTTGTTAGCTTCCTTTTGCTCATTTTTCTTGCGCGTTTTGCCCACTTTAGCACTAAGTAGTTGCCTGCACATAATGTTCAACATTTCATCAAAGTAGTGCCATTCTTGGACAATTATGCATCAATTCAACATATTTATGACAATTTAGTACATTCATAAAATAGACTTATCAAACCTCCCCAACTTTATTCCAAACTCGTCCCGAGATTGGCCTGAAATAATCAGTGTAGTCTTACTCTCTTATCCTAAGAAAAACTCAATGGAATCACGAATTCCGTACATTTTATCACAATATTTTCAATAGCACAATATATTGATTTTGGGGATTATTAGTTTCTTATCCAGACTTTTAAACCCAAAACACATGTTATGCTTATTTTACTTTGTTGTTTGAAACCCTCCAATTTTTGAACCCTTTCCAATAATCAACCTCATGAGTAATCAGTTGAACTCATTGCCAAAGTCCCCTTTTCAAGGTTCACTAACATAGTTAGCGCGGTCGGTAACACTTATTGGACCAACCCATACACTACCGCTATCGAGGGGTCACATATTGTTTCACACAATGTCTTCAACTTGAACTTTTCTTCATGTTTATCTTGATTGTGCATTCTTCAAGTTCTTTGATTGCTTCATCAGATTTGATCATCTTTGTATTTGACTTTAGCTTGAATATATATACTTTGAAGTTCTTCAATGTCTCATGATGCTTTTTGGTTGTGTGAAAACAATAATAGTCCCCTCCCAACCCCAAAGGCGCAGGAGTAAGTATGACCAAGTACTCAGAGCGTGATGGCACATATTGTTCGGTTAGGTCCTCAATTGAAAGATCGTAGGCTCGAGCCAAAAACCTTCATTTTTCAAACACTTGGGTATTTCACATAACACTTTTTAAATAAATATAAATATTTCCAAACCAGCTGAGCAACCCACAAGATCAATATTAAATAGATATTATGACTCGATGTATGAAACTCCTATCATTTTCCATCTTGATGAGTTACATTCAAGATATAGAGAAGCTACTAGCTCATCACAGATTTCATGGTGGCCAACCCAAGAGAGAATAATAATGAGTTAGTATAGCAGTGCATTCATCCTAAGTTGATTATCAAAAAAAAATCATCAAAGTTAATGTAAAAGAAATTAAAAACATGGAGGACGACACACCTGATGGTACCGGAGGTAGAGGCGGTTTTGATTCTTGAAAAACTTCACTAGTTGGAGGTATTTGCATAATGTTTCGTTATGCCCAAATAAACATCAAATAATTATGATTTTTTTTTAAAAAAATCAGTTTTTCTTCAATCCTCCATCTTATTCTTGTGTACACCCCCTCCCCAACTTTAAGTCTTGCATCGTCCTCGAGGCATCAAAAGATAAATTCCTAAAACAATAACAAAAAAAACTACAAGCACACAAATCAAATCAAATAAAAATAAACTACACTAACTAGCCCTCAATTTCGTCGGGGTCCACGATTGCACTTGGCACGTGCAACAAGCCTTTTAAACCCCTAGGTTACCCCTAGTGGACGAGTGAAGTCTCGTGAGGGTTTGCAGTGAACACACCCACAAAGTTCCAAAATTGCCAAGTTTAACGTCATTAGCGGGACATGTTACCTCGAGTGATCGATGTCTATGGAGGATCATATGTTAGTTGACTTCCTTGAAAGTCAGCCATGGGGTCGCTCACCTTACTTTGAGGAACCGGATCATGTGGCAAGCCTTTTTTGGCCTTGTGTAAATCAACTATTTTGCGTTTAATCCTTCCACGATGATGCTTAAACCTTGTTTTGAAGAGCCATGCATCTTTCCATCTAGTAAACTTCTTTAATCGATGCTTGATATCATGTAACACTTTCATTTTTGATTTGTGGGCATGTGTTGCATCATGTTTTTTGTTCCACAACTTTCTTTCCATGTGTTGAGTCGAACTATTATCCAATGATTTTGACCTGTTACATGAGAAAATTTTCTCCAAATCGAGGGTGGTGTCGGAGAGCATATTTGCGGTATGCTCATAGACATAATCATGAATAGTATTGATTACACACAAATCACCACTGATTGGAGAATCATTAGTAGGTCCAAACACAAGACATCTCACCTTATGGTTTCCAAATAAAATATCAATTGCACCTTCCTGACAATAAATAACTCTAATCCAGCTCTTTATGCAAACAAAAAAAGGGCTTGATTTTGACCTTGATCTGCTTGGTGAGGCTAGGGTTTTTCGAGAGAAACCCGAGGATGGGAATGCTGGGGTTTATGGAGAGCGCCGACAGGTATGGTGGTAGTCATATGGTGGCAGGATTGTTTAAAATATTTTCAGGTACTATTGTTTTCAAAAGGAAGGGCCCGGATTGATTGCACTACATACCCTGGAGATTTATTCTTCATTGACTATTTATGATTTTACTCTAATATTTTGAGGATACTTTTAATATGACCTTCTTTTAGGATATTGAATGAATGGTTTTGACTTATTTAAAATGAAATTTTTACTCGGTATTTTTGGGGCGTTACAAGTTGGTATCAAAGCCTTTGTTTGAAGGGGATTCGGGCACACTCTCGGTGGTGTCTGAACTCAAACTGAGGATTTCTAAAATCTTTTAAAAGAAAATGATTTTCTAAAAAGGTTTTCTAAGAAAAAGGGGTACGTCTCACACCCCTGAACCAGACGGCGAAAACGTCCGGGGGCTCGTGTGACTAATAATTAAGTAATCATCACAATGAATATACATGAATCATAACACGATCATCACCAACATTACATAACACAACTAACATTGTTCACATCAAGTACATTGTTAAAATACATAAGTTCAAATTGTTAAAAGTACGATGAGTGCTATTACATAACGAAACCATACACACTTGCAAATCTTCCGGCTTAACGATTACCTGAGAATACAAGTTATTTTGAAAATGGTCAACATATATAATGTTGGTGAGTTCATAAGTATATTTGAGTAAAAGTCTTTGTATCTTTCGAAAAACCCAGAAAATCCGATATTTTCTGTAAAATGTCTGAAAATGATGTGAAAATCAAGTATAAAAGCAGGTGTGAATTTCATAATTATAACGTATATGAGTGTAGTTTAGATTCATTGTATTTTGAATAAATGATAAGTGTATATGAACAATTTCCCCAGAAAATCCGATATTTTATGTTTTATAACCACTGCTAGATTCTTGGTCGCCCTAGACTGGCCTAGTCTAGCTGTAGCGAACAGCTAAGGCGTGGGGGGTCACCCCGTATAGATCTATACACAAACTCCCGCTTTCCTACCAGGAAACTCTAATTATAACTACAGGCTACGATTGTACACTCGGAGGTGCCAACCGACATGTCTCACTAGATTCTTAACCCCTTTTTCACTATGTTTAATGTTTACGTATTTGTGGTATGTTTTTGTATTCAAAAGTGAAGAATCAAAGAATCGAGTATTGAATTAATCAGAGTATGAATTCAAGTATGAATGCGAAATTGAACACCGGATGTAAATATGATCTTGTTTCAGCTTTATTACGCTTTCGAATGTTTACAGAGTACAATAGACAAGCCTGTAAAAACTCTCGTCTAACTCTAGTAAATAACCCTATTTATAGGGAACAGAAAGCGTACAAAAAATATACTAAGGCATAGACACTTAAGCTTCGAATAAAAGTGCCCTAGTAAAATACATTACAAAACATTCGAAGAGTCCAAAATACATTTCGACTAATTACAAAAATTCGACCCTTACAATCTCCCCCTTTGTAATCATAGTCGAAATTCTTAATTTGTAAGAAGTGTGATGGAATACAGTAACACTCTTCGAATCTCCGTGTACCAGGAGATAATCTTTTTCAACTCTTTCTTATCTCCTTCATTGTTCTTCTTGCAATGATTCATACGAACAATTAAGTTCGTATATTGAGACGTTGAATATCTCTCCACTTCGCATGCCTGGAATAAGAACCATTTAGCTTTTCCAGCTTTGTCTTTTCCTGCGAATACCATTCCAAAAGGCTTCAAGCAAATTTCACCATCAGCATACTTTTTCAATTCTGCTTGAGTCTTCGTTGGAGCCATCGGAGCTTTAATTTCCATACCTTTAGCTGTAGCTAACTCCACATCAGTAAGAGCCAAGCACTCATAGTAATTTTCTATGAAAATCTTGATATGAGCAACCCCAAGCTTGAATTCATCTGGTTCAGTATTTTGAAGGAACGAAAATGATTTATCTTTCAAAAGCAATGCAACTTGTATAAGATCATACAAGTTCATTAATGGAAAATCAGCAATTGTAAATTCGCAAATATTTCCATTTGCCCTGGCAACCACATACTTAACGTTCTGGACTGTGTTTTCGAATACCACATCCTTTTTCATACTGATCACTTTCTTGATTTTAACCAATGACCACACTTCGTCAGGGGCTTTTGCAAGAACAGCATGAAAACGAATTTTCATGTGAGTACCTTCATCCTTTTCTTTAAAATTTCCTTCAGCTTTGAACTGAGGCATGATGAACATCATTTCATTTATCGGAAAATCCAGCTGGCTTGCATCAGTATTCGTAACCAAATAACTTTGTTTTGGTTTCTTTTCAAACGAATACATGTGATTATACGCTACCTTGGCCTCAATTGTTTCGTAATTGTAGTGTTTGGATGGATCACCTTTGTCCATTCCCTTCGGATCACCAGCACACTGAGCCATAATGCTTTGAATCAACCTCAGTTTTTCGATTTCAGCTTCTGCTGCAGCCTTCTTTTCTTCTTTTGACTTTTCCACTGCAATCAATTTCCCTTTATCTTTCAAAGCTGGATTTTCAATTGCCTCTTTTGGTTTCGAACCACTCTCACCAATCTCTGTAGATTTACCAATTATAATTCCTTTCGAAATAGGTCTTGTAATAGGTAACGTTGTGACAACTGTTGAAGTAACCATCCCAGCAGAAACTATAACTGGCTTTGTTTTTGGGATCTTCGAAGAAAAAACCTTTCCTACAACTTTCGCATCTTCACTACTAGCCTTCGACTCACTAGTTTTTCTTTCTCCCCCTTGCACCCCTGTGAAAACAAGTGGGGCATTTGTTGTAGGAAGAAGGCTTGATATGCGAAGGAGAGGAGCAAGTTGCTTGTTGAGAATGGCTTCGAATTGGATAAACTTTTGTGATAAAAATTCAGGAGTAATCAGGGAAGAAGAAACCGGCCTGTCAGAAATTTCTTTTAACTCCTTGAGCAAAGTAATCACTTCCTCAAAGTTTGTACTTTCGGATGTTGAAAGTTGAGTAAGTTGCGGACTCAAATTTTCATATAATTTAACAAATCGTGTGACTGCATCACAAATTATATCAACCTTTTGATTCAATGATGCATAATCTTGTTGAACAGTAGCAACTTCTTTTTGCATGTCTTCACGAAGTTCGTGAATCTGCAAATTTACATCCTCCCTGACTTTCTTCACTTCTTGAACAAAAAGAACATGCCTTTCCTTTGTGACATTCTTCGTTTTGAAATGTTGTTTTCCTTCGAAAATTTTTCAATTTGATCTTTAAATTCCTTAGAGTTTAGTTTGGCAACTTTTTCACTTTCCTTTTCAACTTGTTTTGAATTCTCTTTTTCAATTTTTGATTTTTCAACCCATTTTCTTTGTGGTTTTTGACGTTGGAACACATACGAATTCTTTGTTAAGTTGTTTTCAACTGTGCTTTGATTTGCGAAAAAACCTTCATCAGTTGTTTTTGAATTATCGTCCTCAACTAACTTCTTTAATTCTGGTTTGATATTCTCAACATTTCCAGTAGTTACGAAAACTTGATTTGGAAAAATGACATCATCTGTACATTTGAAATTTGGATAAACCACTGTATTCGTTTCAAGATAGTGTTCACCTTTTTCATTCATTACTTTTTCGAACTTTTATGTATCACCATACACTTGATCAACCACTATTCGAGGAGTATCTTCTTCCTTTGAAGATTTATTTTCCTTTGAAATTTTCTCTTCATCTTCATCATCACTATCATCAGTTTGACTGTCTTTGAGATCCACGAAGTTCATATCACAGACTTTCGAAGTTGAGGGTATATCAGTTTCATTTTCAACCATCAAATCCTTAACTTTTTCTTTCCCTTTAGATGTTGATGCAACATTAACAACAGACAACTGAGAACAATCAACATCTTCAAGTTCACTAATTTCACTAATATTGTCAGAATTATCTTCAATATCAGCAAAATTAGATTGAGAATCAGATGTTGAATTCTCAGTCTTTTTCAAAATTTGAATTTGTTCAGATTTAGTCAAAGTATCATTCACGATGTTAACTAATTCATTTGCATCAAGACATTCATCAATTTTGACAATTCCATATTTATATCTATCATCAGGAACTTTGTCAAAATCAGCTATTATTTGCTCACAATCATACGAAATATTATCTACCTTAGCTCTTTCGAATGCTAGAAAAGGTAGTAATTTTCTATGTTGCTCTTTACTTATGTCACATGAATGATGTAAATCAGTTAATTTGCCATAAAGTCTTTTAGCAGAATTACAATAAATGTTTCTTTGTGCTAGCAAAAGTTTGACTTCACTCGCTAAAGTATCCCTATCACACATAATATTTGTTATTTGTAATTCCAAACATTCGATTTTCCTTATTTTCAAGTCTAATCTCTTTTTGGTCTCTAATAACTCCATGGAAAATTTGTTGGCCTCATTGCTAGCAGACACAACAATTGAA
The DNA here is from genome assembly GCF_052849685.1 of Lactuca virosa. Lineage (NCBI taxonomy): Eukaryota > Viridiplantae > Streptophyta > Magnoliopsida > Asterales > Asteraceae > Lactuca > Lactuca virosa. The sequence continues at coordinate 105,941,230 of NC_136430.1, read as the reverse complement.
TCAAAATAAGTAACCGTCTCATCAAAAGATATTAGTTCAGAATCATAAGCATGTGTAGGAATATTAAAAGATTCGAGAATTTTACGTACCTTTGTTGTCATTGGAGATTTGTCTGCCGTTTTGGATACGAAGCATCGTCCTTTCACTTCGAATTCCTCATCATCTGAGTCCTCCTCCATTTTCGCATTCATCGCTCCATGTGTTGGATTTCTCATTTCTTCATCGTCTGATCCGAATGACCAGATTTGATAAGTTCCATCTTAATCCTCATGTTCACTCTTTGCAACCAATGACAAATTCTTGGCTTTCGCACGAACCTCCTCAAGCCTCTCTGCATAATACGCCTCATCCTTGACTTTATTCTTCCTCTCATCCTTCTTCTGAAGCATACAGTCATTCGCAAGATGATTCGCAACGTTGCAATAATGACAATCTATTCCATCATCACCTTTCAGCTTTTTCTCAATCTTTCCTTCTGATATTTTCGAATCTTTCTCCTCTTCAGCAGTTTTACTCACAGCACTTCCTTTTACTTCAGCAAGCTTAGTTTTCGGATTGAACGACTTTTTGAAAAACTTCTTAACACGATTATTCGAGTAAAGAGCTATTGCCTCATCATCCGAATTCATGATGAATCCTTCTTCTTCCTCAGAATCACCATTTTCTGCTTCTTTCTCAGATATCTTTGACACAAGTGCTAATGGACCTCCCAAATTTAGCTTCGTCTCTTCAGCAATTTCATTTACCTCAGTTTCGTGTGTTTTCAACTGATTGTATAAATCATTGAGAGTTGATGTATCAAAACTTTGCTGATTCTTCACCATCATACTAACGCTTCTCCATTCTTTTCGAAGACCCATCACAAAGATGAGATTGAATTCCATTGAAGTCCTGGTAATTCCATAGCGATTACAACGATAGATTAACTCGTTCAGTCGATCATAGTAGACTTCGATTGTTTCACCTTCTTTTTGTCTGAAATCTTTCAGCTCAACCAAACACTGTTTGACTGAATTGATTTTCGTCTTCTCACTTCCTTGAAACTTATCTTTTAGACTGTTCCAGATCTCCTTTGCAGTTGTACAACTCGTTATATAATTATACACAACTGGAGGTAAAGCTCCTCGCAATTCTCTCATACACCTCTTCTCCAGTTTCTTCAGACGATCAGTTTGATTATCAACTCCAGAATTTGTAGAAGATGATCCAATTGGTTGAACATTCACTGGAACATTGACATTTCCAGTGATACATGACCATAATTCTTCATCAAGACCATTAAGATAATCCTGCATACGATCAGCCCACTGATCATAATATTCAGGGATTAGCATTGGAATTTTGGTTGATGAACCTAACAGATGAGAAAATGAGGTCATCGAATTGAGATTGAAACTCGCCATTGTTGTACGGAAGCTGAATTTGAAACTTTTTAAGAAGAAATGGAAATTTGATAACAAACTAGTTGATTCAAATCGGAATTGAAAGAAAAACACTCGATTCAACAATTCAAATGCAGAATCAAATCACAAACTGAAATCTAGACAAGTTTTTCACGATCAAAAAGTGCGGAAACTTTTGAACCAAAAATTTGATTCAAAAACTTTTTGAATGGATGAAAATCAGATCACAGATGTGATTCCTCCTCTGATACCAATTGAAGAATCAAAGAATCGAGTATTGAATTAATCAGAGTATGAATTCAAGTATGAATGCGAAATTGAACACCGAATGTAAATATGATCTTGTTTCAGCTCTATTACGCTTTCGAATGTTTACAGAGTACAATAGACAAGCCTGTAAAAACTCTCATCTAACTCTAGTAAATAACCCTATTTATAGGGAACAGAAAGCGTACAAAAAATATACTAAGGCATAGACACTTAAGCTTCGAATAAAAGTGCCCTAGTAAAATACATTACAAAACATTCGAAGAGTCCAAAATACATTTCGACTAATTACAACTATTCGACCCTTACAAAAAGGTACATATATAAGTATACGACGTTTAATGATTACGCAAAGGTATACTTACGGTCTACTAACATGTGAAATTTCCATTCCAAGCCCGATTAGCATGTAATTAGACCACAAAGGCCCAATAACATATAAGAGGGTAACTTAGGTCCAATAGGCATGTAAATGGGCCACAAAAGCCCAATAAACATGTACTCCATAACATAGGCCCAAATTAACGTGTAAGTGGGTCACAAGACCCAATAAACACGTCATGGAAAACATTGGGCTTAATATGCACTTAATTGGGCCCTTAGGGTCCAATGGCCAAGTAACGTGTATATTAGGCCCAATAAATAATTATTGACGTATTCCGTTCGTTTGTTTTAGCTCGAAGTTTAATAGATTGATGATAAAAATCCTCTTTTTGTAAAAATGACGTTTTTGGCCAATAATTCTCCAATTTTTAATTTAGGCCCAAAGTTTTGTAAAAATGACACTTTAGTCCATAATTTCTAAAAATTTGCAATTTTGTCCCAAATGTCTAAAAATTTACGGTTTTAACCCAAAAAGTTATATTTTCACATTTAGAACCCTGTTTTGCAGAAAAGTGCATTTTCAGCCCCTTGTTTGTAAAAGTTTACACTTTCGGCCCAATTTTGGAAAATTTTACATTTTTGGTCCAATTTGAAAATAAATGTTATTTTCACCTCTAAATTTGGTTTATTTACATTTATGACTCAAAGTTTGGCCAAATAACATTTTTAACCCCAAAACTTCATTTTTTCGTAAATTGGGCCCAAAACCGTGAGGCCCAAAAGTTTTGGCCCATTAAGCTTAAACTTGCATTTTTGGCCCTTTTTATAGTATGTTGAGCATAAAAATACCTTTTTATACATGTAGGACCTGTTTGGCCCTTATAAAAACATAAATTTCACTTTTTACCCTTATCTTTTGTTATCTTGACAATTTTGACCTTTAACAAGGTTTTTGTTGAATTATTTTGTATCTTAAACATGTAATCACTTTTGGCTTGATAATGTAATGTATATAATGTCATAGTTCATAGATGTTTGTTAAATAATACTTAAAATTTCGAGATTTGCTAAGATCAAACACATTATTACCAAACAAACTAAGAATTCACACAAAACATGCAAATAACACATAGATCTCCACATTTTACTTGCATTCTCCCCCAAAAATCATATGAAAACCGAAAATAAGGGGGTATGACTCACCTTTGCTTGATGTTTCGGTTTTTGAAGAAGAAATGGAAGAGATTTTTGGTCTTAGCACACCTTTGATGTAGATCTCGAGTTTATGAAGCTTCTAAGGTGTGATCATGGAATAAAAACCATGTAAGAAGGAGTTTTTCATATTCAGATGAAAGAAGATACTTGTGGTTGACAATAACTTACCAAAGATTTGAATGTCTTGAAGAAGAATCCTTAGAACCCTAGCAAATTTTTGAGATCTTGGAGGAAGGATGAGGATGATTTTTGAGAGGTTTGGAGAGAATTTTCAAGTGTGTGTGTGTGTGTTTTGGCTCTCGGCCGAGAGTAGAAGAAGAGAGGGGAGAAAAGTAAGTGAAGTGACTAGCATGGATGTATGGTGGTCTTTGCATGGATACATGATGAACAAAATGGAGGTGACACCTCCAAAGTCAACCCCCCCTAATTCTCTTCTTTTCCTTTTTTTTTGTCTATACATGGGCCGAGATTTTGGGCCAAGAAGAAAGGGTGGAGTAGTTTGGGCCTATTAACTTTAGCTAGGATATTTGGATCCTAAACATAAATTTTTTCGGCCCATTGGGCTCTTGGAAGCATTCACGGCCCAAATAGAATAAAAAGAATGGTCTTATAGCTCACTAAGGTTAATTGGATTAGTTATGACCCAATAAGGCCCATTAGGGTTAGAATGAATCATTCTAGACCCAAATGGTCCAAAATGCTATAGATTTATGAATTGGGTCCAATTAGGATCCAATTAGGGCTTCTAAGTCCAATAAAGTTGAATTGGGTGCTTATTGGTCCATTAGGCCCAATAAGGAATTTCTAGTCCAATATGGACTCAAACTGGGATTCTTAGGGTTTTTAGACTCTTTGTTGAACATAACTGATGAATCTAAATGAGCATTGAGTGAGATTTACTTAGAGTACATGTTTTACAATAGATGAACAGTTACACATGAACAGAATTTCCTAGCTAAAATGCTAGTTGTGACATCATCCCCCTGTTAGAGGGAATTTTGTCCCGAAATTCCTTTTGAAAACTAGGATTGTGAAGGAAAGAATAGGTGAGGGTACTTCTGCTTCATCTGATCTTCACGTTCCCACGTGAATTCCTGTGACAACCTAAAATTTCTATTCTGTACAACCATTCACTTCAATAGAAGTCAGTCTTGTTTCTGCTAACTTTTGAGCTGTTTAGAGTCCGTTTGAGTGTTCTACAGCCTAGACCATCAAAAAGGAAATTATAGGACGTGTACTCTAGAGTTTATTGTGCATCAATAAAGTCTCAAAACTCCAAGAGTTTGGAGTTTACGGCCCAAACAATAAGTTTACGGCCGTAAACTCTAAGGAGTATAAATATGACACTTAGTCATTTTATACACTTTTTTTTACCATTTCAAGCCTAGAAACTCATTCTCTCTCAAGTAGCATTCGATTTTCCTTCTTGATATTCAACTTTGTAAGTGTTTCTTGCCTTAATTAGTTGATATCCTTCATCATCTAGTGATCTTACATGATTTCATCCATGAAATCTCTTCATTTTGATAGATCTTCAAGTGTTCTTCATTTCACCAAGAACACACACTAGTGTTCTTGGACTTTAAACACCCTTACAAGCTTCTATATTGTAAGTACTCTTACCTTAGCTTGTTATAGGCTTGATACACTTGTTAAACAACTAGAAAACATCAAGAAACACAAGATCATAAGTGTTTACGGCCAAGACAATCTCCTTGGGCCGTAAACTCTAATGAAAGGGCCATTGTGAACCCTAGTCCCTTACTAAGCCTTGGATACAAGTCTAGATCACCTCCTTGTGGAGTATAGGACCTTAAACAAACAAAAGAACCAAGCACACATGAGTTTACGGCCGTAAACTCATGAGGAATGGTCCATGGGCCGTAAACTCTAAAAGGTGGTGCAATGGTGCCACAATCACTTCCTAAGGCTTGGACTTGATCATAGTATGCTTAACCTTGACTTGTAAGACCTTAAAACACCAAATGGTAGAAGTTACCATGGGTTTACGGCCGTAAACCCATTAGGACCGTAAACCCTAAACCGTAAACTCATGAAGAGTTTACCCTTGGACCATAAACTCAAAAGCAAATCCCTACAACCTTTAGATGCAACCCTTTGGTACTCCTAGCACTTGAATTAAAGTGTTATCCATGTTACAGGGTGTCTTTACTTGATTAATTAGTTATTAAATGACTAATTGGATACATATATGTGTCATTATATGTTAAATAGGATCCGTGTGTGTTCAAGTCTTCACTTGACACTTAGCATCCTATACCATCCGTTCTTCCAAACCACTCACTACCGGTGAGTTCATACCCCTTAATCAACCTTTTAAATGATTTTAAATGCTTTTATGGGGGGAGAATACAAGTTGAACTATTATAGTTATTATATCAATCACATGTGATTAATAACTATCAAAGATATGGATTTTCTTACTTTTCAAACTGTGTTATCAAACAAACTACTTCAAACTGTTTTGCAAACTCTTTTACATGTTAAATACTTTCTATTCAAACTCTTTTAAACTTATACTTTGTCAATGTGTATCTATATAGATATAGTTATATAAGTAGGGTTGAAAGGACTTAGGACTGATAGCTCGCCTTGCTTCCCGTTCCTTGTTTGGTTGTGGACTTAGGGTATCGGTTATTTGTCCGAAGGTCGTTTGAATCCTAGTTATATATTATGTATATGTATATAGATATAAAAGTTACTTCTTTCATTTCAATACCTTTGGGTAGCAAAGGTATACAAACATGTTCATACATACAAACAACATTACTAGTAAACTATAATAGGTATAGTTTAGGAAGTTACTAATACTATTACTAGGACAATGAAGCATACAATGAGTCAGTTCATACATGAGTCATCACATACTATTATGAGAAACAGAGAGAACATACATACATACTAGACAGAGAGAGAACATACAATACAGCTAGTACACACAATACATATACAAGAACACTACTACAGTTATGTGAGACACGTAACGGGGCACGGCATCACCTGTCATGGCTCGTTTTGTATCCAGAATCTCCTTAAGTGGAGAGCGTTGAGTTTGTGTATAGATCTATACTGGATTGACTATCCTACACCTTGCTGCTCGCTACAGTGGGACCTGCAAGTCTACGGGTGCCAAACGTCATTTCTTCCGATGTCTTTCATCGCCGTGTTTTTAGTCGGTAGTATGGTACATGCATATCACATGGTACTTTAAATAACAATTGGTTTAAGGTAGTTAGTACAGCAGTAGTTACTTAATACAACACTACAGTACTATTTTATTTCCCCATTGCATTCACTTTGTGATCTTCACACAATGAACAGTAATGTAAACACTATATTTTTGGATAATGATAGTCAGATTTGGGAAAATACATACTCTTACAAGAGACTTACATACATACATTTGATGCCTTGGTAGAAGGCTAATTTTAGTAGAAAACATAGGATTTTCTAGGAGATTCAAACATTTACAAACTTATACATCAAGTACTTACAGACACTTTCATACAAACACAGACACTAAAATACTTATGATCTCACCAGCTTTAAAGCTGAAAAACTCTTTCAAAATAACTTGTATTCTCAGGTCACCAGTAGACAGGTACCGGTGCCAGGTTTTGAGATAAGATGTATCTGGATCTTAAAAAGCTATACTGGTGGCCTAACATGAAAGCAGAGATTGTTACCTTCGTAAGTAAATGCCTTACTTGCGCCAAGGTCAAGGTCGAATACCAGAAACCCTCAGGTCTAGTACAACACCCGGAGATACCGGAATGGAAGTGGGAGCGGATCACTATGGACTTCATAACCAAGTTGCCCAAGACAACGGGTGGACTTGATACCATATGGGTCATCGTCGACAGATTGACCAAGTCCGCACACTTCCTGCCTATCAAAGAAACAGACAAGATGGAAAAGCTAACAAGAACATATATAAGGGAGATCGTACGAATGCATGGTGTTCCTATATCTATTATCTCTGATAGAGATAGTAGATTCACTTCGAGGTTCTGGCAGTCGCTACAAAGTTCCCTAGGAACTAGGCTGGACATGAGTACAACCTACCATCCACAAACGGACGGACAAAGTGAGAGGACTATCCAAACCTTGGAAGATATGTTGCGAGCCTGTGTGATCGACTTTGGGAAATCATGGGATACTCATTTACCCCTTGTCGAATATTCCTACAACAACAGTTATCACACGAGTTTAAAGGCTGCTCCATTCGAGGCCCTCTATGGCCGAAAGTGCAGATCCCCTCTGTGTTGGGCTGAGGTGGGTGATACCCAGCTAGCTAAAGGACGAGCTGACAGCACTGTCACTGGTCCGGAGATCATACGGGAAACGACAGAGAAGATCGTTTAGATTCGTGAACGATTGAAAGCCTCTAGAGACTGACAGAAAAGCTATGCAGATAAACGGAGGAAACCGTTGGAATTCCAGGTGGGCGACCGTGTTCTATTGAAGGTCTCACCCTGGAAAGGCTTGATACGCTTCGGAAAGCATGGAAAGCTAAATCCAAGATACGTAGGGCCTTTCGAGATTCTTGCTAGACTCGGCCCTGTAGCTTACAAACTTAACTTACCTCGTGAACTCAGTAACGTACATTCTACTTTCCACGTCTCGAACTTGAAAAAGTGTCTGACCGACGAGACTTTTGTAATCCCACTCGACGAGATCGAGATCAACGAGAGCCTCAACTTCGTGGAAGAACCTGTAGAGATCATGGACCGAAAGGTCAAGCAAACAAAGCAAAGCCGTATCCCGATAGTGAAGGTTCGTTGGAACGCCAAGCGAGGACCTAAATTCACTTGGGAGCAAGAGGATCAGATGAAACTGAAATATCCACATCTTTTTACTTAGTTATTTGTAACTACTTAATTGGTTAAACTCTAATTTCGGGACAAAATTCCTTCTAACGGGGGGATGATGTGACAACCCGAAATTTCTATTCTGTACAACCATTCACTTCAATAGAAGTCAGTCTTGTTTCTGCTAACTTTGAGTTGTTTAGAGTCCGTTTGAGAGTTCCACAGTTCAGACCTTCATAAAGGAAATTATAGGACGTATACTCTAGGGTTTATTGTGCATCAATAAAGTCTCAAAACTCCAAGAGTTTGGAGTTTACGGCCGTAAACTCTAAAGAGTATAAATATGACACTTAGTCATTTTATACACTTTTTTTTACCATTTCAAGCCTAGAAACTCATTCTCTCTCAAGTAGCATCCAATTTCCCTTCTTGATCTTCAACTTTGTAAGTGTTTATTGCCTTAATTAGTTGATATCCTTCATCATCTAGTGATCTTACATGATTTCATCCATGAAATCTCTTCATTTTGATAGATCTTCAAGTGTTCTTCATTTCACCAAGAACACCAAGAGCACACACTAGTGTTCTTGGACTTTAAACACCCTTACAAGCTTCTATATTGTAAGTACTCTTACCTTAGCTTGTTATAGGCTTGATACACTTGTTAAACAACTAGAAAACATCAGAGGCAACTAGCAATCTCCTTGGGCCGTAAACTCTAATGAAAGGGCCATTGTGAGCCCTAGTTCCTTACTAAGCCTTGGATACAAGTCTAGATCACCTCCTTGTGGAGTATAGGACCTTAAACAAACAAAAGAACCAAGCACACATGAGTTTACGGCCGTAAACTCATGAGGAATGGTCCATGGGACGTAAACTCTAAAAGGTGGTGTAATGGTGCCACAATTACTTCCTAAGGCTTGGACTTGATCATAGTATGCTTAACCTTGACTTGTAAGACCTTAAAACACCAAATGGTAGAAGTTACCATGGGTTTACGGCCGTAAACCCATTAGGACCGTAAACCCTAAACCGTAAACTCATGAAGAGTTTACCCTTGGACCATAAACTCAAAAGCAAATCCCTACAACCTTTAGATGCAACCCTTTGGTACTCCTGGCACTTGAATTAAAGTGTTATCCATGTTACAGGGTGTCTTTACTTGATTAATTAGTTATTAAATGACTAATTGGATACATATATGTGTCATTATATGTTAAATAGGATCCGTGTGTGTGTTCAAGTCTTCACTTGACACTTAGCATCCTATACCATCCGTTCTTCCAAACCACTCACTACCGGTGAGTTCATACCCCTTAATTAACCTTTTAAATGATTTTAAATGCTTTTATGGGGGGGGGGGGAATACAAGTTGAACTATTATAGTTATTATATCAATCACATGTGATTAAGAACTATCAAACATATGGATTTTCTTACTTTTCAAACTGTGTTATCAAACTGTTTTGCAAACTCTTTTACATGTTAAATACTTTCTATTCAAACTCTTTTAAACTTATACTTTGTCAAATGTGTATCTATATAGATATAGTTATACAAGAACATTACAACAGTTATGTGAGCCATGTAACGGGGCATGACATCACCTGACATGGCTCGTTTTGTATCCAAAATCTCCTTAAGTGGAGAGCATTGAGTTTGTGTATAGATCTATACTGGATTGACTATCCTACACCTTGCTGCTCGCTACAGTGGGACTTGCAAGTCTACGGGTGCCAAATGTCATTTCTTCCGATGTCTTTCATCGTCGTGTTTATAGTCGGTAGTATGGTACATGCATATCACATGTTACTTTAATTAACAATTGGATTAAGGTAGTTAGTACAACAGTAGTTACCTAAGACAACAGTACAGTACTATTTTATTTCCCCATTGCATTCACTTTGTGATCTTCACACAATGAACAGTAATGTAAAAACTATATTTTTGGTTAATGATAGTCATATTTGGGAAAATACACACTTTTACAAGAAACTAGCATACATTTCATTTGATGCCTTTGTAGAAGGCTACGTTTAGTAGAAAATATAGGATTTTCTAGGAGATACAAACATTTACAAACATTTACAAACATATACATTCAAGTACTTACAAACACTTTCATACCAATAATGACACTAAAATACTTATGATCTCACCAGCTTTAAAGCTGATAAAATCTTTCAAAATAACTTGAATTCTCAGGTCACCAGTAGACAGGTACCGGTGCCAGGTTTTGAGAAGATGGAGCTCGTTCAAGACTCATCTTTTATTTTGTTTCATATTGTTGGTGTCTAATAAACTTCACAGAACACACTTGTATTAAATTATATTATTAATGCAATGGATGATGTTGTTGCTTGTTTACTACTATGCATTGTTGTGATACTGTACATGACGTCCTCCACCCCTGAACGTTTCTGCCATTCCAGTTTTGGGGTGTGACAATTCCGGTCCGCGTTTTCCGCTCCATCGAACCTTCACGATCGGGATGCGACTTTGCTTTGTACGCTTCACCTCCCTATCCATAATCTCGACTGGTTCTTCGACGAACAGGAGGTTCTCGTTTATCTCAATCTCTTCCAATGGGATGACAAGGGTTTCATCTGATAGGCACTTTTTCAGATTCGAGATGTGGAACACCGGGTGCACGTTGCTGAGCTCGGCGGGTAGCTGCAGCTTGTAAGCCACTGGACCAATCTGGGCAAGAATGTCGAACGGTCCAATGTACCGCGGGTTCAATTTTCCTCTTTTCCCAAATCGAATCATTCGCTTCCATGGAGAGACCTTTAATAGCACGCAATCCCCGACTTGAAATTCTAGTGGCTTTCGCCACTTTTCAGCATAGCTCTTTTGTCGGTCTCGCGATGCCTGAAGTCGAGCTTTGATTTGGACTATCTTCTCGGTTGTCTCACGAATGATTTCGGGTCCTGTAAGAGCACTGGCTAGCGATTGCCCTTTTGCTAGTTGAGTGTCACCCACCTCGGCCCAGCATAGGGGCGATCTACATTTACGACCATAGAGATTCTCGAAGGGAGCAACCTTAATCCTCGTATGGTAACTGGTGTTATAAGAGAATTCGATCAGAGGCAAGTGGGCATCCAATGATTTGCCGAAGTCAATCACGCAAGCTCGGAGCATATCCTCGAGTGTCTGGATGGTACGCTCACTTTGACCATCTGTCTGTGGGTGGTAGGCGGTGCTCATATCTAGTTGTGTTACCATTACCTTCTGAAGAGATTGCCAGAATCTTGAAGTAAACCTGCTATCTCGATCCGAGATAATAGATACTGGCACTCCATGGAGTCTCACAACCTCCTTGAGGTAGATTCGGGTCAGCTTTTCCATCTTGTAGGATTCTTTTATTGGCAGGAAATGAGCGGATTTTGTTAATCTATCGATGATTACCCAGATAGCATCCAATCCGTCTGTGTCTTTGGCAATTTGGTCATGAAGTCCATAGTAATCCTTTCCCATTTCCACTCGGGTATCACTGGTTGTTGCAGTAGTCCCGAGGGCTTTTTGTATTCTATTTTCACCTTGGCGCAAGTAAGGCACTTGCCCACAGAAGTGGCTATCCCTGCCTTCATATTAGGCCACCAATATTGCTGCTTGATATCCAAATACATTTTTTCTGACCCCGGATGAATAGAATATCGCGTCCTGTAGGCTTCATGCATGACTACCTCTCTAAATCCCCCAATTTTGAGGACCCATATTCTATTCATGAAGTAGTAGTTTCCGTCGTCTTTGACTTCGAGTTCCTTATCCATTCCTCGTAGTGATTCACTAGCAACATTCTCTGGATTCAATGCGTCCAATTAGGCTTCCTTGATCTATGAGGCTAGATGAGACTGGATGGTGATTGACAGGGTCTTCACACGATGACTTGAATACTCCTTTCAGCTCAGGGCATCGGCTACTACGTTAGCCTTGCCTGGGTGGTATTTGATTTCACACTCATAATCATTTAACAGTTCAACCCATCTCCGTTGCCTCAAGTTTAGTTCCTTTTGATTTAGAATGTGCTGGAGGCTCTTGTGATCCGTAAAGATGGTGCACTTGGTACCATATAGGTAGTGCCTCCAAATCTTTTGGGCGAAGACCACCGCCCCCAGTTCAAGATCATGCGTGGTGTAATTTACTTCATGCGTTTTCAATTGTCTGGATGCATAAGCAATTACCTTCCTACATTGCATAAGGACACAACCTAAACCCTGATTCGAAGCATCACAATAAACTATGAAGTCTTCGGTTCCCTCCGGTAAGGATAGCACTGGAGCACTACAAAGGGCTTGCTTCAAGGATTGGAAGGAAATTTCTTGCTTCTCGCTCCAGTTGAATGGTACGCCTTTCTGGGTCAATGTGGTGAGGGGTTTTGTGACAACCCGAAACTTTTATCTTGTGCCATTGATCTTTACATCCATATTAAATTCGATTTTTATCACCATTTTACGCTATTTAAGGGTCTGTTTAAGTGTTCTAAGCTTGAGTACAGTTGGGAATGAGATTAGGAATGAGTCGACACGTCGTTTAGAAGCAAAACCGGGCCATACACCCTTCTAAGAGGTGTGTACGGCCGCACACATGGGTGTGTGGCCGCACACCCACTCTCCAGCCGCACACACCCTTATATATATAAGGGGACCCCTTCACTCATTCCTTTCCTTTGGCTGCACTCTACTTTCTCTCACTACTTTCTCTCTCTAAAAACTTCACCCAAGAACACTCAAAAGGGCCAAAACGTAAACTACTCCATCATTCAGCTTGTTATAGTGGATCCACTTGCGTACGAAACATCGGTTGACTCTCAACACTCGTAACCAATTGTGCTTTCGGATCCTACGATAAACTGTGAGTTCATACCCCTACACCTTTTACCGAGTTTTTCATGTTTTCAAGGGGGAATACAAGGAAAAGTACAAGGAAACTTGTACTCAAAACCTATTATTTCGTATGAAATACCTGCATGTTCAGCATGCTTTTAACACAGAAAACCGTTTTACCAACCGATTAAGAAATCAACTTGTAAAGATAGTCTTTCAAAACTAAAGCAAGGAAACTCGTGAATCTTATCATAAAATGTTATATTTTACAAAGGATTCATACCAACCATAAACAGGATTTTCTATATTATTACTTGTAAATTCGTTATCTCAAGATTGGAGACACGTCCTTGGTAACACTCCACCAGAATACGTGAGTGTAGGACTAACCCCTGTAACCAGAATCTCCTGGAGGGAGAGCGTGACTATTGTGTATAGATCTATACGGGACTGACTACCCTGCACCTCACTGCCAGCTACAGTGGGACCGACAGGTCTACGGGTGACAAAGTCATAAAAGATACTGGCCCCGTTACGTGCCATATCCAGTTTAATGTATGGTTATAGAACTCGCAACTTAGATAATGGAGATTTACTTTTGGTAATAATGAACCTAGCGAACTAACCTCAAAGTAATAACCGATTTGATTACTAGAGGGTATCAACAGTACCCTTAGGAATTAGTTCGCTACTTACTTATTAGTTTTATGTGTGTAATAAAGCTAATACATCTCACCGAGAGTAACATAGTTTTTCAAGGAAACTACACCTCACGATACAAGTATGGTAGATACTTGTACACCTCATTTCAGAACCGATAACCAACTATCAACTTTTAAGGAAAATATGGGATTTTCCTGGGATAACTTCACTTTTCATAAACAGGTTGTTTAACAAATGGATAATCAAACTTCTTTCATAAGAAAATATGGGATTTTCTTGGGAAACAACTTTTCATCAAATCAAAGGAACATTTCTTTCACCAGAATCAACCGCTTATGAACTCACCAGCTTTATGCTGATATTTCTAAAACTGCTTGTATTCTCAGGGCAACCATAGACAGGTATTTCTGCCAACTTTTGGAGAGGACGGAGCATCTTTGGAGCCATGTCTTTACTTTTGCTATATACTGATATGTATAACCCAAGTTTTTCAACAATGTAAATATTCTTATTATAATGTAATGGTTGTGTTTACTATGCTTGCTATACAACTGTTATGATACTACGCATGACGTCCTCCACCCCGGAACGTTTCCGTCGTCGGTTTCGGTGTGTGAGAGATTGGTATCAGAGCTTTTGTTTATAGTGAACTAAGTATACCAAACCTTACATGGTATACAACTATAAACACTAAGGGGGCTGAAGTGCTTAGAACTAAAAGTATACTTTTAAAATATAAGTATTTTTACAAAGAGTATACAAGTATACCCGAGTACCAGAATCCGTGTCATGAGTTGAACAAAACAAAAGTATTTTGGATGTTGAGCACTGCGGTTAAACCTGGGCAGTTATGTAATCATGTCAAGGGTCAATATAGCCTGATCAACTATATTCATTCGAGACATGACCAACATGTGCTTGGGAGTAACTTTGGTGTTGCAACAGGCCTAAAACTTACCCAGTAACCATCCAACTTAAAATACTATAGGAGTATTTTAGTCAGAGCCAAATACATTGTAGGAATTCATTCCTAGTGTTGCTACTCATTCCTTTTAGCGATAACTTAACTGCATTAATAGCTCTTTCTTGTCTATCGCTTAGTAGAACACTCTAACTATCATAGTGAGATATAGCTATTGCTTCATATCTCTTGATTCGATTCCAGAGGACTTACCATCCTCTTCTTCCTGATTGTTTCTAGAACAAGATGCCTCCCCGAAAGAGACCTATCAGGAGAAATGACGACACTCCACCACCACCACCGCCCCCTCAGTTCGATCTCGCTATGTTCCAGACAGCTGTTACTGCTGCCGTGGCTGCCGCGATGTCTCAAATGAATCCCGGCGGATCTGTCGGGCAGGGGAGTGGTACACATTCCCAAAATCATGAAGGTGGTCAGGGACACCAGAAGGAGTGCTCCTATAAAGACTTCATGAACGTAAAACCCACATCCTTCAATGGCACTGGAGGTGTTATTGCCCTGACTCAATGGTTCGAAAAGATTGAGTCCATTTTCGAAATATGTTCCTGTTCTGAAGCCAACAAAGTAAAATTCGCCCCTTGCACTTTCGCCAACAGGGCACTGACCTGGTGGAATGGTCAGGTCAAATCCCTAACCCTACCGGTGGCAAATGCTATGGGTTGGGAAAACCTAAAGGAACTCATGATAGCTGAGTACTGCCTACGGGGCGAGATGCAGAAACTAGAACACGAACTTTGGAACCTAAGGATGAAGGGTTCCGACATTGCTGCCTACACGTCTAGGTTTGAAGACCTAGTACTTCTCTGTCCGGGAATGGTCACCCCGGAAAGCAAAAAGGTTGAAAGATACATTTGGGGACTGACCCAGCCGACCAAAGGGAATGTTTTGGCTGCCCGGCCAACTACATTTGATAGCGCCAAGTGCCTGGCGCAGACCCTCATAGATCATGGAGACGATCTCGATGAAGTGACAGCCACTCCTGAACCGGCTAAAGGGAGTGGTGAGAAAAGAAAATTCTGGAAACAGAAGAAGGGCCAGTCTTCGCAGGAGCCCTCAAAGAAGCAACAAACGGTGGCAGTCCACGCTGCTACTACTCCTACTGCTGCTCCTACCACTCAAGCACCTACTAGTAAATATGTTGGTACCCTTCCTCGGTGCGACAAGTGTAACTACCACCATAATCCCGGCCCATGTCGTGAAATGTCATGCTCTAACTGTGGCAAAAAGGGGCACACGGTTCGATTTTGCAAAGCACCAGCTCAACCAACCAATCAAACATCTGGAGCAGGCGTCGGTCAAGCCTGTTATAATTATGGAGAAGTCGGGCACTACAAGAGAAACTGCTCCAAGGCAACAACAGCTGGTGGCATAGGGAGAGTACTGACGATGGGATGCGAGGAGGCAGTCGCTGATCCCACAGTTGTTTCGGGTACGTTCCTCCTCGACAACTCTTACGCGTGCATTCTTTTCGATTCTGGTGCGGAGAGAAGTTTTATTAGCCATGCATTTAAACATCTCCTTAAACATAAAACTCAAACCTTAACCGAAACATTTACCGTCGAGATGGCTAACGGTGAGAAAGAGAGCACTAACGAGATATACGTAGGCTGTACCCTCACCTTAAACGATCATTCTTTTCCCATCGACATTATGCCCGTTTCCATAAAAAGCTTTGATGTCATCATCGGCATGGATTGGTTGAGCCCTAATCATGTTGATATCCTTTGTTACGAAAAAGCCATCCGTCTGAATCTTTCCTCTGATAAAACTCTCATGATCTACGACGATAAGCTTAGTTCAAACCTCCGTATAATTTCGTGCATCAAAGCCCAGAAACTCCTGAGAAAGGAGTGTTATGCATTCCTATCCCACGTCATTAACGAAAAGCAGGAAGTTAAAGACCTCGAGAGCATCCCCGAAGTCTGCAACTTTCCCGATGTCTTTCTAGAAGATCTCCCGGGAATCCCTCCCGAACGCCAAGTCGAGTTTCGCATCGACTTAGTCCCCGGAGCTACTCCCGTAGCTAAATCTCCATATCGCCTAGCACCAGCAGAAATGCAGGAGCTATCTAGTCAGCTCAATGAGCTGCTCAGCAAAGGATTCATCAGACCGAGTTCCTCACCCTAGGGAGCCCCGATCTTATTCGTGAAAAAGAAGGATAGATCCTTTCGGATGTGTATCGATTATCGAGAACTGAACAAGCTCACAGTCAAAAACCGTTACCCTCTTCCTCGAATCGATGATCTCTTCGACCAACTTCAGGGACCCAACTACTTCTCGAAAATAGATTTAAGATCAGGGTACCATCAGCTACGAGTCCATGAGGGTGATGTTCCTAAAACAGCTTTTCGGAATCGATATGGTCACTACGAGTTCGTAGTTATGCCCTTCGGTCTAACCAACGCACCGGCAGTATTCATGGACCTGATGAATCGGGTATGCCGTTCTTTCCTGGACAAGTTCGTAATCGTATTCATCGACGATATACTTGTCTATTCTAGAAGTGAGGAAGATCATCGACAGCACTTGAGAGCAGTGTTGGAAACCCTAAGGACGGAGAAACTGTACGCGGAATTCTCTAAGTGCAAATTCTGGATTCGAAAGGTAACCTTCCTAGGTCACGTGGTAAGCGAAGAAGGCATACACGTGGACCCCTCCAAAATCAAAACGATAGAGAACTGGTCAGCACCGAAGACACCCACAGAAATCCGTCAATTCTTGGGTCTCGCTGGCTACTATCGCAGATTCGTCCAGAATTTCTCCCGAATTGCCAAACCCTTAACCACTCTGACTCAGAAAGGCGTACCCTTTTATTGGAGTGAAAAGCAAGACACTGCGTTCCAAACGTTGAAGCAGGCCCTATGCAGCGCACCTATCTTGTCTCTGCCCGATGGGACGGAGGACTTCGTTGTCTACTGTGATGCATCTAATCAGGGCCTAGGCTGTGTGCTCATGCAACGGGGAAAAGTCATTGCTTATACCTCAAGACAGATGAAAGCACACGAAGTCAACTACACGACGCACGACCTAGAATTGGGAGCAGTGGTCTTCGCATTGAAAATATGGAGACATTATCTCTACGGAACCAAGTACACTATCTTCACCGACCATAAAAGCTTGTAGCATATCTTCGATCAGAAGGAGCTGAACATGAGACAACGACGATGGGTTGAGCAACTCAGCGATTACGAGTGCAAAATCCGCTACCATCCCGACAAGGCCAATGTGGTGGTAGATGCCCTCAGCAGGAAAGAGTACTCAGGTCGTAAAGTGAAGGCACTGACCATGACTATGCATTCCCATTTACCCGCGCAAATCAAGGTGGCTCAGCTAGAAGCCTTGAAACAAGAGAACATGTCGGGTAAAGCCTTAAGAGGAATGGGAAAGAACCTAGAGATCAAGGGAGACTGAGTCTATTATTTCATGGACCGAACCTGGACCCCAAAGTTCGATGGTTACAGAGAAGTTGTCATGAGCGAAGCTCACAAGACCAAATACTCCATTCACCCAGGATCGGACAAAATGTACCTCGATCTCAAGAAACTATATTGGTGGCCGAACATGAAAGCAGAGATCGCTACCTTCGTGGGCGAGTGTCTGACTTGCGCCAAGGTGAAGGTCGAATATCAGAAGCCCTCGGGTCTACTCCACCAGCCTGAGATACCTGAATGGAAGTGGGAGAGGATTACTATGGATTTCATCACCAAATTACCCAAATCTCCGAGTGGGTACGACACCATTTGGGTAATTGTCGATCGGCTGACTAAATCCGCCCACTTCCTGCCAATCAAAGAAACTTTCAAAATGGAGAGACTCACACGAATCTACATCCAAGAAATAGTCCGACTGCACGGTGTGCCTGTGTCCATTATCTCCGATCGAGATAGCAGGTTCACTTCGAGGTTCTGGCAGTCACTACAGAAAGCTCTTGGAACTAAGCTGGATATGAGCACAGCTTATCATCCTCAGACTGATGGACAGAGTGAGAGAACAATTCAGACATTGGAAGACATGTTGAGAGCCTGCTACATCGATTTCGGCGCGTCATGGGACACTCATCTTCCTTTGGTCGAATTTTCCTACAACAACAGTTACCACACCAGCATCAAGGCTGCACCATTCGAAGCCCTCTATGGCCGCAAGTGCAGATCCCCTATGTGCTGGGCTGAGGTGGGCGACACGCAGCTAGCCAAGGGACAAGTCCCTAACAGCACTCTCACTGGTCCAGAAATCATCCGCGAAACCACAGAAAAGATCGTACAAATCCGAGAACGACTTAAAACCTCACGAGATAGAAAAAAGAGCTACGCCGATAAACGACGAAAACCCTTGGAGTTCCAGGTTGGAGACCGTGTCCTGTTGAAAGTCTCACCCTGGAAAGGCATGATTCGCTTTGGAAAGTGTGGAAAGCTAAACCCGAGGTACATAGGACCATTCGAGATCCTCGCTAGGATCGGCCCAGTAGCCTACAAACTCCGATTACCGCAAGAACTTAGCAACATTCATCCCGTCTTCCACGTCTCGAACCTTAAAAAGTGCTTATTCGACGAGACTCTTGTTATTCCTCTCGATGAGATTGAAATCAACGAGAATCTAAACTTTGTGGAAGAACCAATCGAAATCATGGATAGAGAGATCAAACGAACGAAACAAAGTCGCATCCCGATAGTGAAGGTTCGCTGGAATGCCAAGCGGGGACCTGAATTCACTTGGGAGCGCGAAGATCAGATGAAACAGAAGTATCCGCATCTCTTTCCCTAGTTCATGATTTGTATTCTATATTCGAATTTCGAGACGAAATTCCCTCTAACGGGGGATAATGAGACAACCCGAAACTTTTATCTTGTGCCATTGATCTTTACATCCATATTAAATTCGATTTTTATCACCATTTTACGCTATTTAAGGGTCCGTTTAAGTGTTCTAAGCTTGAGTACAGTTGGGAATGAGATTAGGAATGAGTCGACACGTCGTTTAGAAGCAAAACCGGGCCATACACCCTTCTAAGAGGTGTGTACGGCCGCACACATGGGTGTGCGGCCGCACACCCACTCTCCAGCCGCACACACCCTTATATATAAGGGGACCCCTTCACTCATTCCTTTCCTTTGGCTGCACTCTACTTTCTCTCACTACTTTCTCTCTCTAAAAACTTCACCCAAGAACACTCAAAAGGGCCTCAAAACGTAAACTACTCCATCATTCAGCTTGTTATAGTGGATCCACTTGCGTACGAAACATCGGTTGACTCTCAACACTCGTAACCAATTGTGCTTTCGGATCCTGCGATAAACTGTGAGTTCATACCCCTACACCTTTTACCGAGTTTTTCATGTTTTCAGGGGGGGAATACAAGCAAAAGTACAAGGAAACTTGTACTCAAAACCTATTATTTCGTATGAAATACCTGCATGTTCAGCATGCTTTTAACAAGAAAACCGTTTTACCAACCGATTAAGAAATCAACTTGTAAAGATAGTCTTTCAAAACTAAAGCAAGGAAACTCGTGAATCTTATCATAAAATGTTATATTTTACAAAGGATTCATACCAACCATAAACAGGATTTTTTATATTATTACTTGTAAATTCGTTATCTCAAGATTGGAGACACGTCCTTGGTAACACTCCACCAGAATACATGAGTGTAGGACTAACCCCTGTAACCAGAATCTCCTGGAGGGAGAGCGTGACTATTGTGTATAGATCTATACGGGACTGACTACCCCACACCTCGCTGCTAGCTACAGTGGGACCGACAGGTCTACGGGTGATAAAGTCATAAAAGATATTGGCCCCGTTACGTGCCATATCCAGTTTAATGTATGGTTATAGAACTCGCAACTTAGATAATGGAGATTTAACTTTGGTAATAATGAACCTAGCGAACTAACCTCAAAGTAATAACCGATTTGATTACTAGAGGGTATCAGCAGTACCCTTAGGAATTAGTTCACTACTTACTTATTAGTTTTATGTGTGTACTAAAGCTAATACATCTCACCGAGAGTAACAGAGTTTTTCAAGGAAACTACACCTCACGATACAAGTATGGTAGATACTTGTACACCTCATTTCAGAACCGATAACCAACTATCAACTTTTAAGGAAAATATGGGATTTTCCTGGGATAACTTCACTTTTCATAAACAGGTTGTTTAACAAATGGATAATCAAACTTCTTTCATAAGAAAATATGGGATTTTCTTGGGAAACAACTTTTCATCAAATCAAAGGAACATTTCTTTCACCAGAATCAACCGCTTATGAACTCACCAGCTTTATGCTGATATTTCTAAAACTGCTTGTATTCTCAGGGCAACCATAGACAGGTATTTCTGCCAACTTTTGGAGAGGACGGAGCATCTTTGGAGCCATGTCTTTACTTTTGCTATATACTGATATGTATAACCCAAGTTTTTCAACAATGTAAATATTCTTATTATAATGTAATGGTTGTGTTTACTATGCTTGCTATACAACTGTTATGATACTACGCATGACGTCCTCCGCCCCGGAACGTTTCCGCCGTCGGTTTCGGGGTGTGACAGGTTTGGCTATCTTGGAGAAGTTTTGAATGAATCTTCGGTAGTAGCTTGTGAGACCCATGAATTGGCGAATTTCCGTTGGCGTTGCCGGAATTGCCCAAATTTCGATTGCTTTGATCTTGGAGGGGTCCACGTGTATTCCTTCTTGACTGACTACATGGCCCGGAAAGTTTACGCTGCGGAGCCAAAATTCGCACTTGGAGAGTTTTGCATACAACTTTTCGGTCCGCAGGGTTTCTAAAATCTGTCGGAGGTGTTGGCTATGATCTTCTTTACTTCGAGAGTACACGAGAATATCATCAATGAAAACGATTACGAATTTATCAAGGAATGGGCGGCAGACTCGATTCATGAGGTCCATAAATGCAGCGGGGGCATTCGTCAGACCGAAGGGCATGACGACAAATTCGTAATCACCGTAACGATTTAGGAAAGCAGGCTTAGGAATGTCCTAATCTCGGACTTTGAGTTGATGATAGCCGGATCTCAGATCTATTTTTGAAAAGTAACTAGCTCCTTTAAGCTGGTCGAATAGATCATCGATTCGTGGAAGTGGATACTGGTTTTGATGGTGAGCTTATTTAATTCCCTATAGTCGATGCACACCCTGAAGGATCCGTCTTTCTTTTAACGAAAAGAACCGGAGCTCCCCACGGTGAGAAGTTGGGTCTGATAAATCCCTTATTCAGGAGTTCGCTCAGTTGGCCTGATAATTCTTGCATTTCTGCAGGAGCCAACCTACAGGGTGATTTGGCGATTGGAGTGGCTCCAGGCACCAGGTCGATTCGGAATTCGATTTGTCGTTCTGGAGGTATTCCCAGAAGATCTTCTGGAAACCCATCCGGGAAATCACACGCCACTGGGATGTTGTGAATGCTCACTTCCTCTTTGGTTTTATCCACCACGTGAGCAAGGAATGCATAATTCTTCTTTTGTAGACACCTTTGCGCCTTGATACTCGAGATAAGGCGAAGGTTTGCGCCGAGTTTATCTCCGTATATTATTAGGGTTTTGTGGTTAGGAAGATGAAGGCGAACAACCTTCTCGTGACACATAATATCGGCATGATGGGGCTTAACCAATCCATGCTGATGATCACATCAAAGCTCCTAATATTTACAGGCATTAAGTTTATTTGGAAGGTGTGATTGTTTAGAGTTAGTGTATACCCCACATAGATATCCTTAGTTGATTCAGTCTTCCCATTAGCCATTTCCACCATGAAGGCTTCATTAAGCTTTTGGGGTTGTTGTTTTAGTAAGTATTTGAACGTATTACTCACAAAACTTCGCTCCGCTCCGCAATCAAATAAGATGCATGCATATGAGTCGTTAAGTAGGAACGTACCGGTGACAACGGCTGGGTCCTGCACTGCTTCACCCTGACCCATCCTCAGTACTCTCCCTACTGCTCCTGTCACTTGATTGTTCGCGTTGGGGCAGTTTCGCCTGATATGCCCAGTTTTCCCACATTCGTAACAGGTATAGCTAGCTCCAGTATTGGTGTTGTTGTTGTTGATTTTGTTGTTTGTCATCTGGTTCTGTTGAAGCTGAGTCCTACAATACTTCGCTGTATGGCCTTTCCGATTGCACCTTGTGCAACTCATCTCTCTGCACTCCCCGTGATGGTGGAAGTTGCATTTGTTACACTTGGGGAGATTTCCCGAGTACTGCTTGGAAGCATTTGGTGTGGATGAGGCCGGAGCATGTGGTGTGGCAGTAGCTTGTGTTGCAGCATGGACAGACACTGTTTGTTGCTTCTTAGAAGATTCCGAGTTTTGCTTTCCTTTTCGCTTGTTGTTCTTCCCCTTCTTGTTCTCTTCTTCCTTCTTAACCTCCGCTACCACTGTCTTGGCACCCTTCTTATTGCCGTGATCGTACAGTTTCTTAGCCAGTCTCTTGGCACTATCAAATGTCTTAGGGTTTGCCGCAATGACATTCCCTTGGATAGGTTCGGTCAGTCCCCAGATAAACCTTTCAATCTTCTTCTCTTCTGAGGTGATCATTCCGGGACACATAAGAGATAGCTCACTAAACCTGGATATGTATGCGTCGATATTGGAGTTTTGGACCGTGAGGTTCCACAACTCTTGTTCCATCTTATGACTCTCACCTCTAGGACAGTATTCTGCTAGCATCATCTCCTTCAGCTCTTCCCAGGGCATCGCGTTCGCCACCGGGAGTGGCATGGCCTCTATGTGGCCATTCCACCAGGAGAGAGCTTGGTCAACGAACGTGCAGGCTGCGGACTTGACCTTACACTCATCCGGACACCCGCAGATTTCAAAAACAGACTCTACTTTCTCAATCCATCTCTTCAGGGCTATGACGCCTCCTGTCCCATTAAAGGTCCGAGGTTTGGCGTTGGTGAAATCCTTGTATGTGCATGGTCGTGCGGCTCCGTGGTTTGTCCCTTGATTTGTGCTTCCGGCTCCCTGCCCGTTGCCTTCTCCGTTGTTTCCATTGCGAATATGTGCAAGTGTTGCAGTGACCGCAACGGACACTGCTGCCTGGAATGCAACTGAGTTTATTTCCGGCGGGGTTAGTGTTGCGTCGTTCCCACGGTTGGGTCTTTGAGGCATCTTTCTGTCATGGAACGGAAAGATGTTGAGTGCTTATGGTTTTTGCGAGTTTGGGATCCCATAGACTAGGCGTATAGTATGTGTATTTAAGTAATTTCATGCATTAACATAAAACAAGAAGGTAAAACACATAGCAGATAACAATGTCATGATAAAACATAAAGCATTTTCATTAATACTTATAGTTTTGAAACATGCAAATTTGCCCAAAAGGCATACAGTACATAGAACTATAAAAATCCGGCAGCATGACGACCCTATGAGTAGTGTAATCACTTAAACATAGAGTCGATAGTACATAGGGTGGTATGCGTTAGAAGAAACATAATATTAGTAGAAGATACGGCTTGTTCCACATACTGTGAGACCTATATAGCAAGTAGAAGAGCAAGTCCCATCAGTAGTGATGACGATGATACTCAATCGTCGAGCTGACATATCAGGAGTTCAGCCAGTTCATTCGTCTCTTGGGTGATTACTGTTGGATTAGTGTCTAAGTCCATAACGATAACTGGTATGACTTGACCCGACCCGGCATGGTCCATTTGGGTTGCACTTCACCGGAACAATTTGTATGGATAGACTTATGACAAAAAGGATATTTATGATTTATTAATATATTATAAGTTATAATATATTAATATGAAATCATATTATTTAATTAGTATTGATCAAGAATTAATTTGGAATTACTTTAGTGATCAAAAGAGGCTAACTAAATATGGACTCTTATATATATATATATATATATATATATATATATATATATATATATATATATATATGGAATGGGCCAAGGTTTATTTAGGATGGGCTAAAAGTATATGGAAGTCCATGGATAGTCCATGGAGCTTTTAACCCATGGATCCTGTGTAAATGAAAGGTCATGGGTATTAGGGTTTACATGGATGTAACCCTTATCCTCCATAATATATAAAGGGGTCCTTGGCTCACAAAAATGGGACTAGTGTGTGAAAAGAAAGGTGTCCGATTTTAGTGAGCTCCATATTCTCTTAAGTTCTTCCAAGTTGTTGATGGTGATTTGTGATTCCACTTGAGGCTTCCACACTATTGGGGCTAAGCTCTTAAGGCTAGATACATCAAGACTTCAAGCTCCATAATAAGGTATGTTATCCTAACTAGATTCTTGTGTTGTATATGACAATTGTATGCTAGTTATAGGTAATACCTTGGAATATTCATATTTGCATGTATAATAGAGAAAACATAGATCCAAGGTATTTAGGGTTGCATGTACACTTAGGAGTGTTAGAATGCTCAAAACCCAACAGTGGTATTAGAGCCTAGACTTGTTTTCAATTATACTTGATGTAAACTGATTTTTCGAAACCAAGAATCTGTCAGGACCTAAAACTTGACGAGTCCTGGAGGAAAACTCGACGAGTTCATGTTTTAGAGCATGAACTCGACGAGTTCCATGAAGAACTCGACGATTTTGTCTTCCAGAATGCATATCTTCGTGTTGTTTGGCTGGAATTGGACTAGGAACATTACCATAAGCTGTTTTTGAACCTATAAACCTGTTTTTGATGTGGTAATGATCATTCTAATCCAATTCAAAAGATAATTGTCAAAAGTTTCATGTTTTGTATTTGTTTAATGTTTAGGCGAATTACATAAAAATTGTTTGATTTGAATTGTCTTGTTCATATGAGTTTAAACAAGATTATGAATATTGCTAGATATGTTTGTGATAGTTGTTTTTGATCCAAATTGATCTAAAATTTATTCATAAAATGTGTTTTTGTAACTTGTCCTCAAGTTACATGAAAAGTCTCATTAATGAATTTTATTAAAAACATAGGTTATGAACTTGAAAAGTCTTTTCTCCATAAATTGTTTTATGACCTCCATAACTTGTCCTCAAGCTGTGGATTTCCAAGAGTCTCTTCATTAAAAGTTTTAAAACCTATATTAAACTCATATGTTATGAAATTGAAGAGTTTTGAAAAGTTTCAAAACTTGTCGTCAAGTTTTGGAATTTGTAAAAGTTATCCCCCCCATGTACACTTTAACTCCAAATTAGACCCTTGAATTTTAAAAGTTTAAAATTCAACCTTATACTATTATAATATTAAAAGTTAATGAGTATATATATGTATAAGATAAAGTCAATCTTACCGTTAGTAGGCCTCATTCACGAAGCCAGTCTCTAAGGGGGGGGGGGTATAAGGTTACTGCCTATAAAATTGCAGTTTAATGGGTGTCCACTCTCACCCACCGCTTCCTTGACTGGTGTAGGATCGTTAGCCGAACGGGTAGGAAATGACTATAATTCTCCCTTTATTAAATGTATAATGATAAATACTAAGTAACTAAACACTTATAAAATCCTAATCTTAGTTACTTAGGAAAATGTGAAATGGTGCTAACCCATGAAATTACACTTTGCACCTTGTTAAGTCGTTAGTGGAGCGTGTGTGGTTAACCGGCACACTAACATGGAACTCACAATGTGTGGCAAAGGGTGACTTAAGTTTTATCATAGATCGGTGGAGCGCGTGTGGTTAACCGGCACATCGATTGGGTGATAAAAGTAAGGGTACCAAGTCAATTTGCGTGGTTATTCACACCTTGTTTGTGATCCTCGGCATCCCAGTCACAAACTTGAGAGGGCACAATCGAGATTTAAACATGCCATTGAAAGTTCAATGAATCTCAAAAGATCTAGGAGTTTCAAATCCAATTAAAACTTAATAATTTGTTTTGTTTTTCATGGTGGAAATTGGTAAATCGTCATTTACCTACCTTCAAATATTTTGTAGCTTGGATTACGACATCCCTCTTCCAAGTTATAAAATAGTTTGTTGGGTCCTAGCCTTTATATTTCATATTGGGTGTTATATTAAGGACTTTAAATCAACTAAACTTGAATTTCTCCCATTATATATGTCTAGTTAAGACAACTATGGTCTTCCCAAATCTTTAGGAACAAGCTATCCTATTGAAGATGATATCCCACATGGCAATCAAGGTGAAAGATTAATCCCTTTGTTGTGCATTAATGGTACTGGAAATCATGCTTCACTTCCTCCACCTCCTCCAATTATTCTCCCTATCCCACAAGTTCAAATACTTGAAAAAGTTTAAGGTCACTCAATCCTTATTGGCAAGCCGGGGGAGTCGGGTGTCAAAGTCTCGAGGTAGCTGGCTGTTGACTTGGTTCTTCAGTCACACCCTGATGACAGATCAAGACATGACCCTTAATGTTCTTACCTATTTGCTTGATGCTGCTAAATCAGCAATGATTTGGGGCACTGGTAAAGCAAAATTTGATTGGAAGATCAACTTCCCAATCTTCCATGGACATTGACAATGGTAACATTAGAAGTCTAGAAAAGCTTTCTCTTCCCAATGGAAAGGGATCGGCCATGGTCAAGTCATTTGGCCTAATGGTAAAGAGAAAGGATAAGTCTGAGATAGTCTCATGTACCATTTCCAAAGACTCCATATGTTTCTTTTGCCAAAAGAAGGGGCATTGGTTGCGAAGCTGCCAGATTTACCTGAAAGATCTGGTAAAGTCAAAAGTTTGACTCTACTTCAGGTAAAGTCCATTATCTAACTCTATTAAGTATCTTTTGGAGATTCTTAATACATAATGTAATCTAATTACATTTTGATGTTTTAGAAAATGCTGATTCTGATCGCGAAAATGGTTCGGTGATCAGAATTTTGAGCAACTGCTTAAGAGTTACGATAGATTGCTTAGGAATAGATATCAACATAGTTTACATATGTATTTGCATTGTAAGGATAAGATTTTTCCGCAAGTTTTAAAATAAAAAAAAATTGATTTATTTATTTTAAGTATCCTTGCAATGGCATTTGTGAAAAATTGTTGTTTATATGTTTCCATTGAAAGCAATATTGGAAAATAAAATTTGATTCTTTCATTTATGGTAGTGTCATAATTTACCAAATAAGGAAAGATTCTCATCACCCAAGTTTCAGTTGGATAGAAACTTGGAAATTAAGACTAAGACCTTGTTCACATGTATGTGTGAGTCGAGTGAAGGACTAAAGGATTGGGTACACTTAGTTGTGCACTAATCAGGTTCACCACAAAGGTCAATACGATTATTCGTTATGATATACTAAAGTTTAGTAAATATGGTTATGCTTACAAGTTTAAGTGTAATTCTGAAACATTGGAAAAGTTTCAATGTATGGTAGAATGGATGGGAAGAATCAAATTAGGCAGAAAGATAAAAGTTTCTCCAATCTGAAGAGATGGGAGAGTACTTGAGTATCTTGTTTTATGATTATCTTAGTGATTATTGAACCATATCACAATTGATCCTCTAAAGACACCTTAGTGCATTTGTTTGGCTAAGGAGAGGAATCATGAATTGTTGAAATGGTTAAATCAAAAGATAAATCATACTTTGTTCCAAGATCAAGTCTTAGAGTCATAGTCTAAGATTGTATCTTGAGTTACATAATCTTAAGAAGGGTTTCTAACACTTTTCAAATGTAAGAGTAAAATGTTTCTTACTCTTGTACATTTGAAATTGGTAAGTTGTGATGTTTTGGATAAAACAGAGACCAACTAAGACCAATTGTGAGAAGTGTTTATCTTGATAAGAATCCTCACTAACTCTTGAATATTTGTTTTGTCAAGGAATGGTTCTTGACAAGAGAATCTCATATGTCAAGAGGACAGTGGGAGTCTTAAAGATCTTGGAAAAGTTTCAAGAACTAATCAAGAATAAAACCTATTGTTTAATCGCTAGCACACGACTTGAGGTTTATAACCTATCGTGTTGACATATTCCTATTTAAGTGCCCATTCCAGTTAAAGTTAGCTTTGCATATGAGTTCTGAGAGTTCTCAATTGGTTGCATAACAACTTGGAAGCAATGGTAGGCCCTTGTGCTGCCAGATAGCAAGAACTTATGACTGCACAAGTTCAATCCATATGAGTTTGGATTTGTCACTAAACCTTGTCTTGTGATTATGGTTTTGACAAATTCACATGGATAGGAACACATACACCATAAAATCTAAGTGTCATAAGGTTTCACTCCGATTCATTAAAATGATGGTGAGGAAACACTTTCACTAAGTAGATTTTGAGTAGATAGCAATTGTGACATTTGCATTCTCAAAGTCGTTAGTGGAGCGCGTGTGGTTAACCGACACATTAACATAGACTTGTGAGAAATGGCAAAGGTCTAAACAATTGAGACTATGATTACAACATCCATTTTCATAGTTCTAAAATTGTTTACACACACATTTGAGCTATCTAAGGAAAGGTGTATGATTTTGATAAAGTCTTATCAAAGCATCTCATATCAGAAATCTAAACTTTGGTAAGAAATTCAATAAAGTATTGACTTCTAGAAGTCCAGCTGTTTTCTGATACATGTCAAAGCTAGTGGGAGCATAAGTGTTATGCTAATAATCATCATGTTAGTGGGAGCATGATAATTATGATAAGTTTTGCAAGTTAGCAATGTTAATTATAGAAAACAAAGTTTCAATTCTTGAAATTGCAGGGGTTGGAAAAGTTGTTTTGCTATAATTAAGGGAGAGGATATACTTCATTTCAATTCTAGAAGCTTAGATTGAGATTTTAATCACCTTTAGTCAAGGATATATATATGAATTTTATGTTGGAATGGTTCAACATAAGAAAATTCTATATATTGCATTCTCAAAATTCGATTATGATTACGACATCCCTCCTCATAGTCAAATTTTGAGAACATGGCAAATAAAAATTTTATAGCATGAATCGTGTCCCATATGCTTCGGGTATAGGATCGATTACATGTGCTATAATATTTATCCTTTCTAAATTTTGCAAATGCCTGGGGCATTAAGAAGGGAAAAGGTCTAGAATTGGATATGACTAAAATGATTAAACAATTGTCGAGGACAATCTAAGGTTTACCAAAGATTGGTTTCTCAGGGACAGTTGGAAGTATAGTGTTAATTTTGGAAGGACCATATTGACATATTCTGAAAAGAGGCAACTCTTGTTCAGAAGTGATAGTCAAAATGGGAATATGGAAATATTGTCATAGGTGGAAGTTATTCAATCTATGTAAGATTAGAAAACTTAATGCAAGAAGGATGTTCAAAGCAATGTACTTTGAATATGAGACTTTGTTTCCATGAAGTTGATCTCCATTGGAATACTCTGTAATGTCTGGTGACAAGTCTTTGTGACTTTGTGCATAATCATTACAGAGGATCATTGCATATAAGTTTAGAATCTAACAGATTACAGTAAATGGCAAGAGTTTGGTATTCTTACGTTTACAAAAGGGATTGGGATTGTGAAATGAGCATCATTAGAGTCGTGTTCAATTGATCTATTTCACAAAAGAAAGGACCATAGGTAAACATAGTGTGCATGCTTGGTGCATGGCATGACTATTGTTTTAATTCAAGTATTAAGTTGATAAATCGAAACAATGAATAATGAGTAATCAATATGGTGCTTAGATAAAAGGGTTTTTATTTACACTCAAGAGTTTGGGGCCATATAGGATTAAGTATTATTCTTGTGCTTCACTTTACATGTTTTGACTTCCAGAGTAACTAGGTCGTTCTTCCTGAATGACTAAGGTATTCAAACCATCCACAGTCGGTCATATGTTGGAAGTAGATATGAATCAAGACTGTCATGAATCTGGCTTGTAAGATTTGTCTAAGGTGCATTAGACATAACAATGGTTGCTACAACATTCATGAGTGCTCATAAGTTCTGAGTATTGGATTAAACCCACACTCATTTGAATCACTTCATGGATTTAATCACGAGTGAATCATGAGACAATAATATCTTATATTCTTCAAACCTAGATATATGAGTTGTTGACTATGAGTGGGTTATACATTGATTGTACGAAAACGCATCAGTAACTTGATGTTATAAAACGTGCCTTTGTGTATGATTCAACAAGTAGTTAGTACAAGCATATGAGTCGAAGTTTATCCATTCCTTTTACCTCATAAGGATAAAAGCGATATATGTGGTCCCCTCGATGATTTAGTGATGACACCCCGAAGTGCTTGACCAAGCGTGGACTGATTTGATTTGTTCAATTAGTCAGTTGTCATAAATCGAAAATCGGGAAACAACAATTGGACAGAGAGAATGATTATAATCAATGTCTCAGTCCATATGATATCTAGAATGGAGGAATATATGATCACTTATCTAATGGACGCGTCATTTGATTTGTTCAGAGTTCGACAGCGGCTTTAAGAGCTACGATTGCTAGTCGGGTTATGAAGTCGTACTTGCAATAATAGTTATTAGACTTATCCAAGTGGGAGACTATTGGATTAGTGTCTAAGTCCATAACTATAATTGGTATGACTTGACCCGACCCGACATGGTCAATTTGGGTTGCACTTCACCGGAACAATTTCTATGGATTGACTTATGAGAAAAAGGATATTTATGATTTATTAATATATTATAAGTTATAATATATTAATATGAAATCATATTATTTAATTAGTATTGATCAAGAGTTAATCTGGAATTATTTAGTGATCAAAAGAGGCTAATTAAATATGGAATCATATATATATATATATATATATATATATATATATATATATAATATATATATATATATATATATATATATATATATATATATATATATATATATATGGAATGGGCCAAGGTTTATTTAGGATGGGCTAAAAGTATATGGAAGTCCATGGAGCTTTTAACCTATGGATCCTATGTAAATGAAAGGTCATGGGTATTAGGGTTTACATGGATGTAACCCTAATCCTTCATAATATATAAAGGGGTCCTTGGCTCACAAAATTGGAACTAGTGTGTGAAAAGAAAGGTGGCCGATTTTAGTGAGCTCTATATTCTCTCAAGTTCTTCCAAGTTGTTGATGGTGATTTGTGATTCCACTTGAGGCTTCCACACTATTGGGGCTAAGCTCTTAAGGCTAGATACATCAAGACTTCAAGCTGCACAATAAGGTATGTTATCCTAACTAGATTCTTGTGTTGTATATGACAATTGTATGCTGGTTATAGGTAATACCTTGGAATATTCATCTTTGCATGTATAATAGAGAAAACATAGATCCAAGGTATTTAGGGTTGCATTTACACTTAGGAGTGTTAGAATGCTCAAAACCCAACAATTACCTCTACCCTTTTCTCGGCTCGTACAGCCCTTGCTTCGGCTGTAAAAAGTTGAAGCTTGAGGCTGATTATTTCTTCCTCGAGAGAGCGTAGATGGTCTGTATCACCCTTCTGAACCGTGCGTGGATCTGATGGGGCTTTCGATAGGTGGGGTTCACTGCGTGCCTCTTCAACGTCCTTTCCTTCTTCAAACTCCTGGTCAGATTCGCCATGTTCGTAATCAGTTACCACAAACTCTTTCGGTTCCACTTCGGGTCCCACCTCCTAACCCATGGCAGGGTCTCCTTCGGGGTTTTCTTCAGACCCCTCAAACTCATAGTCGGTATCAGCGTACTCGTCTGGTCCAATGTCATGGACTCCCTTTGTCCCCCTTCAGGATCCTCCTCAAGCACTCCTTGAGCCACTAGCACTTGGTAGAAGTGTACCTCTTGCTGATCATCATCCATGGTGACTGCATGGGGGCGCGGGAACAAGTCATGTTTTGATTATTCTTATAGTATTTTTAATTATTTATGTTTGGGTTCCCTAGAGTTATTGGAGAGTGGGGTAGGCTTATGGATTCATTTCCCGCTGTGATTACTCCCGAACATATATTGGTTATATTCTGAATAAATATAGTTGATCAGGCTATATTTATCCCTAACATAACTACATAACTGCCCAGGTTTAATCATAGTGTTAAATTTCCTCCAGAAGCCTTTATTAACTATTGTTAGGTTATTATCCTACTATGCGCACATAAGTGTGAAATTTTTGTTTTGTTCAGAGTTATTTAGTCCCATTGTGTTTATAGTTGCATATCATGTATGGTTAGATCTGCTAGTTCACTATAAACATTGCTCTGATACCAACCTGTCACACCCCCGAACCAGACGGCGGAAACGTCCAGGTGTAACATCATAAATTCCAAAACAATTTTTCACTTAAAAATAATATAATTTCGTTTATAAATCTCCATGTATCACATATCCAATGCATAAAATTCATCCCAAGATCACAATACATAAAAACTCCACAAGTGTGTACTGATCATGCCGGCGCCTTCCCGCGATCCTCACTGGTACCTGAAACACATAACACAAAACACTATAAGCATAAATGCTTAGTGAGTTCCCCAAAATACCACACATAACACATATTAGCCACTCGAGGATATAACTCTGTGGGCCCACTTGCCCTAACTCTGTGGACCCTCTGGTCCTAACTCTGTGAACTATGGAATAAACACAACATAAATCACATAGAAATAATGCAGTGCAACACATCACATACATAGCATACAAGATACTCTGTCACATAACCCTACTTACCACTCGGTGTAAAGTATAGTGAGAAGACTCACCTCGGATAGCTCGGTAAACCTCAAACTCGGAAATACTGATCTAGCCTTCGCCTAATCACATAAAATAATTACTCTAATTAATACGATTTTCAAAGACTAGGCTAATCCCTCTCTAAGTTCTCTAAGAAGGGTAAAAGACCATTCTACCCCTCCACTGGCTCACAAGTCCAAACATTGACTCAACCCTAAAAGTCAACGGAGTCAACTCTAGTCAACAGTCAAACTTTGACCAGACTCGTCGAGTGCATCCGGGCGACTCGACGAGTCCACGCGGGTCCTCTGAATCCTTCTAAGCCTCACTTGACACGTTGAGTCCCTCCTCCACTCACCGGGTTTCTCTGCAACGAATCGCGGGGCAACCTCGACTTGACTCGTCGAGTCCACTTATGAACTCGGCGAGTTGCTCCCATGACAACACTCAACTGACCTTATGAGGTCAGATCTGCTTCTCTAAACTATAGATATTACTTCCCCACGACCAATAACCACGTAAAGGTCGAATCTTGACTCACATGCAACGCACCCAAGGCTTCTTTTGGTGAAATAACTACTAAAATGGCCACCTAGGTTCATAACTTCAAAGGAATGGCATAAAGCAGAGTGATAGGGGCTCTCTGGACCTCTTAAGGTCCAGATCAAAGAATCATTTCACCTTGGGACCTCACACACTCCAGATTCAAGCTAAATGATGCATAAAGAAACCCTAGATTCAACTAAATCATCAAAATACGAGAATAAGCACAGATTGATACCTCCAACAGCTTCCTCTGATCAAATGGAAGTTGATCCAAGCTCCCCAACCCGCCTAGCTTGTCATTCCTCCTTCCTTCTTGCTAAAACACACAAGAAATGGTGAACAATGGCCTCTTTTCTCACTCACAAGACTCACAGATGCTCTGGTACTCTCAAGGACGAAGGTAGCCGCAAATGAGGGCCATAAGGTCCTTTAAATAGGGTGCAGGCCCGGGGATTTAGGGTTTCCACTTACAGTGCCTACTCGGCGAGTCTACTCTTGGACTCGTCGAGTAGTTCATTAAACTCACGTGGCTACCCCGCTTCTACTCGACGAGTTATAGCACCAACTCGTCGAGTAGATCAATGATCCTCAAATAAATAATTAAAAAATAACATACCCGAAAATCCGGATGTTACACCGGGGGCTCATGTGACTAACAATTGAGTAATCATCACAATGAATATACATGAATCATAATACGATCATCACCAACATTATATAATACAACTAGCATTGTTCACATCAAGTACATTGTTAAAATACATAAGTTCAAATTGTTACAAGTACCATAAGTGCTATTACATAACGAAACCATACACACTTGCAAATCTTCCGGCTTAACGATTACCTGAGAATAGAAGTTATTTTGAAAACGATCAACATATATAATGTTGGTGAGTTCATAAGTATATTTGAGTAAAAGTCTTTGTATCTTTCGTAAAAACCCAGAAAATCCGATATTTTCTGTAAAATGTCTGAAAATGATGTGAAAATCAAGTATAAATGCATGTGTGAATTTCATAATTATAACGTATATGAGTGTAGTTTAGATTCATTGTATTTTGAATAAATGATAAGTGTATATGAACAATTTCCCCAGAAAATCCGATATTTTCTGTTTTATAACCACGGCAAGATTGTTGTATCGTTAAATAAGTCGTTTTGCAGTGACACAGTTAAAGAGTTTATCTTTAAAAGGTTAAAATTTTGGTATTGAATCCCTATATGAGCCGTTATAACCATGCATGATAATGACTAGGTCGCCCGTCTTGGTATTTTTCCAAATGCCGGTCTTGCTAAGGATTTTGTCGCCCTAGACTGGCCTAGTCTAGCTGTAGCGAACAGCTAAGGCGTGGGGGGTCACCTCGTATAGATCTATACACAAACTCCCGCTTTCCTACCAGGAAACTCTGATTATAACTACAAGCTACGATTGTACACTCAGAGGTGCCAACCGACATGTCTCACTAGATTCTTAACCCCTTTTTCACTATGTTTAATGTTTACGTATTTGTGGTATGTTTTTGTATTCAAAAGGTACATATATAAGTATACGACGTTTAATGATTACGCAAACGTATAGTTACGGTCTACTAACATGTGAAATTTCCATTCCAAGCCCTATTAGCATGTAATTAGACCACAAATGCCCAATAACATATAAGAGGGTAACTTAGGTCCAATAGGCATGTAAATGGGCCACAAAAGCCCAATAAACATGTACTCCATAACTTTGGCCCAAATTAACGTGTAAGTGAGTCACAAGACCCAATAAACACGTCATGGAAAACATTTGGCTCAATATACACTTAATTGGGCCCTTAGGGTCCAATGGCCAAGTAACATGTATATTAGGCCCAATAAATAATTATCGACGTATTCCGTTCGTTTGTTTTAGCTCGAAGTTTAATAGATTGATGATAAAAATCTTCTTTTTGTAAAAACGATGTTTTTAGCCAATAATCCTCCAATTTTTAATTTAGGCCAAAAGTTGTGTAAAAATAACACTTTAGTTCATAATTTCTAAAAATTTGCAATTTTGTCCCAAATGTCTAAAAATTTACGGTTTTAACCCAAAAAGTTATATTTTCACATTTAGAACCCTGTTTTGCAGAAAAGTGCATTTTCAGCCCCTTGTTTGTAAAAGTTTACACTTTCGGCCCAATTTTGGAAAATTTTACATTTTTGGTCCAATTTGAAAATAAATGTTATTTTCACCTCTAAATTTGGTTTATTTACATTTATGACTCAAAATTTGGCCAAATAACATTTTTAACCCCAAAACTTCATTTTTCGCAAATTGGGCCCAAAACCGTGAGGCCCAAAACTTTTGGCCCATTAAGCTTAAACTTAAAATTTTTGGCCATTTTTAAAGTATGTTTAGCATAAAAATATCTTTTTATACATGTAGGACCTGTTTGGCCCCTATAAAATCATAAATTTCACTTTTTACCCTTATCTTTTGTTATCTTGACAATTTTGACCTTTAACAAGGTTTTTGTTGAATTATTTTGTATCTTAAACATGTAATCACTTTTGGCTTGATAATGTAATGTATATAATGTCATAGTTCATAGATCGTTGTTAAATAATACTTAAAGTTTCGAGATTTGCTAAGATCTAACACATTATTACCAAACAAACTAAGAATTCACACAAAACATGCATATAACACATAGATATCCACATTTTACTTGCATTCTCCCCTAAAAATCATATGAAAACCGAAAACAAGGGGGTATGAACTCACCTTTGCTTGATGTTTCTTGAAGAAGAAGTGGAAGAGATTTTTGGTCTTAGCACACCTTTGATGTAGATCTCGAGTTTATGAAGCTTCTAAGGTGTGATTTGAATGTCTTGAAGAAGAATCCTTAGAACCCTAGAACATTTTTGAAATCTTGGAGGAAGGATGAGGATGATTTTTGAGAGGTTTGGAGAGAATTTTCAAGTGTGTGTGTATGTATTGGCTCTCGGCCGAGAGTAGAAGAAGAGAGGGGAGAGAAGTAAGTAAAGTGACTAGCATGGATGTATGGTGGTCTTTTCATGGATACATGATGAACAAAATGGAGGTGACACCTCCAAAGTCAACCCCCCTAATTCTCTCTTTTCCTTTTTTTTTGTTTATACATGGGCCGAGATTTTGGGCCAAGAAGAAAGGGTGGAGTAGTTTGGGCCCATTAACTTTAGCTAGGATATTTGGATCCTAAACATAAAATTTTTCGGCCCATTGGGCTCTTGGAATCATTCACGGCCCAAATAGAATAAAAAGAATGGGCTTATGGCTCACTAAGGTTAATTGGATTAGTTATGGCTCAATAAGGCCCATTAGGGTTAGAATGAATCATTCTAGACCCAAATGGTCCAAAATGCTATAGATTTATGAATTGGGTCCAATTAGGATCCAATTAGGGCTTCTAAGTCCAAAAAAGTTGAATTGGGTGCTTATTGGTCCATTAGGCCCAATAAAGAATTTCTAATCTAATATGGACTCTGTCTTACCCCCAAACCAAGAATGGCGGAAACGTCGGGGGGGGGGGGGGTGGAGGACTTCATGTATAGTATCACAACAACGAGTATAATAGTGCTCAAAGTAAATACAACCATCATAAATATAATTGAAATGGTTACACCATAGTATATGTTTACATGTTTCAAAATCAATTACATTATGATGACAAAATGAACTGTTTGACGATTTAACGTCCCATCCTCAAAATGCTGTTGGTTTCCTGTTTCACTGATTTCCTGAGAATACAAGTAGTTTTGAAAAGTGTCAACAATTAAGTTGGTGAGTTCATAAGAGTTTTGTTTGAGAAAGAAACCGTTTTCCTTGTAAAAGCGACAGAGTATGTTTCCAGAAAACCGAATATTTTCTTTGTTAAGTATGAAATGAATGCTCCTACGTTATGCGATAATGAACCCTAGAAAGAACCATAAATTCCTTCTATAATCGCCCAGCGTATATAAGTTATATAAAATTTAAGTTAAATAAACCGTTGAATATAATGGGTCTGCCCTAGGTCCACAACCAAACAAGGAACAGGAGATAAGGCGGGCCCACCAATTCTAAGTCGATTGAGACTAGATTCTTATATAACTCTAGCATATACACTTAGCAATTATAGCTAAAGTCAAGCAATTCTAGATGAGATGTAGTTTTAATAGAAATATGTTTTCAAAGAAAATCCAATATTTTCCTTATAAAAACCATGTAGTCCTAAATCCCAGGACCGAGGATATGTGTGTGTTTTGTACTTATAGTGTTCCTAATAGTAATGTGTTTCCAAAGAAAATCCAATATTTTCCTTATAAAAGTCATGTAGTCCTAAATCCCAGGACTGAGAATATGTGTGTGTTTTGTACTTATAACGTATTTGTGGTTTTAAATAGATAAAACCCCTTTTCAAAGTAGAATTTTCCTTGTAAACTTCAAAGATTGTTAACTCCCTATGTAAGTCGCTATAACCATACTATGACGAGAAATAACCTGCACAACGTTTTTCAGACGTTAAGATACTATGACTCTTGTCACCCGCAGACCTGCCGGTCCGGCTGTAGCTACCAGCGAGGTGTGGGGTGTCAATCCCAATATAGATCTATACACAATTATCACGCTCTCCCTACAAGAGACTCTGGTTATAACTTACAGGAATTGGGATCCCGTACTCGAACGTACGGGGAGAGAATTGCCTCACAACCTAAGTTAACTAGTTTACACATAGTTTGATATTAAAACCTCTTCCATGGAGGAAGTAAAATCACCTTTTACAAATAAATTAGTGATATGAAATCCTTAAACTATTACTATTATAGTTTATCATGTAGTATATAAAAAAAACCATTTCTTTTGAGAGTAAAACCTTTTTCACGTAGTAAAAATCCATAAACTATGCTTATTATAGTTTATTATATGTGTTCGAAATGAATGAGTAAACCTTATCATGAATGACTAGATTTTAGTTTATGATGATAAACTAACAAGAAAATACATTTGATATTTAAAACTTATTGTTATGCACTTTGCTCAACATACTACAAAGTGTTATGAAAGTTGTAGGCTGTTAACTAGTTTTTAACCTTTCTACAC
Source organism: Lactuca virosa (assembly GCF_052849685.1). Classification (NCBI taxonomy): domain Eukaryota; kingdom Viridiplantae; phylum Streptophyta; class Magnoliopsida; order Asterales; family Asteraceae; genus Lactuca; species Lactuca virosa. The sequence continues at coordinate 105,902,488 of NC_136430.1, read as the reverse complement.
TGTTTTAGAAAAATCATAGAAAAATCATACGAAGCCGAAAACTAAATCCGTAAATTCTGAGAGTTTAAAAAATGTGTATAGTTTAATCATAATTTTTATTATGATTTTTAGAAGTCTTTAACTTGTGTTAAAATGTTCATATTCACATACTGGTCCGAATTTGTTTCTGAAATGATGGGCAGTTTTGTAAAAATTACCATAAATCGTAGAAAAATCGTATGGAGATGTGCAAGTAGTCATTTTAAAGGTATGAACCTGAACTATTTTCATATAAAACAGTTTTGAAAGATATTAAGTTTAAGATAGTAAAAACAGTCCGTGAATAAGACTCAACTTTTCTGATGAAAGCTGTTGTTTGAGTTTAGTTAAGTTTTTGGTGTTTTAACTTGTATTCCCCCCCCCCCCCCCCCCTTAAAACTTGAAGAAAACATGAAAATGTAGGGGTATGAACTCACCTTGAGTGATTTCAGAAGATGGATGATGAAGAAGAGAAGTGTTCAACTCAAGAACACTTTAGAAGATGCTTGAAGATTCGAGGATCTAACAACAAATATGACGATATTTGTGTAAGGAACTTATGATTTGAGTGAAGAAATGTAAGGAAATAAAGTGTAGGATGAAGGTACTTACCAAAAGTGAAGGAAGAACTCAATAACAGCCCTTGAATCTCGAGTTTGAGAGGGAGAGAGAAAGTGAGAGAAGTGTGTTTGTTCTTCTTTGAGAAAGAGTGAATAATGAGGGGAGTGAAGTGGAGATTTCCAGCCCTTTGATCTGATTATGGGCTGGTGAAATAGTGTGAAAGGACAAATAATTAACTAAGCATGGAGGAATAGTGACTGAGGGTTGTACTATGAAGGTATGGGGAGGGGTTGCTTGTGTCATACTCTAGATAAAGTCAACACTCCATCCATAAATCTTACCTATTAGATTTTATTCTTAGGGAAGGATTTTCCCCAAAATATAATTAAAATATGAATATTTAGGGTTTATTATGTTAAAATACGAGTTTGGGTGAAAATCCCGCGTTAAAATCACGAAAAACGAGCTTAAAACGAAGTTTGGGTCAAAAACCGGGAAAGAAAAGCGAAATTCCGAAGTTCAGGGCCGAAGGTTCGGTCCCAGCCCTTAGAACCGAAAGTTGATGGGGGAACCGAGAGTAGGGTTCGGCTCCTTAAGCTGCGCATCTCGGACCGAAGATGAAGGCTTGGACCGAAGGTAGTCCTCTCGGACCGAAGGTTACTTTCGGTTCCTTAGTAGTTTCGGTTCAGGAGGTTCGGTTCCTTAAGGGAGGTTCGGTTCCTAAGAGGGTTCAGCTCCTTAAGAGGTTTCGGCTCCTTATGGCTGTTTTTCGCGTAAACTTCCGTTTTCGAGCGGTTTTCGACTAAATTAAGGGTCGGGATGCCCCGAGTGATTATAAAAAGTTGAGAGAGATTTGGGAGAGATTTCACATTTTGGAGAGATTTCTCATACAGAGAGAGATCTGGGATAGATTTCACATACTTGGAGAGATTTGGGAGAGATTTCACATTCTTGGAGAGATTTCTCATACAGAGAGAGATTTGGGAGAGATTTCACATTCTTGGAGAGATTTCTCATACAGAGAGAGATCTGTGAGAGATTTCACATACTTGGAGAGATTTGGGAGAGATTTCACATTCTTGGTGAGATTTCTCATACAGAGAGAGATTTAGGAGAGATTTCACATTCTTGGAGAGATTTCTCATACAGAGAGAGATCTGGGAGAGATTTCACATACTTGGAGAGATTTGGGAGAGATTTCACATACTTGGAGAGATTTGGGAGAGATTTCACATTCTTGGAGAGATTTCTCATACAGAGAGAGGTTTGGGAGAGATTTCACATTCTTGGAGAGATTTGTCATACAGAGAGAGATTTGGGAGAGATTTCACATTCTTTGAGAGATTTCTCATACAGAGAGTGATCTGGGAGAGATTTCACATACTTGGAGAGATTTGGGAGAGATTTCATATGTGACCTTTTTAAGTGTTTGGCTTTATAACGCAAGGTTTGTACATCTTGTTAAGCCTCGTTATGATTGTTATATGCCCCCGAGGGTTAAGGAATAGTGTTTTATCGAGTAGTTTCATCACTTGCCCTGATTAGGGTTTAGAATTTTCGAACACGTGAAAACTCTAAGTGATACTTTGTATTAAGATTGCGAGTTGTTCAATAAGAAACATAATGGAAACCCTACTATACAAGGGTTAGATGAGTTGACCGGTTTGACTCGTTGACTTTAGTTGACTTTGACTTGACCAAAAATTGACGGTTGTCACATCATCCCCCTGTTAGAAAGAATTTCGTCCCGAAATTAGTGTTTCGACTGGGACTTCACATACTTGGAGAGATTTGGGAGAGATTTCACATTCTTGGTGAGATTTCTCATACAGAGAGAGATTTAGGAGAGATTTCACATTCTTGGAGAGATTTCTCATACAGAGAGAGATCTGGGAGAGATTTCACATACTTGGAGAGATTTGGGAGAGATTTCACATTCTTGGAGAGATTTCTCATACAGAGAGAGGTTTGGGAAAGATTTCACATTCTTGGAGAGATTTCTCATACAGAGAGAGATTTGGGAGAGATTTCACATTCTTTGAGAGATTTCTCATATAGAGAGTGATCTGGGAGAGATTTCACATACTTGGAGAGATTTGGGAGAGATTTCATATGTGACCTTTTTAAGTGTTTGGCTTTGTAACGCAAGGTTTGTACATCCTGTTATGCCTCGTTATGATTGTTATATGCCCCCGAGGGTTAAGGAATAGTGTTTTATCGAGTAGTTTCATCACTTGCCCTGATTAGGGTTTAGAATTTCCGAACACGTGAAAACTCTAAGTGATACTTTGTATTAAGATTGCGAGTTGTTCAATAAGAAACATAATGGAAACCCTACTATACAAGGGTTAGATGAGTTGACCGGTTTGACTCGTTGACTTTAGTTGACTTTGACTTGACCAAAAATTGACGGTTGTCACATCATCCCCCTGTTAGAAAGAATTTCGTCCCGAAATTAGTGTTTCGACTGGGACTTCAAGAATTTGGAGGAAAGATGGGGGAACTTTTCATAGTACAAGAAATTGATTATGGTGGGGACCAACCCACCTGATGTTAAATGACGACCTTGGAATTTCTTATTGTAACTTGAGATGAGTCGATTTAAAAGGAGTTATTGTTTTGGAATGATAGTGTATTGTATGTGTGCCTTTATGCTCCCCGCTTTATTCTTGGTATTACTACTCCGAATATTTTATAATGTAATTAGCGAGTACTAGTATTACGAATGCTTTATCAATTTGTGATGAAATTTGCAATATAAGTCCCACCAGATCTTTTATAATCGCTTGGTGTAAACTAGTCATATATCATTTAGATTGCAAGGGCATTCGAATGAGTGACTCCGCCTTAAGCCCACAACCAAACAAGGAACAGGAAATAAGGCAGATTTACACATTCTAAGTCCATAGAATCTTAATGATATATGGCTACAATGTTTACACTAGCCATCATAGATTCACTAGTAAAAACCCTGTGTTTTTATATCGATGATAAGACTTATTTGGATTTTGCCGTGTTCTCGAGATGCTTTCAGCCTTTCTCGAATTGTACTAAGTCATAAGTGATAACTTCTCCTCGGAGCGCTGCATAGGGCCTGCTTTAGTGTTTCTCGTTTGATTAGATCGGTAGGGAACATATGGGTTCGGTTTACACGACTAGACTTATTCGGATGATAGGACGTTCACTCGCACTCCTGGGTAGCCTTGTCCCGAAGTTCGTGGTAGGACTCGTACCTGGTCCATCTATCATCAACTTGCGCATATAGGTCGTATGTAATTAAAGTTGGTGAGACAGTTGGATGGGTGACTCTGCCCCAAGTCCACAACCAGACAAGGAACAGGAAATAGCACGGAAACACACATCCAATGTCCGTAGAATCTTAATTATATATTATCCTCGCGTATGCACTTAGTAGGGATAGACTAACCGTATTCGTCCCAAGCTTCTGTGCTTGAACCATATCTGCTGCATGCGTGACATTCCCGAAGGGTCTTCTGGAAATACTTGTGGTAAGGTTTCGGAAGGTATAATACTCCTCTGGTGAGTGTTTTGGGGTTTCACAGTGAGAGATGACCCGGAGGTCCGTGTCGGATTTGTGTTTATGGGAGACGAGGGTTTCGATATTATTATTACCGCAGATGATTCATACCACAGCAGCTAGCACTGGTAGCGAGTGTGTTCTGATAGCAAGTAATGATACTTTATATCATGATCCCCGACAGGTCACTCTATGATTGAGCGGTATATGCAAGTCGCATGTAATTTGACATTGGTGAAATCGTCGAGTGAGTGGCTCCACCCTAACCCCACTACTAGACATGGAACAAGAGTCAAGACGGAATTATTCGCTTTAAGTCTTTAGTATTTTGATTATAATTAACCCCGATGTAGGCACAAAGTCGTCACAGCTCATCGGTAATGATCCTAAGATCATATATGAGTGTTTTTGATTTGATTTGAACGAGAGAGTATTTTAACTACTTTTTGAAAGACGGTAATTTTAGCAAGCATACCAAATTCATTACAAACATATGGTACTCAAACATTTTTGTCGTTGGAAACATTACAAAAGTCCTAATAGGGTTTCCTTGTTGCTCCTGCTGGTTTGTTCATCACACTCCTCCTGCTCCCCCGTCATTCTTCTCAGTTGGACATTCTCTCTTGAAGTGTCCCGTTTCACCGCATAGGTAGCATACTGGGCCTACCCTGGTGTTGGTGGTTGAAGCGAGGTGCTGGGTCTGGTTTCTGCAGAAGCGAGCAGTATGTCCGTTCTCGTTGCAGTTTTTACAGTGCATCACCCGGCAAACCCCATTGTGATGGAAGTTACACTTGTTACACTTTGGGAGTGTTCCCATATATTGTCTGACCGGTGCTAGGGTGACAGACCTTGTGGCTAGTGTCGAAGCATGTGTCGTGACTGATGTTGTAATGGCAGGGGCAGCCACAGATTGCTGTCTTCTAGCAAAATTTTGAGGTAGGTTACACTTCTTTTCGTTCCAAAACTCTCGTTTCTTGTTCTTAGGTTTGTGGCCTGAGGCGCCTTCGTTGGTAGACACCCGCTGGTGTTCCTGATTGTTACAGCGATTTGTATCGTCGGTACCATTCAACAATCACTACTTTTATTTTGTTCTAGTATGATGCTGTCCTTAGTATGTATGCATGCATGTATATACTTTTAACACGAAACTATTTATTTATAAAAGTATAGTCTTTTGAAAATGTTTAATCAGAGACTTTAGTCCCAATGCATTTATAGTTTGTATATCTTATGTGGTTCGATATACTTAGTTCACTATAAACAATGCTCTGTAACCAATCTGTCACACCCCCAAACCAAGGATGGTGGAAACGTCCGGGGGTGGAGGACTTCATGTATAGTATCACAACAACGATTATAATAGTGCTCAAAGTAAATACAACCATCATAAATATAATTGAAAAGGTTACACCATAGTATATGTTTACATGTTCAAAATCAATTACATTATGATGACAAAATTAACTGTTTGACGATTTAACGTCCCATCCTCAAAATGCTGTTGGTTCCCTGTTTCACTGATTTCCTGAGAATACAAGTAGTTTTGAAAAGTGTCAACAATTAAGTTGGTGAGTTCATAAGAGTTTTGTTTGAGAAAGAAACCGTTTTCCTTGTAAAAGCGACAGAGTATGTTTCCAGAAAACCCAATATTTTCTTTGTTAAGTATGAAATGAATGCTCATACGTTATACGATAATGAACCCTAGAAAGACCCATAGATTCCTTCTAAAATCGCCCAGCGTATATAAGTTATATAAAATTTAAGTTAAATAAACCGTTGAATATAATGGGTCTAAGGCGTGCCCACCAATTCTAAGTCGATTGAGACTAGATTCTTATATAACTCTAGCATATACACTTAGCAATTATAGCTGAAGTCTAGCAATTCTAGATGAGATGTAGTTTTAATAGAAATATGTTTCCAAAGAAAATCTAATATTTTCCTTATAAAAATCATGTAGTCCTAAATCCCAGGACCGAGGATATGTGTATGTTTTGTACTTATAGTGTTCCTAATAGTAATGTGTTTCCAAAGAAAATCCAATATTTTCCTTATAAAAGTCATGTAGTCCTAAATCTCAGGACTGAGAATATGTGTGTTTTGTACTTATAACGTATTTGTAGTTTTAAATAGATAAAACCCCTTTTCAAAGTAGAATTTTCCTTGTAAACTTGAAAGATTGTTAACTCCCTATGTGAGTCGCTATAACCATACTATGATGAGAAATAACCTGCACAACGTTTTTCAGACGTTAAGATACTATGACTCTTGTCACCCGCAGACCTGCCGGTCCGGCTGTAGCTAGCAGCGAGATGTGGGGTGTCAATCCCAATATAGATCTATACACAATTATCATGCTCTCCCTACAAGAGATTCTGGTTATAACTTACAGGAATTGGGATCCCGTACTCGAACGTACGGGGAGAGAATTGCCTCACAAACTAAGTTAACTAGTTTACACATAGTTTGATATTAAAACCTCTTCCATGGAGGAAGTAAAATCACCTTTTACGAATAAAGTAGTGATATGAAATCCTTAAACTATTACTATTATAGTTTATCATGTAGTATATAAAAAAAAAAACCATTTGTTTTGAGAGTAAAACCTTTTTCACGTAGTAAAAATCCATAAACTATGCTTATTGTAGTTTATTATATGTGTTCGAAATGAATGAGTAAACCTTATCTTGAATGACTAAATTTCAGTTTATGATGATAAACTAACAAGAAAATACATTTGATATTTAGAACTTAATGTTATGCACTTTGCTCAACATACTACAAAGTGTTATGAAAGTTGTAAGGTGTTAACTAGTTTTTAACCTTTCTACACTGTTTTAGAAAAATCATACAAAAATCATACGAAGTCGAAAACTAAATCCGTAAATTCTGAGAGTTCAAAAAATGTGTCTAGTTTAATCATAATTTTTATTATGATTTTTAGAAGTCTTTAACTTGTGTTAAAATGTTCATATTCACAGACTGGTCCGAATTCGTTTCTGAAATGATAGGCAGTTTTGTAAAAATCACCATAAATCGTAGAAAAATCGTATGGAGATGTGCAAGTAGTCATTTTAAAGGTATGAACCTGAACTATTTGAATATTAAGCAGTTTTGAAATATATTAAGTTTAAGATACTCAAAACAGTCCGTGAATAAGACTCAACTTTTCTGATGAAAGCTGTTGTTTGAGTTTAGTTAAGTTTTTGGTGTTTTAACTTGTATTCCCCCCCCTTAAAACTTGAAGAAAACATGAAAATGTAGGGGTATGAACTCACCTTGAGTGATTTCAGAAGATGGATGATGAAGAAGAGAAGTGTTCAACTGAAGAACACTTTAGAAGATGCTTGAAGATTCGAGGATCTAACAACAAATATGACGATATTTGTGTAAGGAACTTATGATTTGAGTGAAGAAATGTAAGGAAATAAAGTGTAGGATGAAGGTAATTACCAAAAGTGAAGGAAGAACTCAATAACAGCCCTTGAATCTCGAGTTTGAGAGGGAGAGAGAAAGTGAGAGAAGTGTGTTTGTTCTTCTTTGAGAAAGAGTGAATAATGAGGGGAGTGAAGTGAAGATTTACAGCCCTTTGATCTGATTATGGGCTGGTGAAATAGTGTGAAAGGATAAATAATTGACTAAGCATGGAGGAATAGTGACTGAGGGTTGTACTATGAAGGTATGGGGAGGGGTTGCTTGTGTCATACTCTAGATAAAGTCAACACTCCATCCATAAATCTTACCTATTAGATTTTATTCTTAGGCAAGGATTTTCCCCAAAATATAATTAAAATATGAATATTTAGGGTTTATTATGTTAAAATACGAGTTTGGGTGAAAATCCCGCGTTAAAATCACGAAAAACGAGCTTAAAACGAAGTTTGGGTCAAAAACCGGGAAAGAAAAGCGAAATTCCGAAGTTCAGGGCTGAAGGTTCGGTCCCAGCCCTTAGAACCGAAAGTTGATGGGGGAACCGAGAGTAGGGTTCGGCTCCTTAAGCTGCGCATCTCGGACCGAAGGTGAAGGCTTGGACCGAAGGTAGTCCTCTCGGACCGAAGGTGGCCTCTCGGACCGAAGGTTACTTTCGGTTCCTTAGTAGTTTCGGTTCAGGAGGTTCGGTTCCTTAAGGGAGATTCGGTTCTTAAGAGGGTTCGGCTCCTTAAGAGGGTTCCGCTCCTTAAGAGGTTTCGGCTCCTTAGTGCTGTTTTTGCGTAAACTTCCGTTTTCGAGCGGTTTTCGACTAAATTAAGGGTTGGGATGCCCCGAGTGATTATAAAAAGTTGATAGAGATTTTGAGAGAGATTTGGGAGAGATTTCACATTCTTGGAGAGATATCTCATACAGAGAGAGATCTGGGAGAGATTTCACATACTTGGAGAGATTTGGGAGAGATTTCACATTCTTGGAGAGATTTCTCATACAGAGAGAGATTTGGGAGAGATTTCACATTCTTAGAGAGATTTCTCATACAGAGAGAGATCTGGGAGAGATTTCACATACTTGGAGAGATTTGGGAGAGATTTCACATTCTTGGAGAGATTTCTCATACAGAGAGAGATTTGGGAGAGAATTTCACATTCTTGGAGAGATTTCTCATATAGAGAGAGATCTGGGAGAGATTTCACATACTTGGAGAGATTTGGGAGAGATTTCACATTCTTGGAGAGATTTCTCATACAGAGAGAGGTTTGGGAGAGATTTCACATTCTTGGAGAGATTTCTCATACAGAGAGAGATTTGGGAGAGATTTCACATTCTTTGAGAGATTTCTCATACAGAGAGTGATCTGGGAGAGATTTCACATACTTGGAGAGATTTGGGAGAGATTTCATATGCGACCTTTTTAAGTGTTTGGCTTGGTAACGCAAGGTTTGTACATCCTGTTAAGCCTCGTTATGATTGTTATATGCCCCCGAGGGTTAAGGAATAATGGTTTATCGAGTAGTTTCATCACTTGCCCTGATTAGGGTTTAGAATTTCCGAACACGTGAAAACTCTAAGTGATACTTTGTATTAAGATTGCGAGTTGTTCAATAAGAAACATAATGGAAACCCTACTATACAAGGGTTAGATGAGTTGACAGGTTTGACTCGTTGACTTTGACTTGACCAAAAATTGACGGTTGTCACAGACTCAAACCGGGATTCTTAGGGTTTTAGACTCTTTGTTGAACATAATTAATGAATCTAAATGAGCATTGAGTGAGATTTACTTAGAGTGCATGTTTTACAATAGATGAACGGTTACACAGGAATAGAATTTCCTAGCTAAAATGCTAGTTGTAGCAGTACGATGCATGCATTTAGCCGAGCTCAAGTAAGTTTTCCCAAAATACCCATACATGTGATATGCTTATTGTTTTGGTATGAGTATGTGAGAAGTGCATGCTAGATTAGGGATAAGGATCTGATTAGGATTTGCATGATAGAATGCTAGGATAGATGCCTTTATATACCTGCTGATTGAGCTTTTAGAACTACGTGCTAGTATGGATTTCAGATTGTTTGATAGAATGGCATGTTTTAAGTGAGGCACTGGTTTAGATTACTCGATGCTTGAACGCTGCTTGCTTTATGATTTTAGGGACCTCCAATAATATCAGCTAACTATTAAGCGAATATGTTAGGTTACATGTTGTAGGGATTAGATAATTTTAGAAGCTTAGGTTTAACACTACTGTGCAACTCTTATTTGGGTCCAACCGTTGTAGTGTGGTACCTTGCAGTCGAAGAGTTATCTAGTGCATGTGGCATGTAACTGTATTCGTGAGGTAGTTAGAAGGTATTAGAAGGTGTCTCTTCTGCAACTAATGGCTGAGAGTGGTGTGAAGGGAACCTTAGGAAAGCCTATGAAGAATGCTAGAATGTGCTTATGTGAGCATTTTTGAAAGAGAGATTCTAGATGGGGAATCTAGGAAGATTAGTAATGTTGGTAGAAGTTCCTAGCATCGTAGAATAAAGTTAATTGCAGGATACCTTTTGTCCCACCCCGCTAAAGCGGAAACACGAGGTGTGACAGTCTAAAGGGTTTCATAGCAAAAGTTAAAAGAAAACACGAACCATAGTATTAAAAATCATTACAAATTTACAATGGGTTTGAACAACTTTTAAAAGAAATTACAATTGAAATTGAAATACAACACATGCGAATGCTCCTAAAAGTGATGTGTCCCTAAGTGCCACTTACTCGATGATTCCTGAAAAAGCATGTAAAACGAGCGTCAACTATAAAAATAGTTGGTGAGTACTCACAGATAAAAAAAATATAATCTTGGTTTCATGAATCGAAATCAAAGTTTTGATAAAAGTTTCCATAAATAGAAATATATTGCAAAAATGAGTAAATAAGTTTGCGTAAACAAAGTTCGTTGTCATCATGACAGATAAAGTAAGTTGCCCAAATGAGATGCAACATTCATATTCTCATGGGAAATAAAGTTCGGTACTCAAACGAGTAAACAAGTTTCATTGCTAAAATGAGCAATCAAGTTCGTTGCTACAAGGAGCAAACAATTTCACTGCTAAAACAAGTATATAAGTTTCCAATAATAAAGGTTCGTTGTTGTAATGAGAAATAAAGTTCATTGCTGTAATGAGAAAGAAAGTTCATTGCTATAATTAATAAACGAGTTTGTATGTATATGAGCAAACAATGAGTTCACAACCAAGCCTATAACTGATGCCCTATCAAGATCTATGCTTATCGTTCCATAGATTAATATGGTATCATGCACTCAAGCAATTGGGCGAGTGAGGAGTTGTCAATTCCTAATAGCGCTATTCATAATGACCATTGGCTCAAAGAGTTAATGGTTGGAGTAAAGTGGAAGGGACTTAAGACGATAAGGCCTCATGTTTTAACAATAACATACGCATACACAACAAAATATAGCAATCAATTTTGATACAATTCAATATAAATACATCAATCATAATTAATGTGGATATGCTTTTCCACCCCAAAACATAAAAACCGAAAATAGGGGGAGGTGTGAATACTCACAATATGCAAAATATAGCAACTAAGTTTATACGAGTCAATTAAATACAACGAACATAAATAGTTTAGGACATGCTTTTCCACTCCAAAACATTTTAAAACTGAAAATAGGGGAATGCGTGAATATTCACAATACATTGAGATGATGCAAATGGTGCCATGAACTATATTCCACTTGTACCACTACCGATTCCTACAATAATGGTACACACTAATGAGTCTCTAATCGAAATCTAGCACTAGTATACTTACTACTACAATAGAATTATGCCAATATTGTGTCAAACTTTAATATTGATAAGTTACAAACATTTTTCTGTGGAAATTAAATTTCAAAGAATCAATTGTTATATAACAATTTAAGTGGAAAATTCTCATTATTGAAATGTTAATATTTAACATTTTAAGAGGTGTTCCAATGATTAAATATTAAAAAACTAAATCAATTTAGTTCTAAACTTTCCCAAACTTTGGATTTCAGTTTTAATTGAAGTCAAAGACCTTAAGATAAATTTTCTTGAATTTTTGATTTGTCTAACTATTTTTCACCATTTAATTCCTTGAATAATCATAAAATCATGGAAAAATAGTAAATTATCATGAAAATTTCTTATAATTTTTGTGTAACTGTTTTACAGTGTACATAATTTGGGAAAAATATTAGTATGTGTTTTCAAAAAGTTTAACACAAATTTTCTCATTTTGGTTTATTTATTCTATAAAAATAGAAATAAATAGATAACAGTTACAAAAATTCACCAAATTTTTTTACAAGTGTTATTACACATACTTAAGCTGGGAAAAATATAAAAATGGATTACTAAACTGTTTAACCCAATTTTATGATTTTTGTGCATTTAAGTGTATTAAATGTTGGGAAAATAGACGAAAAATAGCATACAGAGAAGAAAAATCATCAAAATTTGTATGTAGCAACCTAATACATTATAAGAGTTTCTGTTAAAGTTTCATGAATTTTGGATGAGTAAAACTATTTTTCCTGTTTTTAATCCATTATAAACACAAGAAACATGGAAAAATAGATATACATTTTGAAAAATTCCCAAAATATTTTAATGAGTCTTAAATATAAGATAGAAGCTGCGAAAAATAAGAAATAATATTTTCACATTCCCTAAAGCGGTTTTATGATTTATTGGAGCTAAATAAAAAGAAAAATTAAAAACCATACTAAACAGTATCAAAAATCGATGAAACTTCATGAGAGATGTTTATTAACTTAAAGGGTCATCCAAGAATTTTTCCAGAATTTATGTACTAGTGTAATTATTTTATATGAATTAACACTCTATTTTCTTATTATTTTCATGTAAAACCAAAGAAAATATATATTGAGCTGAAAATTTCCAGAATGCATCTTCATACAATTTAATAACAATGAAAAATCGTTTTTTTTTATTTTTGATGTCGAAAAACATGCCTAAAGGCTCAATAGAATATAGAGAAAACTTGGTTCTTGTGATTTTGGTAAAGATTATTGATGTTACTTTGAGAATTTTTGCAACATGTTCAAAAGACTTTTGAATCAAGATCTTTTTGTACCTCTTAATACATGATGTTAAGTGTTCAAATTAAATTTTCCTAGATTTTTAGTGAGGAATAAGACATTTGAACATGCAATACAAAACTAGTATTCACAAAAAGGTGCTGTTTGAGCAATAGTTTTGTAAAAATTCCTAAAAATCGAAATATTGGAATTTTCCAGTGAGGTCAGTTGGGTTTGAAAGCTAACGCAAAATGTTATATTTCCGAAAACGAATCTTGAATTTTGGTTAAGAAATGAGTGAGATATGGCAGTTTAAAGTCAGGTAAAGAAATCTGGCAGATTGCATGCATGATGATTGGTTAGAAAAGTGAGTTTTCATCATTTCTTTGAGTAAATCTTTTGAAATATTTTATGAATTCATGATAAAATCATATGCTAGTCATGTTTCCAGAGATCAAAAGATTAAAAATTATCAAAATGTATACATGCATTTATGAACAAAATTTTGTTTCTCAAAAACTCTTAACTTGAGTTTGATGTTTTAATCCTTAAAATCGATTTTTACACTAAGATCATGAACATGCAAACTTGTTTATCATACATGCATGGTGTTAAAACACATCCATGATGTTCTAAAAACCATTTTAACAAAAAAAACAAGTTTGAAGAAGATGAAGAAGTAGAAGAAGGAGAAAGTGTAAGAAAACTTGAGATTTTGAAGGAATAATGAAGTAGAAATCGAGTTTTACCTTCAACAACACCACAAGATGATGAAGATTTAGAGTGCAAGGTGTGTTCTTGGACTCATTTTCAGGAATAAAATTTGTGGTTGAAGGAGAGAGGAAGAGAGAATAGAGAGAAAATGAAGTGGAGGTGTTGGAAAAATGAGAGAGAATGAGGGATATGGAGTGTAAGGTTTGTGTAAATGTTTTAGGAAGGCAAATATTGAAGGATGAGAGAGGGTGGCCGACTTTTGAGGGTATAATGCCCTCCCTCTCTTTTAAGTTTGTAAAAATTTCAATTATTTTATAAAAGTTTCAAACTTTTTATAAAATATACACCGTAACCAAGATTTTGTTCATGAAACCTTGATTTTTAACTTATAAATTATGGGTAATTGTTAATGAATTAAAAAATTTTGTTCCTTGATTATATTTTTCTAAATTTATTCATTTTCAATTGATATTATTAAGTTCATAACAAATTTTATGGAGTCTTCGGTGTTAAAGTTTATAAATTTGAGATTTTAGGGCTTTTAGGGGTTTTGAGAGTTTGTAAATCTTTGGATATCAAAATAAATAGAATCTTTGAGACTTCAGATTATATTATGTTATTATAACTCTTGTATAGTTATAAATAATGTTTGTAACTTATTTTATCAGTTTATTGGCATTCTATGTAGTGGTTTCGACATTCAAGTGAAATTGAGGAATCAAGTATACTAGCCCTAGTTTTCAACTTCAAGTTAAGTTTCTATGAGACTTTGACCTAATTTCTACTTATAGGTCAAGTGAATGATGTGTGTATATGATTCATGAAAAGGTGTTTGAGTCAAGGAGCGACCCGAATATAGATAGTCACTACAGTTAAGTAGTTGTAGAATTCACATATCAATGTGAAATCTAAGTACACTATCCATTGTTTCTATCTGTTTCCAAGTTTCTGTTAGGTTATAACTTAGCTTCTAGTTACTAAGTCTAGTATGTGTTGTGCCTATAGGTGCAACTAAGTTTAGTCAAATCTAGAACCGACTCGAATTTGGACGGTTGTCACAGTCTCCCCGGTTGAAAGAATTTCGTCCCGAAATTCAATTCGTAACGTATTCTATTAGAACTCAGCCGACTACAATTGTATATTTGGAGAGGTGGTGACTTGGAGAACTCTTTGATTATTTTGGGTTAATTCCCCAAGGGAAGAGCCCAATTCTTTAGCTAAAATCAAAGTAATGTTTCCTTAATTCGAGTTCTATGGTTTAGATTGCGAGAAATTTGGATCATGAAAATCATGATTCGACCATAGCGACCTAGCTGAAAAGATTATCTAGTTAGATATTATCTTACTTAAAAGAACGTTATAAGTTTTGCTGAAGCACCAACTGCATTGAGCGTTAAATCCGCATTGATCTTCAAGTCGCATTCTAAATTAGCACTAAGTGTAAATTCGCCGCCTAATAAAGAAGAGATTAGGAACAATTTGTTTACTTCCGGGTTGGCTACTATATCTGGAAAAGATGTATTCCGAAATAAGAAGGGGTATCACGAATGAAAGGGAAGCGATCGAGGGTAAGTTCCTAAAAATACGTACTAAGGGTAGACAACGAAGTTTTGGTACATCTCAAATGTAAAGGCTATTTAAGGGTCGTCTACAAAATAAATTACGAAATGATTGAGGATCTCCGAGGCTATGATTACTACTACGGTTACTCTTAAAATAATAAAACCTTATTCTAAGAATAAATATATTTAGAGAGTCATTGTTGCAAATGGAGGCGATGAAAGTTTATGATAAATTAAATCACCTTGTCTAGATAACAATTTGAGTGATTAGAAACGATAAGTAATCTCACTATTATCAAAATGTTTAATAATTCCAAGATAATGAAGATACATGAGTGACGATCAAACGAAGTAGTAAAATAATAAAAAGATAAATTAGAGTTAAAGGTTTAAGTCGTCATTAAGGGAATTTTTTTTATTGAAATTATTGATATTACGCTATTTGAAAAATTGACTAATTGTCTAAGTCAAGACAAATTCAAGTTTACGAGGAGTCATAATACTTATAAAAACAAGTTTGAGAATTTAGGAACTCACTGAAAATTGCAAAGTAAAATACTATTTTAAGAAAGGTGTAAAAATGTCAATCTTTCAAAATAGTGCATTCATAGTTTAGTGTTTCTACAAAAACAATCATTTTGAGAATAGATAATCGTAAAATTCAAAACTTTTGATGTATATAAAGAAAAGAAGAAACATAAGGAAACATATCCTTCACATATATTTTCCGGATTTTGAAAAATGATAAGAACAAGGGTAGTCACCTTGTGTATTAATAGTAGGGAAATACAGTGAAAATTACGCGTTTAATCAAAATTTAAAATTTAGAGAAAAATGAGCAAGTGTAAATAAGGATTACTTGTTTAACAGTAGATTTCAAAATAAAAATAAGATGTATATGATAAAAGGCGTAATTGAATATATCAACGTTAACTAAATTAAAATTATGCCTCACGACTATACACGTATTAATCACTCAAAACGAAAGGGTAGACTTCTAGTCTGTATGTGTACGAACATGATAACAGGAGAAGCAAAATAGACAGAAACAAAGTTAGACCATGCATTGCGTTATTATTATGAGTTTGTGAGATTTCAAATCAGAAGAAGAGAAAGAAATCAAGTTCGGGGGGAAGAAAAGGAAGGAAGCAGCAGTAACGAATGGTATTGTTAAAATTTGAAGGACAATATATGTAGGTAAATTTAAAACCAGGTCGAGATATATTTCAAATTCAATCCTGGATGTATGTTGATGGTTACATAGACATGAAGAAGTTTTAAAGTGTTGGCTAAGGTTTGCTAAAAATTCATGAGTGATCTATTAAGTTAAACTCCATTTGTGAAAAAGAAGAAGCACTACAACTGATAATTGAAAGTCTGATAGTGTTGACCTTTTAGACTAGAGTCCAACAATGGTTAAAACGGATAAGGTAAAGACTTAACATATTTAGATGAATAATTGTGCATTGTCGAAAGTGTGTCACTGGAAGTTTAAAAGTGAACACTAAGTTTTGCAATGCTTTAAATTTTAGAAACTTTACAAAGTATAAAAGTAATTTGAAGTAAAATAAATAAATGAGGTGTGTTGGAAATTTAGGAATTAGAGATATCTTAGAAACATGTGTGAAGTAGAAAGTTGTTAAAATATCATGTTGGGTTTCAAGAAAACACATTTAAGTAAAGTACAATGCCTAAATGAGAAAGTAGTCAAAAGACTTAAAACAAAAGTGGTTTGAAGATCCGATGAAGCTTTTACACGCAATATGA
This sequence comes from Lactuca virosa, assembly GCF_052849685.1. NCBI lineage: Eukaryota > Viridiplantae > Streptophyta > Magnoliopsida > Asterales > Asteraceae > Lactuca > Lactuca virosa. Next base: position 105,885,821 of record NC_136430.1, on the reverse strand, counting down.
ACTTCAATGTTATATGTTTAAGTTTTATAACACATAGTTTAAACACTTTATAAAAGAAAATGTTTCTAAGTTTATCGCAAGCGTGCCAAAATGGTAAGCAAGGTTTAAAATAGTTTATATGCCCTTAAAAGCACATCTATTCATTGAAATGGATTTGAAATTAAATTGAAATAGCAATGTTAAAACCAACATTGTTTAAATTGAGTTTTGAAGAAAAGTGTTAAGGTAAAGCAAGTTGTCAAAAGATTTTTAGCGAGAATATGGCTTACATTGTTAGGAAATGTCTACTAAGTTGAATTAAGTGGTTATAAAATATTTTATCGATGATAACTAAAACCGATGAAGCGAAATAACTTTTCGATGGAAGATTAAGAAGTAAGGAATAAGTATGTTAGTGTAGCTGATCATACCTAAATACTAAGGCGAGTACAAGGCGAGTATAAGGCAAGTACCGATGTCTTTTTCCCCAAGATAAAGGACAAGAAGAATTGTTTGAAAAATGTTTTATGGTGTCAATGCAGTTTACGACCTTTTATAGAGGTCAAAGGGGCATCCTATGTTAGGTTTTAAGCTCAAGGTGGAAACAACGTAGAGCTTAATCGTAGCGTAGTAATAAGGTCTCACGTATGGGTTAAACTTCCGTGTCTCCTCGTGAGTCGAATCCGGAATACCCACCAATGGTATCCAAGTGATTACTTAGTGGCGAATCATCTACCTCCTTACACGATGCTCCAATTATCATTGGTGTCGGTATCGAAACGCTTTTTCCTAGTTGTAACTCTAGTAAGAAAACGATGAAGAGGCATTGAGGAATAATCGATAAAGGTTTCGACTTAAGATTATTACTAGTGTATATCTAGCTACTAACCTTACATGTAAAGTCAATAGTTACCGAGGGATACCCATCCTCAGTACTAAGTGCATTGCTCCTAGAGTGGCTAGTGATATAACCTAAGTGGTTAACCTAGCACTTGATAAGGGATGAGAGTATTTCTAAATAAAGGCATTGTTATAAAAGTGCACTTAGTTTCTAAGTGTATCTAGATGAATGCCTATAATATACAATGCTCGTACGCACACCGAAAAATTTTGTTTTTCAAAAGTTTAAGTTGAAAATTGTTTTGAACATAATTCTACTATAACCGTTTCCAGCCTCGTATTAACTTTCCTTAATTAAGCATAGTTGTCCAGGCTATACTTAATTAATGTCCACTAATGCGTACTCGGATTAGTTATACCAGTAGTATGTTCATTATTTTAAAAACGCTTTGAATTTTTTTTTGCTATAGTTGTGGTTCTTCAAAGGAAAACCGGTATTCTCTATAACCTTCGGCTCTGATACCATTTCTGTCACACCCCGCTAAAGCGGAAACACGAGGCGTGGCAGTATAAAGGGTTTCATAGTAAAAGTTAAAAGAAAACACCAACCATAGTATGAAAAATCATTACAAATTTACAATGGGTTTGAACAACTTTTAAAAGAAATTACAATGTAAATTGAAATACAACACATGCGAATGCTCCTAAAAGTGATGTGTCCCTAAGTGCCACTTACTCGATGATTCCTGAAAAAGCATGTAAAACGAGCGTCAACTATAAAAATAGTTGGTGAGTACTCACAGATAAAAAAAATATAATCTTGGTTTCATGAATCGAAATCAAAGTTTTGATAAAAGTTTCCATAAATAGAAATATATTGCAAAAATGAGTAAATAAGTTTGCGTAAACAAAGTTCGTTGTCATCATGAGAGATAAAGTAAGTTGCCCAAATGAGATGCAACATTCATATTCTCATGGGAAATAAAGTTCGTTACTCAAACGAGTAAACAAGTTTCATTGCGAAAATAAGCAATCAAGTTCGTTGCTACAAGGAGCAAACAATTTCACTGCTAAAACAAGTATATAAGTTTCCAGTAATAAAAGTTCCTTGTTGTAATGACAAATAAAGTTCATTGCTATAATGAGAAACAAAGTTCATTGCTATAATTAATAAACGAGTTTGTATGTATATGAGCAAACAATGAGTTCACAACCAAGCCTATAACTGATGCCCTATCAAGATCTATGCTTAATATTCCATTGATTAATATGGTATCATGCACTCAAGCAATAAGGTGAGTGAGGAGTTGTCAATTCCTAATAGCGCTATTCATAATGACCATTGGCTCAAAGAGTTAATGGTTGGAGTAAGGTGGAAGGGACTTAAGACGATAAGGCCTCATGTTTTAACAATAACATACGCATACACAACAAAATATAGCAATCAATTTCGATACAATTCAATATAAATACATCAATCATAATTAATTTGGACATGCTTTTCCACCCCAAAACATAAAAACCGAAAATAGGGGGAGGTGTGAATACTCACAATATGCAAAATATAGCAACTAAGTTTATACGAGTCAATTAAATACAACGAACATAAATAGTTTAGGACATGATTTTCCACCCCAAAACATTTAAAAACCGAAAATAGGGGAATGCGTGAATACTCACAATACATTGAGATGATGCAAATGGTGCCATGAACTATATTCCACTTGTACCACTACCGATTCCTACAATAATGGTACACACTAATGAGTCTCTAATCAAAATCTAGCACTAGTATACTTACTACTACAATAGAATTATGCCAATATTGTGTCAAACTTTCATATTAATAAGTTATAAACATTTTTATGTGGAAATTAAATTTCAAAGAATCAATTGTTATATAACAATTTAAGTGGAAAATTCTCATTATTGAAATGTTAATATTTAACATTTTAAGAGGTGTTCCAATGATTAAATATTAAAAAACTAAATCAATTTAGTTCTAAACTTTCCCAAACTTTGGATTTCAGTTTTAATTGAAGTCAAAGACCTTAAGATAAATTTTCTTGAATTTTTGATTTGTCTAACTATTTTTCACCATTTAATTCCTTGAATAATCATAAAATCATGGAAAAATAGTAAATTATCATGAAAAATTCTTATAATTTTTGTGTAACTGTTTTACAGTGTACATAATCTGGGAAAAATATTAATATGTGTTTTCAAAAAGTTTAACACAATTGTTCTGATTTTTGTGTATTTATTCTGTAAAAATAGAAATAAATAGATAATAGTTCCAAAAATTCACCAATTTTTTTTTAAAAGTGCTATTACACATACTTAAGGTGGGAAAAATTTAAAAATGGATTTCTAAACTGTTTAACCTAATTTTATGATTTTTGTGCATTTAAGTGTATTAAATCTTGGGAAAATAGAAGAAAAATAGCATACAGAAGAGAAAAATCATCAAATTTTTATGTAGCATCCTAATACATTACAAGAGTTTCTTGTAAATTTGCATGAATTTTGGATGAGTAAAACTATTTTTCCTGTTTTTAATCCATTATAAACACAAGAAACATGGAAAAATAGATATACATTTTTTAAAAATTCCCAAAATATTTTTCTGAGTCTTAAATTAAAGGTAGAAGCTGCGAAAAATAAGAAATAATATTTTCACATTCTCTAAAGCGGTTTTACGATTTATTCGAGCTAAATAAAAAGAAAATTAAAAACCATACTAATAGTAACAAAAACCGATGAAACTTCATGAGAGATGTTTATTAACGTAAGGGGTGATCCAAGAATTTTTCCAGAATTTATGTGCTAGTGTAAGTATTTTATATGATTTAACACTCTATTTTCTTATTATTTTCATGTAAAACTAAAGAAAATATATATTGAGCTGAAAATTTCCAGAATGCATCTTCATACAATTTAATAACAATGAAAAATCGTTTTTTTTATTTTTGATGTCGAAAATATGCCTAAAGGCTCAATAGAATATAGAGAAAACTTGGTTCTTGTGATTTTGGTAAAGATTATTGATGTTACTTTGAGAATTTTTGCAACATGTTCAAAAGACTTTTGAATCAAGATCTTTTTGTACCTCTTAATACATGATGTTAAGTGTTCAAATTAAATTTTCCTAGATTTTTAGTGAGGAATAAGACATTTGAACATGCAATACAAAACTAGTATTCACAAAAAGGTGCTGTTTGAGAAATAGTTTTGTAAAAATTACTGAAAATCGAAATATTGGGATTTTCCAGTGAGGTCAGATGGGTCTGAAAGCTAACTCAAAATGTTATATTTCAGAAAAAGAATCTCGAATTTTGTTACGAAATGAGTGAGATATGGCAATTTAAAGCCAGGTAAAGAAATCTGGCAGATTGCATGCATGATGATTGGTTAGAAAAGTGAGTTTTCATCATTTCTTTGAGTAAATCTTTTGAAATATTTTATGAATTCATGATAAAATCATATCCTAGTCATGTTTCCAGAGATCAAAAGATTAAAAATTATCAAAATGTATACATCTATTATGAACAAAATTTTGTTTCTCAAAAACTCTTAACTTGAGTTTGATGTTTTAATCCTTAAAATCGATTTTTACACTAAGATCATGAACATGCAACCTTCTTTATCATACATGCATGGTGTTAAAACCCATCCATGATGTTCTAAAAACCATTTTAACAAAAAGAAAACAAGTTTGAAGAAGATGAAGAAGTAAGAGAAGGAGAAAGTGTAAGAAAACTTGAGATTTTGAAGGAATAATGAAGTTGAAATCGAAATTTACCTTCAACAACACCACAAGATGATGAAGAATTGGAGTTCAAGGTGTGTTCTTGGACTCATTTTCTGGAATAAAATTCGTGGTTGAAGGAGAGAGGAAGAGAGAATAGAGAGAAAATGAAGTGCAGGTGTTGGAAAAATGAGAGAGAATGAGGAATATGGAGTGTAAGGTTTGTGTAAATGTTTTAGGAAGGCAAATATTGAAGGATGAGAGAGGGTGGCCGACTTTTGAGGGTATAATTCCCTCCCTCTCTTTTAAGTTTGTAAAAATTTCAAATATTTTATAAAAGTTTAAAACTTTTTATAAAATATACACCGTAACCAAGATTTTGTTCATGAAACCTTGATTTTTGACTTATAAATTATGGGTAATTGTTAATGAATTAAATTTTTTTGTTCCTTGATTATATTTTTCTAAATTTAGTTATTTTCAATTGATATTATTAGGTTCATAACAAATTTTATGGAGTCTTAGGTGTTAAAGTTTTTAAATTTGAGATTTTAGGGCTTTTAAGGCTTTTAGGGTTTTTGAGAGTTTGTAAATCTTTGGATATCAAAATAAATAGAATCTTTGAGACTTCAAATTATCTTATGTTATTATAAATCTTGTATAGTTATAAATAATGTTTGTAACTTATTTTATCGGTTTATTGGCATTCTATGTAGTGGTTTCGACATTCAAGTGAAATTGAGGAATCAAGTATACTAGCCCTAGTTTTCAACTTCAAGTTAAGTTTCTATGAGACTTTGACCTAATTTCTACTTATAGGTCAAGTGAATTATGTGTGTATATGATTCATGAAAAGGTGTTCGAGTCAAGGAGCGACCTGAATATGGATAGTCACTACAGTTAAGTAGTTGTAGAATTCACATATCAATGTGAAATCTAAGTACACTATCCATTATTTCTATCTGTTTCCAAGTTTCTGTTAGGCTATAACTTGGCTTCTAGTTACTAAGTCTAGTATGTGTTGTGCCTATAGGTGCAACTAAGTTTAGTCAAATCTAGAACCGACTCGAATTTTGACGGTTGTCACACCTTTTTATGTTTTGTGGCGTATAGAATGTTACTACCTGAATGATGCTTGCTTTGTGCTTTGTCGGACCCATATTTATGTGGGCTAACTATTAAATGAATATGTAAAGTTACATGATGCAAAGGTTAAATAATTCTAGAATGATTGATTTGGCCATATTGTGCAGCTCTCATTTGAGTCTAACCGTTGTAGGGTTACGTCTTTTATTCGAAAGATTATTTAAGTTTTTTTTTTCATGTAACTGTATTCATGATGTAGTTTGCTGATATTAATAGGGGTTCTTCAGCAGCTGATGGCAGGGTAAAATGGGATTCCTCGGAGAGTCTAGGAAGCACCTTATAGGAATTGGTGTGCTGTTTAGCGGTGTATATTCGTTTGAGGGAGAGTATATGTGATTGGATCGAACGGTAGTGGACATGAGTAGTTACTTAGAGGATCCAAAATGATTCTATAGGAAGGTACAAATATGTGTAGAAGGTAGTATTGGGCCTGTAGTACTGAAAGCACAAGATCCATACTCGAATTGAGGAAAACTTTTGGGGATTCTAAGGAGCCGATTGAGGGTAGATTGTATGGATCGACACCATGATTCATTGAAATGTGTTTCTTTCTTATTCAATTTATCGATAATGGTTGTTCAGGATAAGGAAGGGCATGGTGATCGCTTGGGCCTTAGTGGCCATGCTAGTTTGTTTTTGAATCATACGAACCTAGATGAGTTAGTTGATTTTAAGGTCTCAAGGACCTTGCTCGGGTAGTTCCAGTTGAGTCGCAAGACTTAAGAAGGAAACGATTGTGACGATCGGCTAGAGGATTATAGTCGAAAGCTGAGTGATTGGCAGATGGATTGGGATCTTACTATCCACGACGGGGATTATGTTCTTCTATCTTTTCGTGTTCGAAGGAAAGAGAGAGAGAGAGAGAGCATACATGGTATTTTTGGAGTTGGGATGTAGACCCAAAATGGGGTTAGATAGCTGCGGTTTTTGGCGGCAAGTATGGCAGTGTGGGAATGCATAAGAGGATTCTTGCGGTATGGTTGCCTTGAGATGAGATTAAGGGTCCATTTTCTTTGAATTTAGTTAGGTTTGGTTCTAGTTTATTGTTTCAGGTGATTAAGGGAAATTGGGAAAGACAACTTTTATTGTCTTTGATATATACTAACTAAGAGAATGATTCTTCTTATATTTATGAGTAATGCTCGTGATGAATTATTTGTTGGGGATTTATATGAGAGGTGTGTGGTAGTCCATATACGAATCGGAGTTATGAATAGACCGTCAGAATTATTTCTTGTGCATCTGCAAGGGATTCTTGATGTTAGAGGCGGTTATGATTGGGAGGTTTCCAAGGTCTCCATTTGAAATTCAGAATATCTTTGATTTTGCTTTGTCTTCATCTGGTAGATCATCTTCCGTTGCGTTATACATTCCTAGATTCAACGATGGTATATATCTGGGTGAGTTGGTTTGAGTATTGGTTTGTTGCAATATTAGTTGGTGGTAGTTCGAACCCTAAGTAGGGGAGAACTGGATATTCTTCTTGGAGGATCATCGATCCTTTAGAGTATATGGTTTCAGAAGGATGGATCATAGGGATTTACGGTTTGGGTATGCGAGACTTTGGCACATGATTTGGTCAAGTCGGGGGTGCAAAGCAAGTTGCCATCAGATGTATATGCTCATAAACACATGAGTTGTCTTTGCGGTAGGAAGTGTTGGACAAGGAGCTCTCTGTAGCAAGTGGTTCCTTTCTGAATGCCGATGAATAGATCAAGAGGCGTTTGGGACGCTCAGGTTGAGTATCTGTTGGGGTGCAAAGTTCTCCTTATATATTTTAGTTGGCTTACCCTCTTTAGATGTGTAATGGGTTGAGTTTTTCCTATAAATAGGAAGTGAGATGCTCCTATTTATGTAACATGAGAGATTTAGTCTAGTGAGAGATTTTTTACATGACCCACTTTGTAATCATCTTTCTATACTAATTGAGCCTAAACAGAGAATTATTTACATTGTGTTTTCTTCATTATGTTTGATTCACATTGATCAGTACTATTCCCCATTTGTCATCTATTCCTGGATCATACATGTGGTATCAGAGTGGGTTCTTGAAGGTTTAACAACTTTTTCAACAAATTGATCCAATATGACAATCTGATTTGGTGAATCTTACATCAATCTTCAATGTTGTAAGTTTTCTATTTTTGAGAGTGTTCTAATTCTAGAAATCTAATTTTATTCTTGATTTTGAAACAAATTCGATTTTCCCTCTGTAAAAGTTCAGTTAGATTCATTTTTTTTCTCTCTAGAACTTGTTTCAGATTAGTTTTCTCTCTCTAAAGTTCTTGTCAGATTCGTATTCTCTCTATATAATTTGTTCAGATATATTTTTCCCTCCCAGAATATCCAAGATCTTGTGATTTTTTTTCTAGTCTGAAATGGAAGAAACAATTACTGAGAAATGGTTCGTATTCTCTTTTTAGAATTTTGTTTAGACCCTGAAGCACTTATAAATAGTTAGAGCACTTTATGAACCTATTTTGCAATGGGTTTTTACAATTGAGGATTTAGTAGAATTAAATATGTCATAACACTCATCATGAAGACAATTTAATGAGTTATCCTTTCTAATCCATTTATTGTTACAAATAAGGATATTGTCAACTCCTTTTGTGTTTTCCTCAAATTTACATCACCCACTTTATGAGAGGGATCACCATATCTATAGCACTTTCTTATTCCAAACTTATTTTTCTTTTCAAACCACGGTTTATGATTTTTCATATATTTTGGTTTCCAAGGAGTTGAAACATATTCATTTAATTTGTAAATTCTCCTTTTTGTTCTTAAACATATGAGTGATCAGTGCTATAAGATGTGGAATCAGTTTGATTCTTAAACATATGAAGAACACTTTGATTCAATGTTAGAGGGAAATAAATTGGAATCAGTGTCATAATCACTGATTTTGCATTCATAAAATTCATAAAGCACATATTTAACAGTGTGAATTTCACCATTAGAGATTGGAAACTGAATTAATGTAGCAATGTTAGAACCTACATACTCACGATCAACGAGTTTTACATAAGGATATATAACAATTAAAGGAGTAACACACATAGTAAGTTCTTCAGCGTTTATGACACGATGTTTGTTTATAAGGTCTTGACGATTTAGAAAACCATTACTTACAAATTTAGTTTTGTATTCAAGAAGAAGCTCAGGTGGTGTTGGAAAACTTGGTTCAGTTTCTATCTGTTTTAAAATTTCAACAATTTCTTTAATGTTTCCACTAGTTATCTTCTAACACTAATTGGAAATTTGATCATTAATTATTTTAGATGTTTTGAGATGAGAATTAGCCCAATTCGTAAGTATACTTTGACATTTTTGAGCAACACATTGAACAGAGTCTTTTTCACTAATGAGCTCATGATTTGTGAGAGACACATGTTGAAATTTAGAGCTCATTGTGCAAAGAGACTTCTTTTTAATTAAAAGACCATTTGTTAAAGATTCGATTTTATTTTTAAGATTTTGGGTTTCCTTATTATATTTTGAAAGATCAAGAAACAAATACTCAAACATGGTAGTCTTTTCATTATTAGAATATGTTACAAATTTTTTAACCTGATAGAAAGAGGGGGAGTCCTAATTTTGATCCTTAGAGTCACTAGCAACCTTTGAAAGATCTACATCAAAAGTGCTTAAGTTGTTTCTTGCTTCATCAGTGAAAGACCCATTTGTGAAGCCATCAGACATAACTCCTTTATGTCTTCATTAGTTGACTTCTCTTCTTCAACCCATTATTCTTCTTCAACAATTAGGACTTTGGACCTAAATTTTGCTTTTTGAGAGAAGCCACTAGCCTCTTGTACTTCAACTTGTAGGATTCTTCTTTTGAATCATTCTTCCTAACTTTAAAGTCCTAAGCAAAATGACCAGTGCCTCACTAGTTAAAGCATTTGCCTTCATCTATTTTTTCAGCAGCATACTTCTTGTAGCTTCCAATGCCAAGCTTTCTAGAAATTGAGGGATTGTTCTTGGGTTGAGGCTTCCTTGGTCCTCTAAACGTATTTTCTTCAAATTTACTAAAAGGTTTCACAATCATTGTAGTGCTTGAAGCCAACCCAACGTAATACTCTTTTTCAGAATCATCATCATGAGATTTGTCACTCTCGTTGTTAGGAGTAAAACTAGACTTCTTTTAAGAACGGGAATGAACACTTATCATTGAAGTTGTCCTTCATAGTCTTTATATGCAAGATTTTTTTTTCTCTTCATAGTTTTGCATGTCCCATATAGGCTCTAAAGATCCATGGTTTTGATCTTCTCACTATTCTTTAGAACATCAACATGATTTTCCCACTTATCATCCAAGGAATCTGAAAACTTAAGCATTAAGACAGTTTCATGTTTAATAATATCAAATCTTCAAATATCATTAATTAAACAATTAAAGCGATTAAAAGTTTGATTATGGATTCGTTGTTGTATGCGAAGAAGTACTCATACTTCCTATTGAGGTTCTTCTTCTTGGTGGCCTTTACTTCATCAGTTCCTTCAAAAGCCATAGTCAGCATATCGGTGATCTCTTTGGCTGAAACACTCTTCTGAACATCAAGATAAATCAGCTTCTTATCATCTTCAGTAAAAACATGTGTTGGACTCTTTTTTGTGACACCAACAATACCATCTTTGGTTTATTTAAAAAATGTTGGAATATGTGGACCTTTTGTGATGATGCCCATCATGTTGTAATCCATGGTCTCAAGAAAAACCATCGCCTTGCTTTTCCACTTAGCAAAATTCTTCTCATCGAATAATGGAATTTTATTAGCAGATGTGGAACCAAAAGTAGGTTTAGAAGATACAATGGATGTCAAAATTGCTTAATGAAATTAGAACCTACTCTGATACCAAATGAAGGATCGTAATTGATTAATATCAAGCAATAAAGAACAAAATATAACCAAAAATTTATTTTAATTAATTACTCTCACAAATAGAGAATACACCTAGGGATAATTTGACAATGAATCCTAGTGTAAATTATATATTAAGTATAACTATCTATAATATGAAATCCCTATAAATCATAGATTAAAACAAACTTTACATATAAAATATATACTATACATTTAAAAGGTCCTATAACAAAGATAACAGATCTTGAAACCGTGTTGCAAAATTAATCTTCATGTTCTCGAGAAAGGTGCTGCTCAACGACTAAAACATTGAATTTAATGTGTCAACGTGAAGTAAGCTTGACTTACATTTATAATATTTTTCCATCAAAATTGTTTCAGCAAAATCTTGTTGCCTTGTCAGAGTCTCTAAGGATGGATCGAGCAAGGTAATTATGGTGTTGTTAAAAAGAAATAAAATTCTAAAATATGCTATTTTATGAACGAGGTAAATTAAGGTATAAATTTTATTTAATTTTATGGTTGGTTTATCAGTATGCACCATTAAGCACTTTCTTGACCTTGGATTCTAGGATGGAATTTTTTTTTTGAACGACAAATACAATATATTCCTAAACTACTCCTAAATCCACCTATGTCTCAGACGAGACTTGAACCCTCAACCTCAAGGAGGGAGGGCAACACCTGATACCGTTGGGCTAGAAGCCCTTTGGTTCTAGGATGGCATGTAACACCCTATTTTGAGTCGTTCCATAGTTCGGGGCCGTGACTCGAAGATTAAATATCATAAGGCTTCGGAGCTTGGGGAAGGAGAGGTTTAGACCCATTTGGATGTGGGTAAGGTAGATTATTTGATCCAAGAGTTTGGTTTGTGCTTTGGAGCCCAAGGGTATAATGCGAAAAGGGTGTAGAGCTTCTCAACACCTTTCTGTCGATATAAAGATCATCGAAATTGGAGTTGAAACAAAGAAGTTATGAACGTTTGACGTTAGGAAGTTTTGGGTTAAGCCGCATACACTGGGGGTATGATGAAGTACGTTGGGCGTACTAGGTTATCCCTGAGTACGTTGGTCGTACCAGAAGTATGTTGGGCATACGCGATCAGCGCACAAACCCTATTTTCATGGGTTGTGCCTTATTTAAGCTCCTTAACTTCCCTAAACCAATTTCATTCTAAGCCTCCACCTCTCTAACACCCTCCCTTCAAACCATAACCCTAGTTTGAGTCTTGTAAGCAAAAAGAAGGTGTTTTTAAGTGCTTTGGAGTGTTCTTGGTGCATCTTGGAGAAGAAGGAGCTCATTGGAGAAGTGTTGGTTGCATTAGAGCTTGTAGATCCAGACTTTGTTCACCTTGATCTTTCTTCTAGAGGTTTAAAGCTTGAATCTTGATGATGCATTTGTTAGATCTAGCTAGTTTTGGGTGTTATGAGCTTTTGATAACTTTAGTGCATAAAGTTTAGATCTTTAAAGTTTGTAACCTTGTTATGGATAAAGTTGGAAACTTTATCCATCTAAACATTATCTTGATTTAGATTTGAAGGTTGGAAACTTGGACTTAATGGATTAAGTTGAAAGAGATGCACTTTTGGTCGCTTGGAGAATTAAAGACTAGATCTTGGTTGTTTGGACCATTCTAATGGATAATGTTGGAAACTTTATCCATTATGTTGTTATTAGGATCCATAAAAATGTGATCTTGGACCTCCTATCCCCTCCATGCAAGAGTTAAGATGTCTTAATGGATAAATAAGTTAGAGTTTTACCTTTTGGACCTTTTCTAACCATGGAAAGTCATAAAGGTGGTAACTTTATGACTTAAGTCGATGTTTTGAGATTAGATCTGAGTTTGGATGTTTTGGTCTTAAGCATTAAGTCCTAAAATGAGAAAATGGTCACCAAGGGGGTACGTCGGATGTACATATGCATACGCTCAACGTAATGCATGTTTTCCCCGATGTCATGTTCTCGCAGAATATACGTTAGGTATCAGCATGTAGTACACGGGGTGTACGAGTCTTGTATGCGGGGTGTCACACCCCAAAACTGGAACGGCGGAAACGTTCTGGGGCGGAGGACGTCATGTACAGTATCACAACAATGCATAATAGTAAACAAGCAACAACATCATCCATTGCATTAATCATATAATTTAATACAAGTGTGTTCTGTGTATAGTTTATAAGACATCAAAAATGAATAATCAAAATAAAGACGAGTCTTGAAAGCTCCGTCTTCTCAAAACCTGGTCATCGGTACCTGTCTACTGGTGACTTGAGAATACAAGATATTTTGAAAGAGTTGATCAGCATTAAAGCTGGTGAGTTCATAAGTATTTTAGTGTCATTGTTTGTATGAAAGTGTTTGTAAATGTTTGATGTAAATGTTCGTAAGTATTTATAGTAAATGTTTGTATCTCCTAGAAAATTCTATATTTTCTACTTTAAATGTAGCCTTCTACCAAGGCCCGAATGTTCTGTGTGTTGTTTGTTTGTAAAAGTGTGTAATTTTCCCAAGTATGACTATCATTACCAAAATATAGATTACATTGCCGGTTATGTGAGAAGATCACAATGTGAATGTAATGGGAAAATAAAGATGTATTGTAGTATTGTATATAAGTAACTACCAATGTGCTAACTACCTTAAACCCGTTTGTTTAATTAAGGTAAAATGTGATATGATTGTAACCATACTTGATTGACTAGTAAAAACAAGACGATCAAAGACGTCGAAATGGTGTGACATTCGTCACCCGTAGACCTGCAGGTCCCACTGTAGCTAGCAGCAAGGTGTAGGACGGTCAGTCCCGTATAGATCTATACACAAACTCACGCTCTCCCTCCAGGAGACTCTGGTTACAAAACGTGACACAGCAGTAAGATGCCAAGCCATGAAGTAGTGGCTCACATTAGTGTTATAGTATTCTTGTATGTGTATAGTATGCTCTATCTGTTTTAGTGTATTGCGTGTTCTCTTTGTATAGTATGTTCTCTTTGTATAGTGTATAGTATGTTCTCTTTGTATAGTGTATAGTATGTTCCTCCCTGTTTCTCATTATAGTATGTTCTTTCTGTTTCTCGTTATAGTATGTTTGAACTGACTCATGTATGAACTTACTCTTGTATGCTTCATTGTTCTAGAAATAGTGAGTAGTAAACCTATAAACTATACCTATTATAGTTTACTAGTAATGTTGTTTGAATGACTGTGTATGTTTGTACACCTTTTCTACCCAAAGGTGTTGAACTGAGGTAAAGCTTTTATATCTATACACATATACGTAATATATAACTAAGATTCAAACGACACTCGGACAAACAACCGGATACCCTAAGTCCACAACCAAACAAGAAACAGGAAATAAAGTGAGTTATCAGTCCTAAGACCTTTCAACCTTACTTATATAACTATATCTATATGTTGGATAAGGTGTATAAGTCCATAACTATTTCTGGTATGTACTTGACCCGACCCGGCATGGTCCATTTGGGTTGCATGGCACCATGCAATTGGATAAACTAAAATGAGAGAAATAACACTTATGGTTTATTAATATATTATAAGTTCTAATATATTAATAATATTATTTAATTAGTTTGATCAAGAATTAATTTAGAATTAATTAAGTGATCAAAAGATAACTAATTAAATATATGGCCAGATTATGTAAATCTTCCATATCTTATATAGTGGGCTAAGAGGCTCCATGGATTATCAAGTTGGGTTCCACCCATAGGATGCTCCATGGGAGTTACAAACCCATGGGTCATGGAAATGAAGAGTCATGAAACATTAAGGTTTACATGGTGTAACCCTAGATGTGTCAACACTATATAAGAAACCCATTCTCCACCAAAATCGGCTACACTAAGAAACAAGAGGGCTAGAGCCGATTTTGCAAGTGTAAGATTCTCTCAAAGTTTACTCCTTTGCATTTGGTGTTGTGTGAAGCATTTGAGGCATCACACTTGGGGTGCTAGGCTCACAAGGTTTCAAGGATCATAATCAACAACAAGGTAAGTTATTCTATTTTTCATTCAAGTTAAAAATGTTCCCCATGTATGCTAGATAGGAATATAACCTTGGAATTCAACTTTGCATGATTATTATAAAAACATAGATCCAAGGTTATTAGGGTTGCGTGTACACTTAGGAAGTGTTAGAATGCTCAAAACCCATCAGTGGTATCAGAGCCTAGGTTTGTTTGTTGTTTTTTTTTGTGTGCAAACAGCTTGAAAAAAAATCGTTTTTCTGTTTTCTGCTCGTATGAAAGTTTGCACATTTGTTGCTGGAAATGGACTAGAAACATTACCCTAAACTGTTTTGATGTTTTAAAGCTTGTTTTAGATGGTGTAATGTTTATGCTAATCCATTTACAATGGCAATTATTAAAATTACAAGTTTTTTTTAAGTGTAATTTTTGATTCTTGAAAGTGTTCATATTCATGTTCTTGAACTTATGAAGATTAGATGATCATAGGAATTGTTTGTAACCTTCATGGTAGTTTAATTCATGATCATAATGTGTTTTAATGGAGTCCATAACTTGTCCTCAAGTTATGGAAAACCAAAAGTCTCACTTTTATTAAAGCCATTAAAAGAACACAAGAGTTATAAAAATGAAGAGTCTTCATTTTTATTACTCAATTAATTCATAAGTTATAAGAAATGAAAAGTTTTGGAAGTTTACAAAACTTGCCCTCAAGTTTTGGAACATGTAAAGTCTTGATTAAAACTTTAGTTCCAACCCTTAGAATTTTAAAAGTTAAAATTCAACCCTTATACTTTATAATATTATAAGTTACTAATATATATATGTATAAC
This sequence comes from Lactuca virosa, assembly GCF_052849685.1. Taxonomy (NCBI): domain Eukaryota; kingdom Viridiplantae; phylum Streptophyta; class Magnoliopsida; order Asterales; family Asteraceae; genus Lactuca; species Lactuca virosa. The sequence goes on along the minus strand of NC_136430.1, from coordinate 105,870,413 downwards.
GTCAAGTCGTCTTACCGCTAGTACGCCTCATTCACGAAGCCGGTCTATAAGGGGGGTATAAGGTTGTTGCCTATAAAATGGCAACTTAATGGGTGTCTACTCTCACCCACCGCTTCCTTGATCGGTGGAGGGTCGTTAGCCGAACGGGTAAGACAAGGACTTATAAATTCTCATTAAAAGTATGATGAATATTATAAAGTAACTAAATGTTTTTATTAAATTCCCAATCTTAGTTACTTTAGGAAAATGTGAATAAGGTGCTAATCCATGAAATTACACTTTACACTTTGTTTAAGTCATTGGTGGAGCGTGTGTGGTTAACCGGCACACTAACTTGGACTTAACAAGGTAGGTAAAGGGTGACTTAAGGTTTACCATAGCATCGGTGGAGCGTGTGTGGTTTACCGGCACATCGATTGAGTGATAAACCTTGAGGGTACCAAGTGATTTGCATGGTTACTTCACACCTCGTTTTGTGATCCTCGGTATCCCAGTCACAAAACTTGGAGGGCACACTCGAGATTGAAACATGCCTTTGAAAAGTTCACTGAATCTCAAAAGAATCTAGGAATTTCTAAGAACCAAGTAAAAACCTAATATTTATATTTCGTTTTTCATGGTGGAAATTGGTGAATCGTCATTCACCTACCTTTCAAATATGTTATAGCTTGGATTACGGCATACCTCTTCTAAGTTATAATATATTGTGATTGGATCCTAGCCTTAATATTGTTGGGTTTTGAGCATTCTAACACTCCTATGGTGTATATGCAACCCTATAAACCTTGGATCTATGTTTTCTCTATTATACATGCAAATATTAAATATTCCAAGGTTTCATCCTAACTAGTATATTATGAAGCACCTATACTACAAAGTTCTAGTTAGATGACATACCTTTTGATGTAGCTTGATGTCTTCAAGCTTTAAGAGCTTAGCCCCAATAGTGTGGAAGCCTCAAGTGGAATCACAAATCACCAAAACACCTTGGAAAACCTTTAGAGAATATGGATACTTGGCTCACACTATGAAATCGGTTATTGCCCTCTTTAGTGTATCCACACTAGCCACTAGCATAATTTCATGAACCATAAGACCCTTTATATAGTGTGGAGGATTAGGGTTAAACCCTAATACCCATGACCTTTCATTTCCTAGGATCCATGGGCTAAAGCTCCATGGACTATCCATGAAGACTTAGCCCAACCTAAATGAACTTGGCCCACTACACATATATATATATATATATATATATCTAAGAGTCCATATTTAATTAGTTCCTTTTGATTACTTAATTAATTATAAATTAATTCTTGATCAATACTAATTAAATAATATGATTATATATTAATATATTAGAACTTATAATATATTAATATAAATCATAAATATACTATTCTCACAAGACTATGCATATAAATTGTGTCGGTGAAGTGCAACCCAAATGGACCATGCCGGGTCGGGTCAAGTACATACCAAATATAGTTATGGACTTAGACATTAATCCAACAGTCTCCCACTTGGATAAGTCTAAAACTATTATTGAGTATGACTTCAAAAACCAACTGGCAATCGTAGCTCTTAAAGCCGCTGTCGAACTCTGATCTTGTCAATGAACTCTGACCTTTGTCAATGACTTGTCCATTAGATAAGGGATCATATATTCCTCCATTCTAGATATCATATGGACTAAGACATGGATTATAATCATTCTCTCTGTCCATTTGTTGTTTCCCGATTTTCGATTTATGATGACTGACTGATTGGACAAATCAAATCAGTCCTGGCTTGGCCAAGCACTCACATGTGTCATCGCTAAATCATCGAGGGGCCCACAGATATCACTTTTATCCCGAAGGTAAAAGGAATGGATAAACTTTGACTCATATGGCTTGTTCTACTACTTGTTAAATCATACACAAAGGCACGTTTTATAACATCGAGTTACCAATGCGTTTTCGTGCAATCAATGTATAACCAACTCATAATAACAACTCATATCTCTAGGTTTGAAGAATATAAGATATTATCGTCTCATGATCACTCGTGATAAAATCCATGAAGTGATTCAAATGAGCGCGGGTTGAATCCAATACTCAGAACTTATGAGCACTCATGAGTATTGTAGCACCACTTTGTCCACCAACTTGGACCTCTACAAACCAACCCATGACAGTCTTGATTCAAATCTACTTCCAACATAGGACCGACTGTGGATGGTTTGAATAACTTAATCATTCAGGAAGAGTGACTTAGTTATTCTGGAAGTCAAAACATGCAAAGTGAAACACAAGAATAAATGAATCAAATATGGTATCAAACCCTATGAATATAAATAAACACTTTTATTTATCACCATACTGATTACTTATTATTCATTGTTTCGGTTTTATCAACTTTATACTTGAATTAAAAACACTAGTTGTCCCATGCTCCAAGCATGTACACCATGTTTTTCTTAAACAATAGCTTTGCCATACACCAAGTATGCACTCTATGTTTGTCTATGATCCTTACTTTGTGAAATAAACCAATTGAACATAATTTCAATGATTCTAATTTCACACTCCCAAATCCTTATCGAAAAATGTGAGAATTTCAAATTCCTATCATTTATCGAAATCTGTTTAGATTTTAAACTTATATGCACTGACCCTCCTGTAATGAATATGTACAAAGTCACAAAGACTTGTCAACAGTCATTATAAGGTATTCCAATGGAGATCAAATCCATGGAAACTAAGTCTCATATTCAAAGTACATTGCTTTGGACATGCATCTTGCATTATGTTTTCTAATCTTACACAGATAACTTCCACCTATGGAGACAACTCCATATTCTCATTTTGACTATCACTTCTGAATAAGAGATGCCTCTTTTCAGAATATGTCAATATGGTCCTTCCAAAATTAGCACTATACTTCCAACTGTCCCTGAGCAACCAATCTTTGGTAAACCTTAGATTGTCCTCGACAATTGCTTAATCATTTTAGTCATATCCAATTCTAGACCTTTTCCCTTCTTAATGCCTCTGGGCATTTGGAAAAATTTAGAAATGACAAATATTATAGCACATGCAATCGGTCCTGTACCGAAAGCAAATGGTACACGATTCATGATGTCTCACATAAAGACATGATTCTAGACCTGTCTTTTGCTACAATATTTTTATTTGCCATGTTTTCAAAATTTGACTATGAAGAGGGATGCCGTAATCATAATCGAATTTTGAGAACGCAATATATAGAATTTCCTTAAGTTGAACCAATCCAACATGAAATTCATATATATATTCTTGACTAAAGATGATTAAGGTCTCAATCTAAGCCTTTAGAAATGAAATGAAGTATATCCTCTCCCTTAATTATAGCAAAACAACTTTTTCAATCCCTGCAGCCTCACGAATTGAAACTTTTGTTTTCTATAATTAACATTGCTAACTTGCAACACTAACAATAATTATCATGCTCCCACTAACATGATGATTATTAGCATAACACTTATCCTCCCACTAGCTTTGACATGTACTCAGAGATCAGCTGGACTTCTAGAAATCAATACTTTATTGACTTTGTTACCAAAGTTCAGATTTCTGATACGAGATGCTTTGATAAAACTTTATCAAAATCATACACCTTTCCTTAGATAGCATGCATGTGTGTCTAAACAATTTCAGAACTATGAAAAGGGATGTCGTAATCATAGTCTCAATTGTTTAGACCTTTTGCCATCTGCTTCAAATCTACTTGGTGGAAGTGTTTCCTCACCATCATTTTCATGAATCGGAGAGAAACCTTATGACCCTTAGATTTTATGGTGTATGTGTTCTTATCCATGTGAATCGTCAAAACCATAGTCATAAGACAAGGATAATGACAAATCCAAACTCATATGGACTGAACTTATGCAATCTTAACTTCTTGCCACCTGGCAGTACAGGGCCTGCCATTGCTTCCAAGTTGTTATGCAACCAATTGAGAACTTTCAGAACTCCTATGCAAAGCCAACTTTAACTGGAATGGGGACATAATATGTCAACACGATAGGTTATAAACCTCAAGTCGTGTGCTAGTGCAGAACCTCAGGTTTTATTCTTGATTAGTTCTTGAAATTCTTTTTAGGATCTTTAAGACTCCCACTATCCTCTTGACATATAAGACTATCTTGCCAAATATTCAAGAGATAGTGCAGATTCTTTATCAAGACAAACACTTCACACAATTAGCCTTAGTTGGTCTTTGTTTTATCCAAAACATCACAACTTACCAATTTCAAATGTACAAGAGTAGGACACTTTTACTCTTACATTTGACAAGTGTTTTAAACCTTTCTTTAAGATATGTCACTCAAGTTACAATCTTGGAGTATGACTCTAAGAATTGTTTTGGAACGAAGTATGACTCATCTTCCTGATCTAACCATTTCAACAATTCATGACTCCTCTTCTTAGTCATAAGAATGCACTAAGATGACCTTTAGAGGACTAATTGTGATATGATTTCTAAATCATTAAGATGATCAAAAACATGATACTAAAGTACTCTCCCATCTTTTCAGATTTGAGAAACTTTTATCTTTCTGCCTAATTTGATTCTTCCCATTCGTTCTGCCATACATTGAGACTTTTCCAATGTTTCAGAATTATACTTAAACTTGTAAGTATAACCATATTTACTAAACTTTAGTAAATCAAATAGTCTTAACGAGCTTTGTGGTGAACATGACCAGTGCACAAGAATGTGTACTCGATCCCTTTAGTCCTTCACTTGACTCACACATCCATGTGAACAAGTAATTAGTCTTGATTTTCCAATTCTTGAAAGTTCTCATTCATCATACTATTCAACTTGCATGATTCCAAGTTTCGGTCCAATTGAAACTTGGGTGATGAGGAACTTTCCTGATTTGGTAAATTTAGACACTACCACAAATGAAAGAATCAAATCCATTTTCCAATATTGCTGTCAGTGGAATCATATAAACAACAATTTTCCACAAATGCCATTGTAAGGATACTTCAAATAAACAAAATTAAACAATTTTCTTTTATTTTAAAACTTTGCGGAAAAACTTATCCTTACAATCCACATGGAAAATTGTTGTTATCTATTCCTTAGCAATATATCATAACTTCTTAAGCAACTGCTCAAAATTCTGATGCGATCGAAATCCACCTTCGCGATCAGAATCAGCATATACTTCCTTTAAGATTTCTCTCTATTCTTTGATTCTTAAAACATCAACATGTGACCCAGTCACATCATGTAATGAGGATCTCAGAATAGAACTTAACAGAGTTAGAAAATGGGCTCTACCTGATGTAGAGTCAAACTTATTGACTTTAACATCCTTAGGTAAATTTGGCAGCTTTGCAATCAACGCCCCTTCCTTTGGCAAAATAAACATATGGACCCTTTAGTAATGGGACTATCTCAGACTTAGCCTTTCTCTTTACCATTTGGTCAACCGGGTTGACTATGGCCAATCCCTTTCCATTGGGAAGAGAATGCTTTTTCTAGATTTCCAGTGTCACCATTGTCACTGTCCATAAAGTTTTTGGGAAGTTGATATTCTAATCAAATTTGCTTCACTATCGTTCCAAATCATTGCTGATTCAGCAGCACCAAGCAAATAGATATGATCATTAAGGTTCATGTCATAGTCTGTATCATAGTAGTCCCAAAGGAACTCACTATGTGACTTAGAAAGTGATTGAACATCCAACTTTCTCAAGACTTTGAAACCCAACTCTCTCGGCTTGTCAATATGTGACTTCATCTCTAAGATGTGATCACACATAGACCTTGCTTGCCATTAGGGCTTGAGTGACCTTGAACTTGTGGGTTAGGGAGAATAATTGGATGAGGTGGAGGAAGAGAAGTATGACTTCCATGAGCCAAACTCGGGAAGTCATATTCATTATGAAAGCTTGGTTTGGGAAGATCATTGTTGTCTAAACCAGACATCAACAATGGGAGAAATTCATGTAAAGTTGATTTAAGTCCTTAATATAACACCCAATATGATATATTAAGGCTAGGACCCAACAAACTATTTTATAACTTGGAAGAGGGATGCCGTAATCCAAGCTATAAAATATTTGAAGGTAGGTGAATGACGATTCACCAATTTCCACCAAGATAAACGAAATGTATTATTAGGTTTTAATTGGTTTTGAAACTCCTAGATTCTTTTGAGATTCATTGAACTTTTCAATGGCATGTTTCAATCTCGAGTGTGCCCTTCAGGTTTTGTGACTGGGATGCCGAGGATCACAAAACAAGGTGTGAAGTAACCAAGCAAATATAGTTGGTACCCTTAATATTTACCCCTCAATCGATGTGCCGGTTAACCACACACGCTCCAACGATACTATGATAAACATTAAGTTACCCTTTGCCTACCTTGTTAAGTCCAGGTTAGTGTGCCGGTTAACCACACACGCTCCACTAACAGCTTAAACAAAGTGCAAAGTGTAATTTCATGGATTAGCACCTTATTCACATTTTCCTAAGTAACTAAGATTGGGAATTTATAAAAGGTTTAGTTACTTAGTATTTATCATTAATACTTTTAATGAAGGGGGAATTATAGTCCTTGTCCTACCTGTTCGGCTAACGACCCTCCACCAATCAAGGAAGCGGTGGGTGAGAGTGGACACCCATTAAAATGCCATTTTATAGGCAGTAACCTTATACCCCCCTTATAGACCGGCTTCGTGAATGAGGCCTACTAATGGTAAGACGACTTGCTCTTATACATATAATATATTAAACTTTTAATATTATAATAGTATAAGGGTGTATTTTAGACATTTAAAATACTTGGTGGTTTAATCTATTAATTAAACTATACTCTTAATTTAATTAAATTTAAACCATGTCATTATGGAATTATTAATTCTCTTTTAATTAAACACTTTAATTATCTATTAATAAAATGCATAAGAGTTAATTGAATTATTCAATAAAAACATCATAATTCCAATTATTAAATTCAAAATTAAAACCATTTAATTAATTATTTAAGTTATTAACCCAAGAGTTTTAGAATTCAATTATTTTTTTTATCATAAAAAAACTTTTTCAAAATTCCAAAACTTGAGGGCAAGTTTTGTAACTCTTGAAAACTTTTGGATTCCATAACTTATGGAGTTAAATACTTGTTTTATGATGAAACTTTTCATGTTCCATAACTTAAGAACAAGTTATGAAATTCTTTAAAACATTAAGACTAAGTTTTGTAACTCCATAAAAAACTTTGAATCAATTTTTTTAAAAACCTTTTCATATCCATAACTTATGGAGGTTTCAAAAAACTCTTTAGATCAAACTTTTAAAACTAATAAAATAATCATATCATTTTATCTTTTACTAAATTTGACCTAATTCAACTCATATAGCAAATGATTCAAATTTTACAAATAATTAGTTTTTCACAAAAACAAGTAATTATTTTAAAATTTGACAAACGTCATGTTTTTTTCCTTTTTTTTCCAACTTTGAAAATAAAACATTTGCATCAATATAACAGAAAACAACCCATGGCTCTGATACCACTGTTGGGTTTTGAGCATTCTAACACTCCTATGGTGTATATGCAACCCTATAAACCTTGGATCTATGTTTTCTCTATTATACATGCAAATATTAAATATTCCAAGGTTTCATCCTAACTAGCATATTATGAAGCACCTATACTACAAAGTTCTTGTTAGATGACATACCTTTTGATGTAGCTTGATGTCTTCAAGCTTTAAGAGCTTAGCCCCAATAGTGTGGAAGCCTCAAGTGGAATCACAAATCACCAAAACACCTTGGTAAACCTTTAGAGAATATGGATACTTGGCTCACACTATGAAATCGGTTATTGCCCTCTTTAGTGTATCCACACTAGCCACTAGCATAATTTCATGAACCATAAGACCCTTTATATAGTGTGGAGGATTAGGGTTAAACCCTAATACCCATGACCTTTCATTTCCTAGGATCCATGGGCTAAAGCTCCATGGGCTATCCATGAAGACTTAGCCCAACCTAAATGAACTTGGCCCACTACACATATATATATATATATATATATATATATATATATATATATATATATATATATATATATATATATATATATATATATATATCTAAGAGTCCATATTTAATTAGTTCCTTTTGATCACTTAATTAATTATAAATTAATTCTTGATCAATACTAATTAAATAATATGATTATATATTAATATATGAGAACTTATAATATATTAATATAAATCATAAATATACTATTCTCAAAAGACTATCCATATAAATTGTGTCGGTGAAGTGCAACCCAAATGGACCATGCCGGGTCGGGTCAAGTACATACCAAATATAGTTATGGACTTAGACATTAATCCAACAAATATTACATTTGGGTGTTTTATTAAGGACTCTCTTAATATCTAAACTAATATTGTCCTCTTCTTTCAGATGTCTTCAAACAATGCTGCTTCTGGCTCTAATCCTAATGGCTCCTTTACCCTTATGAACTTGTGTGGGAAAGTCACTTTTGATGGATCCAACTTCAATGAATAGATCAGAAACATCAGGATGATTACCCGCTACGAGGACAAAGAATATGTCCTTGACAAGGAGCTTAACGAGATTGATGAGACCACTGCAACTCCCCAGGAGATCGCTGACTTCCGGGCACATGAAAGGGATGCTACAAAAGTGGCATGCATCATGTTGGCCACCATGACAACGGAACTCCAAAAGTCCTATGAGGACTTCTACCCTTTTGAAATGCACCAAGATCTGATGGGAAGATACCATCAAAGTGCACGACAAGAGATGTATGAAATCATATGCTCTATCATAACAACCATGATGAAGGACGGGGAATCCGTCACGAGCCACATGCAGAAAATGCAAAGGTATGTGGATCGGTTGCTGAAGCTTAATGTGAACTTCCCTGAGGAGCTTGCAATAGATATCATTTTGCACTCCTTACCATCGTGCTATGATCAATTCCGCATGACATATCACATGAATAAGGAAGAGGTCACACTCAGCAAACTTCAAGGACTCCTCGAGACCGTAGAAACAGGTCTTAAGGGTAAGTCGGTTGTTAACACTCCTACTCCAAACTCCGCCCCGATTTTGGCAATCGGGAAAGGTAGAGGGAAGAAGAGGAAGAGCTCTTCGAAGGGTACCAAGGCTAGGACCCTTGATGGCTCTTCTTCAAGTGGAACCAAGAAAGGTTTTGTCACTCCTTCTTCTGACCCTAAAGAGGCTGAATGCTTCTATTGCCATGAAAAGTCACATTGGAAGCGGAACTGCCCAAAGTACCAGCAAGATGTGAAGGATGGGAAAGTTAAACCCAACCATGCAGGTATTTACACTATCTTATCTAATAACTCACCCCATTCTAACTCTTGGGTCCTTGATACCGGTTGTGGTATTCATATCTGTTCTGATTTGCAGGGACTAAGAAGAAGTGAGAATGTGGAGCATGGAAGAATAAACTTAATCATGGGGAATATGAAAGCTTTACCTGTCACCAAGATTGGAGTTTATACTTTATCGCTAAGTAGTGGGTTTAGTTTAGATTTGAATAAATGTTGTTATTCGCCAGAAATGGCAAGAAACATTATTTCCTTTCATGCATTGTATAAACAAGGTTTCACCTTTTCATTTGATAATGAAGTTGGTTCGATTAATGCTTTCTTTAATAATGTTCTTTATTTTAAAGAATTACCTTGTGATGGTGTGTATGAAACTGTATCTGTATTTGACAACTTAGGAAATAATGTATTGTGTATTGATTCTGTTAATGATAATAACTTGGATAAATCATCATTATGGCATTGTCGTCTTGGACATATAAGCAAGAAACGCATAGGCCAACTCCAAAAGGATGGAGTATTGGAGTCATTTGACCTAAAGTCAGATGATAGTTGCAAATCATGCTTACTTGGAAAAATGACAAAGTCACCCTTCACAGGTTCTTGTGAGAGGGGTGAAGGTTTGTTGGATCTTATACACACGGATGTGTGTGGGCCCTTCAAACATGCCACAAGGGATGCTAATCGTTATTATTTGACTTTTACTGATGATTACAGTAGATATGGATATGTCTACTTAATCAAGCATAAGTCAGAGACTTTTGAGAGGTTTAAAGAGTTTAAACAGGAAGTCGAGAATCAATTGGGCAGGAACATTAAGATGCTTCGATCCGATCAAGGTGGTGAGTATCTTAGTTCAGAGTTCCTCCACTATCTTAGGGAATGTGGGATTGTCTCACAATTGACACCTCCCAGGACACCACAGTTGAATGGTGTAGCTGAGAGGCGTAATCGAAGCTTGTTGGATATGGTTCGTTCCATGATGAGTCGAGCTTCGCCACCAATCTCATTTTGGGGGTATGCCTTAGAGACTACCGCCCATATCCTTAATCTAGTTCCCACAAAGAAAGTTGCCAAAACTCCTCATGAGATGTGGACTGGTAAAGTACCCAAACTAGACCACATTAAGATTTGGGGTTGCGAGGCTTTCGTGAGACACGAGACTCATGATAAGCTCGAACCTCGAAGTGAGAGGTGTATTTTCATCGGCTACCCACAAAAATCCTTTGGTTACCTCTTCTACAGACCTAGTGAGAATGTGGTCTTTGTAGTTAGGAGGGCTTTCTTTCGAGAGAGAGAGAGAGAGAGTTCATAAGCCAAGGAGACAGTGGGAGGCAAGTTGACCTTGAAGAAATTCAAGAGTCAAGTGGTGAAGGAACTTCAAACCCTAGCACTCAACTTGAGGAGGAAACTTCTGTTGAGCCAATTGACAAGTCTGTACCTCTGAGGCGTTCCATAAGGGTTAGGAATGCACCTGAGCATTACTATGGATTCCATATTACTGCGGAAGGTGATACACTTATCAGTGATGAGACACTGATAGGTCTGGATGAACCTAACAGTTACGTGGAAGCCATGCCAGGCCCTGAGTCAGCCAAGTGGAAAGAGGCAATGGACAGCGAGATACAGTCCATGTATGACAATCAAGTTTGGAACTTGGTTGAGAATGTACCAGGTCGTAAGACTGTAGGGTGCAAATGGATCTTCAAGAAGAAGACCGACATGGATGGTAATGTACACACTTATAAGGCACGACTGGTTGCAAAGGGTTTCTCACAAACTCCGGGAGTTGATTATGATGAGACCTTTTCTCCAGTGGCCAAGATTAAGTCTATTAGGGTTCTGTTAGCCATAGCCGCATTTCATGACTATGAAATATGGCAAATGGATGTCAAAACCGCTTTCCTTAATGGAAAGTTGGCTGAGGATGTTTACATGAGTCAGCCAGAGGGTTTTGTCAACACAGAGTACCCTAATAGAGTGTGTAAGCTTGAGAAATCCATTTATGGGTTAAAGCAAGCACCTCGCAGATGGAATCTTTGCTTTGATGAGAAAGTCAAGGAATTTGGCTTTTCTAGGAGTGAAGATGAATCTTGTGTATATGTCAAGGCTAGTGGGAGTATAGTTAGCTTTTTGGTATTGTATGTGGATGACATACTACTCATAGGAAATGACATCCCAACTCTGCAGGAAGTTAAGTCCTGGCTTGGGAAGTGTTTCTCTATGAAGGACCTAGGAGAAGCTGCCTATATTCTAGGGATAAGGATCTTGAGAGACCGGAGTAAAAGACTAATTGGACTTAGTCAGAGTACTTACTTGGATAAGGTGTTGAAGAGATTCGGCATGCAGGACTCCAAGAAAGGAGAGTTACCCATCCAGAGTAATGCCAGATTGAGTAAGACACAAAGCCCTAGTACTGAGGCTGAGATAGCAGAAATGAGTCGAATACCTTATGCTTCGGCTGTAGGATCGATCATGTATGCTATGACGTGTACTCGACCTGATGTAGCCTTTTCTTTGAGCATGGTTAGCAGGTATCAGGGGAACCCTGGCAAGGCACACTGGACTGCGGTAAAGAATATCCTCAAGTACCTACGGAGGACTAAGGACTAGGTCCTTACCCTCGGTGGGAGTGAAGACTTGAGAGTTGTAGGGTATAGTGATGCTAGCTTTCAGACTGATAGGGATAATTTCCGCTCTCAGTCAGGCTGGGTCTTTACGTTAAAGGGAGGAGCAATTTCTTGGAAGAGTTCCAAGCAAGAGACAGTGGCTGATTCAACTTGCGAATTAGAGTATATAGCAGCTAGCGAGACAGCAAAGGAGGCGATATGGCTGAAGAACTTCATTGGAGACCTTGGAGTTGTACCAGCTATTAAAGAGCCAATGGAAATTTTCTGTTATAGTGAAAGTGCAGGTACCTTAGCCAAGGAACCAAGGGATCACGGGAGATCCAGACACATCGACAGAAAATACCATTTCATCAGACATCGAATAGAAGAAGGACTCCTCGTGGAAAAGAGGGTATCATCGGATGAGAATCCAACAGATCCCCTCACGAAGGGACTGACTCGGGTTAAGCATCTCCAGCATGCTCGGAGCATAGGGCTGAAGGATGATATTAGATTTAGTAGTTAGATAACGTTGAAATTTATAAAGTGTAATTGACATTAGATGATGAATAAAAGGTGTTTTATTTATGAGTAAAGTGTTGTTATCTCTTGTCAATCGTTTACTATATTTCTTTTGCATGTTTTGACTTCCAGAATAATTATGTTTGGTATATCATATTATTCGAACCTCCACAGTCGGTCATATGTCGGAAGTAGGTATGAATCAAGACTGTCATGATTGGTTGCAGAGGTCTAAGTTGTTGGACATGGCTACAACACTCATGAGTGCTCATAAGTTCTGAGCATTGGACTCAACCCACGCTCACTGGAATCACTTCATGGAATTTATCTCGAGTGATCGTGAGACGGTAATATCATATAAGTCTTCAAACCTAGAGATATGATTTGTTACTTATGAGTTGGTTATGCATTGATTGTACGTTAACACATTGGTAACTCGATGTTATAAAACGTGCTTTTGTGTATAATTCAATGAGTGGTTGAACAAACATATGAGTCGAAGTTTATCTGTTCCTTCTTGGATTAGAAGCTGATAGCTGGGCCCCTCGATGATTTTGTTTTGACCTATGCACCGGGCCCGGTCAGAACTAAGTTGATGTGTTCAATTAAGTTCTTTGTCAAACAAATCGGAAATCGGGAAACAAACTGCTGGACAATAAGTAAGACATTGTTCCATGTATTTGTCCGGCTGATATCTAGAACAGAGGATTATATGATCACTTATCTTAAATGGCGTATCATCATCTTCTCAGTTCCGAGAGACCTTGAAAGAGCTACGATTGTCGATCGGTTCCTGAAGTATTGCAGTTATAGTCATTAGACTTATCCAAGTGGGAGACTGTTGGATAAGGTGTATAAGTCCATAACTATTTCTGGTATGTACTTGACCCGACCCGGCATGGTCCATTTGGGTTGCATGACACCATGCAATTGGATAAACTAAAATGAGAGAAATAACACTTATGGTTTATTAATATATTATAAGTTCTAATATATTAATAATATTATTTAATTAGTTTGATCAAGAATTAATTTAGAATTAATTAAGTGATCAAAAGATAACTAATTAAATATATGGGTAGATTATGTAAATCTTCCATGTCTTATATAGTGGGCTAAGAGGCTCCATGGATTATCAAGTTGGGTTCCACCCATAGGATGCTCCATGGATGCTCCATGGGAGTTACAAACCCATGGGTCATGGAAATGAAGAGTCATGACACATTAGGGTTTACATGGTGTAACCCTAGATGTGTCAACACTATATAAGAAACCCATTCTCCACCAAAATCGGCTACACTAAGAAACAAGAGGGCTAGAGCCGATTTTGCAAGTGTAAGATTCTCTCAAAGTTTACTCCTTTGCATTTGGTGTTGTGTGAAGCATTTGAGGCATCACACTTGGGGTGCTAGGCTCACAAGGTTTCAAGGATCATAATCAACAACAAGGTAAGTTATTCTATCTTTCATTCAAGTTAAAAATGTTCCCCATGTATGCTAGATAGGAATATAACCTTGGAATTCAACTTTGCATGATTATTAGACAAACATAGATCCAAGGTTATTAGGGTTGCGTGCACACTTAGGAAGTGTTAGAATGCTCAAAACCCATCACTATATAGACATGATTTTGACAATATATAAGTTTAAAAGAGTTTAATAAAGAGCTTAACATATAAAAGAGTTTAACATAAAAAAGGAATTTTAACCATTTGAATTGTAACAGAGTACTTGATGTCAGTTTATAAAATGTTTTGAAGAGTTTGCTTGATAAACAGTTTTGAAGTATATAAAATCCACTTGTTTGATAGTTATTAATCACATGTGATTGATATAATAACTATAATGTTTTCAACTTGTATTCCCCCCATAAAAGCATTTAAAATAATTTAAAAGGTAGATTAAGGGGTATGAACTCACCTGCAGTGGGTAATACGAATGTAAGATCGGTTGCAGGATGCTAAGTGTCAAGTGAAGACTCGAGCACACACGGATCCTATTTAGGATATAATGACACATATATGTATCAAATTAGTGGTTATACAACTAATCATGCAAGAAAACCACCCTAGGAACTAGGAAACACTTAGATTGAAGTGTTAGAAGTACCAAGGATTACTTAAAATGGGTTTATGGCCACACTAGTGTGTGTACGGCCAAGTGGTGTACGACCACATGTGTGTACGGCCATAGAGTGTACGGCCATACACTCCTTGAATAACATGCCAAAAAGGTGGTCTAGGGCTCTTACTATCATCCTCTAAGTGTCCATGATCTTATGTTGGAATATAACATGAGTTTGAGGCAAAACATGCACTAAAAAAGGGGTCTACGGCCATACGAAGGGTGTACAGCCGTACACTCTTTTTGTTCATGCATCATATGATGTTTTAAGGCTAGAAAAGAAGTGATTCCCAAGCCTAACTAGAAGATGGAAGAGAAACTTACACTTTTGAAGGCTTCTAATGAGTTTATGGTCCAAGAACAAGTAGGTGTTCTTGGTGAAAGTTGAAGATCTAGCCAAAGATGAAATTTGTGGAATGAAAACATGGATCTTTCACTAGTGAAAGCAATATAGCAACTAATCAAGCTAGAAGACACTTACATCTTTGAAGATCTAGGTGAGAAACTTCATGATAGTTGAGAGAGAATCCGAAATCTTGGCTTGAATGTGTGAAAAGTGATTAAAAATGGCTAAGTGTCACACATATATGTGAGAGTGTACGACCATGAGGGGGTGTACGGCCGTACACCCATGTGTACGACCGTACACTCCTCTTGAAGGAGTGCTTGACCCGAAATGCAATACTATGACTTAGGGTAACTCATCCCTAAACCCAAACCTTGATTGTAATAGGCTTAGAACACTCAAACAAGCACTAAACAGTGCTAAAAGATAGTAGAAACGAGTCTGACTTGATTGAAGTGAATGGTTTGTACAAGATAGAAATTTCGGGTTGCCACACGGGGCGTACTCGTGAAACCCTCTTTTTGGGACTTTTGGGCCTTGGGTCTTTTGGGAGTTGGGCCATGAGTTGTTGGGTCAAATATGAGAAGGGTAAAATGGTCTTTTATCCATGGGAAGTATAGAATATGGATTGGACCTTGGATTTTGGAAATAACCTTAAATATTGATTAGGATATTTGATTATGTTTAGTGTGAGGTTTCTGGTAGCAACAACACATGTGTCTTGGTTATCTCGAATTGAGGCGAGTCTCCTCCCAGTGTTTGGCGGGTCGAAGGCACTAATGTCAGCCCATGGATTATTATTATTTGTATGCTAGTTGTCTATGTGACTCTTGCATGTGTTGTATGTGTTGTTATGTATACATGGCAAAGCTAGATGCCAGGTGGGGCCTGATCAGTGTGTTGGGCGGGACCCATCGCATGTTACTGAGGGGCCCGATGTCGGGCGGGGCCTGATGGTTGTTGGGAAATGCCCATTATGTGTATGGTATGAGGTACTTTGGGGAACTTACTAAGCTTTGTGCTTAAGGTTTTATGGTTATGGTGTCAGGTACTTCCGGTTCGAAAAGGAAGGCCCCAACTTGATTGTAGTGCATCCACCCATGTTTCTGCAACTTTATGTTTTTGGGATTGTACTCTGATAACTATTTTTACTCTGATATACTTTTGAATGATTTAAAAGGATAAATCGTGTTTATGGTTGATTTAAAAATGAAAATTTTACCTTATAATTTGTGGGATGTTACATGGAAGTAGAGGTATTGAGATTGATGTTTATGTCTGTGATTAATTAGAGTTTGTTTGATGTGAAGTCTTATCAAGAAAAAAGAGAGTAAAGTATTTTAGTTTTTTTAATTGAATTTTCATAAGTTTGTTTCAAGTTTAGGTTTTTAGTTTCCTTAGTTCTATTCTAGTTTTTGTTCTAAGTTCATTTTTATATCATTTGCATCTTTCTATTTTGTTTATAATGTTAAATATTTTTATTACATGAGGGCAAGTAAGGTTTAAAATTGGAGAGATTTGTTAGATGCCATTTTCTACGTCCATTTTAATAGTTTTTATTAATCTATTGTACCATACTTTATGCGTTTCTATTCGGATTACTACTAATAATGGTCACCTCATATTTTTCACCAGAATTCCCAAAATGCTCATATTCTTATATCGTACTCAAGTATTTCAAGTGGAGCAGTATTATGGAAATTTTTGGAAGCACCTTGATGCATATTTTGAGCATAATGGAGCTAAAACACCCGAGGAAACTAGATCTAGAATGATATGAGTAAATTACGATTTTTCCCTATAGGGTGCACAAAAATTAACCAAAACATTGTGTAGCCTACACGATGTGTGCATATTACATATGTAATGCATAACCTACATGTCTCATGAGTTCAAAAATTCATGTTTTTTGCTTTGAGTTTTTTTTCTTTCCATTTAAATCATCATTTGGGATGCTTGAAGTATTGAATTAGGTATCTAAGCTAATAACTAAATTAGTATAATCTTGAATTATTAGCAAAGTCCTTTTGGGTTGCCCTCATACCTAGTAATTGACTGTACTGCTATTTGGAGAGAGAGACAAATTTATTAATTTATTATATGATTAATAAACTAATTAGAAATAAAAATAAATAATTTATTAATATATTATGATAATAATATATTAATTGGAAATATTATAATTTAATTAAGGATTAATCAAAAATTAATTGGAATTAATTTTTGGATTAATTGGATTAATTCAAAGTAGAAGGACTAAAGCTGACAATGTTCAAAAGTTGAACATTCATCAATTCTAGAACCTCCCTATGAGGGGGGGGGGGTGAATTCTAGATGGTCTTTAGGGGTTTTCTGGGGCATTAAGGAAGCCTAGAGTTCTTACGGAGCAACGAAAGGAAGTAAGACTTATCTAAGGAAACCTGCCTTATCCTAGTTCTGTTAGTCACCAATATAAACCCTCCTAAGGGTTCATAATTTCGTCTATCCATCTACAAGAATGAGAATCAAAAATTCTCATTCCCTCTTCTCTCTTCTTTTTAGCCTCTAACTTGCTAGGGTTTGGGTGTGAGGCATTAGAGGCGCGAGACTTCAGGTGCTTGGGGCACTGTGATCTATTTACCAATCGCCAAGTCTAATTCGACATCATTTAAAGCAAGATACTCATAGTAATTTTCTATGAACAACTTGATATGAGCAAATCCGATTAAGAAATCTTATTTGCTTGTTAACTGAAGCTTTGAGACATCAGTTCCCTTCAAAATTCTTGAAACACAAATCAAATCATGAAGATTCATTAGAGGCAAGTCAGCAACTGAAAAATCAAATGCGGCGTTGTTTGCTCGGACTACATGAAAATGAGAATTCTGTAACACACCCTCGAACAAAACGTCTTTGGAAATGTTAAGAAATCGAATTATCTTGACTAAGTACCGAATCTCCTCCTCCCTTTTTCCAAGAACTGCATGGAATCAAATCTTCATTTGTTTATATTCTTCTTTGTATTCGAACTTATCATCGATCTGATATTTTGTAGCCATGAACATCATCTTGTTGATTGGAAAATCCAACTGATTAAAATCAGTATTTTCTATGGCATAACTCTTCTTGGGAATTTTCTCAAAATCATGCATTTCCCCAGTTACAACTAAGGCTTCAATATTGTCATAGCAATAATGCTTCGAAGGATCACCCTTTTCAAGACCAGGAGGGTCATTTGCCCGTTGACGAAGAATGCTTTGAATCTGACTTTGTCTTTCCATTTCTTTTTCAATGGTAGCCTTCTTTTCATCGACGGTTGGTTCTGTAGAAATACCCTTTCCTTTATTTTTCATTTCGCCTGTTGATTGAGGTGGCTTCGACGAACTTGAACCTCCAAAACCAGAACCAATTACAACACCTTTCGTTAAGGACTTTGTTGTTGTTGCTGTTGACAAAATTGAAACAATGGTCTTTGGTAACGAAGTAGGTATTTGGGTTGACATAACCTTCCCAACTACTTTTGCATCACCTTCATCCTTCGGAAAACCACTTCCTCCCATACAGGCCTTCGAACCCTTTCCAATACTTACTCCTTCTCCCACTTGCACCCTTGTACGAACAGGTGGGGCATCTGTTGGCATCAAATTTATCAGCTTCGCAAGAGGAGCTAATTCAGCCTTGAGTGTGGACTCCAAAGACATAAACTTCTGAGACAAAGATTCTGGAGTAAGTAACGAAGATGATGAAGAACTTGTTGGATTAGTTTCTAAGTCCATAACTATAATTGGTATGTACTTGACCCGATTGGCATGGTCCATTTGGGTTGCATGGCATCGGAACAATTTGGATAGACTTTTGTGAGAAAAGGATAATTATGATTTGTTAATATATTATAAGTTCTAATATATTAATATGAAATCATATTATTTAATTAGTATTGATCAAGAATTAATTTGGAATTAATTATGTGATCAAAAGGAGACTAATTAAATATATGGGGATTGATTGTGTAAATCATTCATTCTTATATATGTGGGCTTATGATCCATAGTTCTTCATGTTGGGCTAAACCCATGGAGTAACCCATAGATACTCCATGGAGGTTTTAACCCATGGAGCATGAAGAATATGAAAAGACATGAGTTACATGGTGTAACCCTAATAGCCACCATATATAAGGACCCCATGGCTCAAGAAATTGGTACTAGTGTGTGTATACATGAGCGCTAGCGGATTTGAGCATAGGAACCTTTTCTCTCAACTTATTCCAAGATGTTGATGATGTTGTGTGAACCATTTAAGGTGTCACACTTGAGGCACTAGGCTCTTAAGCTCCATGGAATCAAGCTACAACAAAGAGGTATGTAATTCTACTAGAATTTATATTATATGCTCTTTATATTATGCTAGTTAGAACAATACCTTGGAAAAATTGATATTTGCATGTATAATAGTGAAAACATAGATCCAAGGTATTTAGGGTTGCATGTACACCTTAGGAGTGTTAGAATGCTGAAAACCCTTCAGTGGTATCAGAGCCTAGGCTTGTTTTCAATTATACTTGATGATATTTGCAAGAAAAATCATTTATTTTAATCTGCCGGTTCACCACGAGGTGGTAAAATTTACTATGAGGTGGTGACTGTTCAGTGGAAAAAAAATTCAGTTTTTTGGCCTGTTTTGGATTAGAATCATTACCACAAAGTGTTTTTGTTCATAAAACTTGTTTTTGATGTTATCGTAATGTTTATTCTCATCCAAATAAATGATAATTGTCAAAGTTTCAAGACTTTTTTTTTGTTTATGTGATTAGCTAAGTTCTTGAAAATTGTTGATATGAATTATCTTGTTCTTATGAGTTGTTTTAGACTAATAGAAAAGTTATGTGATAATATGTTTTCAATCCAAATTTATCTAAAAGTTGTTCATAATATGTGTTTTTGTAACTTGTCCACAAGTTATATGAAAAGTCACATTTATGATTATTAAAATTCATAAGATTTCCATAAGTTATAAAAAACTGAAGAGTCTCATTTTGTAAATGCTTTAAAGTCTTCCATAACTTGTCCTCATGTTATGGAATTTGAAGAGTTTTTTTTATTAAAAACTACTTTAAACACATAAGTTAAGGAATAGAAAATTTTTGAATTATTCAAAACTTGCGCTCAAGTTTTGGAATTTGTAAAGTTTCCCTCATGAATACTTTAATTCCAAGTTAAGCCCTTAAAATTTTAAAAGTTAAAATTCAACCCTTATACTTTATAGTATTATAAGTTAATAATATATATATATATATATATATATATATATATATATATATATATATATATATATATATATATATATATATATATATATATATATATATATATATATGTATAAGAGCAAGTCAGTCTTACCGTTAGTAGGCCTCATTCACGAATCCGGTCTATAAGGGGGGTATAAGGTTACTGCCTATAAAATGGCAGTTTAATGGGTGTCCACTCTCACCCACCGCTTCCTTGACTGGTGGAGGGTCTTTAGCCGAACGGGTAGGACAAGGACTATAATTCTCCCTTCATTAAAAGTATTAATGATAAATATAAAGTAACTAAACCTTTTATAAATTCTCAATCTTAGTTACTTTAGGAAAATGTGAATTTGGTGCTAACCCATGAAATTACACTTTGCAACTAGCTTGATTTAACAAGGTAGGCAAAGGGTAACTTAATGTTTATCATAGTATCGATGGAGCGCGTGTGGTTAACCGACACATCGATTGAGGGGTAAATATTAAGGGTACCAAGTATATTTTCATGGTTATTCACACCTTGTTTTGTGATCCTCGGCATCCCAGTCACAAAACCTGAGAGGGCACAATCGAGATTGAAACATGCCATTGAAAAGTTCAATGAATCTCAAAAGATCTAGGAGTTTCAAATCCAATTAAAACCTAATACATTATTTCGTTTTTCATGGTGGAAATTGGTGAATCGTCATTCGCCTACCTTCAAATATTCTATAGCTTGGATTACGGCATCCCTCTTCCAAGTTATAAAATATTGTGTTGGGTCCTAGCCTTAATATTTCATATTGGGTGTTATATTAAGGACTTTAAATAAACTATCTTGAATATCTCCCAAAAGATGTCAGGTTCATACATCTATGATCTTCCCAAAAACTCTTGGAACAATTTTTCCTAATGAAGATGATGTCCCGGAAATCATTCTTCACTCCCTCCACCTCTTCCAGTTATTCTCCCTAACCCACAAGTTCAAGGTCACTCAAGCCCTATTGGCAAGAAAGGTCTATGTGTGCTCACATCTTGGAGATGAAGTCACATATTGACAAGCTGGGAGAGTTGGGTGTCAAAGTCTTGAGGAATTTGGATGTTGACTAATCACTTCCTAAGACACATAGTGAGTTCTTTATGGGCTACTATGTAAAAGACTATGACATGACCCTTAATGATCTTATCTATTTGCTTTGTGCTGCTGAATCAGCAATGATTTGGAGCACTGGTAGAGCAAATTTGATTAGAAGATCAATTTCCCAAACTTCCATGGACTTTGAAAATGGTAACATTGGATATCCAGAAAACCTTTCTCTTCCCAATGGAAAGGGATTGGCCATAGTCAACTCGGTTGACCAAATGGTAAAGAGAAAGGCAAGTCTGAGATAGTCCAGTGCACCATTCCCAAATGGTCCATATGTTTCTGTTGCCAAAGGAAGGGGCATTGGTTGCGAAGCTGCCTTAACTACCTGAAAGATCTGAGAGAAGGTATAGTAAAAAAAGCTTGACTCTGCTTCAGGTAAGTCCACTATCTAACTCTCTTAAGTTCCTATTTGAAGATTCTTAATACATGTTTAATGTATGGTAGGATCAAGCAAAGGGAAGGGAACTTAGAAAAAGAGTATGCTGAATCTGATCGCGAAGATGGATTTCAATCGCGTGGTTCGAAGATTAGATTCTTGAGCTACTACTTAGAGAGTTATGATAGATTGCTAGGAAATATGTAATAGCATAGTTTCCATTTAAAGTTGCATTGTAAGGAAAGTTTTTCCGCATTTGATAAATAAATAAAATTTTGTTTTAATTTATATGTCCTTGCAATGGCACTTATGGAAAATTGATGTTTGTATATTTCTAGCAATAATAGAAATATGAATTTGATTCTTTCATTTGTGGTAGTGTCTAAATTTACCAAATAAGAAAAAATTCTCATCACCTAAGGTTTCAGTTGGATAGAAACTTGGAAATCATGCAAGTTATATACTATGATGAATGAGAATTTTCATCGTTGGAAAATTAAGATTAATTCCTTGTTCACATGTATATGTGAGTCAAGTGAAGGGCTAAGGGATCGAGTACACATTCGGGTGCACTGAGCAAGTTCACCACAAAAGATCGATAAGACTGTTCGTCATGATTTACTAAAGCCTAGTAAATATGGTTATACTTATAAGTTTAAGTATAATTCTGATGCATTGGAAAAGTTTCGATGTATGGCAGGACGAATGGGAAGAATCAAATTAGGCAGAAAGATAAAAGTTTCTCAAATCTGAAAAGATGGGAGAGTACTTTAGTATCATGTTTTGTGATCATCTTAATGATTAAGAAACCATATCATAATTGGTCCTCTAAGGACATCTTAGTGCATTCCGATGGCTAAGAAGAGGAGTCATGAATTGTTGAAGCGGTTAAATCACGAAGATGAGTCATACTTCGTTCACAGTAGGACACATCTTAAAGAAGGTTTATTAACACTTGTCAAATGTAAGAGTAAAAAGTGTCCTACTGTTGTACATTTGAAATTGGTAAGTTGTGATGTTTTGGATAAAACAGAGACCAACTTAGGCCAGTTGTGTGAAGTGTTTGACTTGATAAGAATCCGCACTATCTCTTGAATATATGTTTGTCAAGGAATGGGTCTTGGCAAGAGAGTCTTATATGTCAAGAGGACAGTGGGAGTCTAAAAGATCCTGAAAGAATGTCAAGATCTAATCAAGAGTAAAACCTATAGTTTCACACTTGCTCACGACTTGAGGTTTATAACCTATCGTGTTGACATATTCTTATTTATGTGCGCATTCTAGTTAAAGTTGGCTTTGCATATGAGTTCTGAGAGTTCTCAATTGGTTGCATAACAACTTGGAAGCAATGACAGGCCCTTGTGCTGCCAGGTGGCAAGAAGTTAAGACTGCACAAGTTCAATCCATATGAGTTTGGATTTGTCACTAACCTTGTCTTGAGATTATGGTCCTGACAAATTCACATGGATAGGAACACATACACCATAAAATCTAAGTGTCATAAGGTTTCTCTCCGATTCATGAAAATGACGGTGATGAAATGCTTTCACTAAGTAGATTTTAAGTAGATAGCAATTGCGATATTTGCATTCTCAAAGTCGTTAGTGGAGCGTGTGTGGTTAACCGGCACACTAACATGGACTTGTGAGGAATGGAAAGGGTCTAAAAAATTGAGACTATGATTACGGCATCCCTTTTCATAGTTCTGAAATTGTTTAGACAAACATGTGTGCTATCTAAGGAAAGGTGTATGATTTTGATAAAGTTTTATCAAAGCATTTCGTATCAAAAGTCTGAACTTTGGTAAGAAAGTCAATAAAGTATTGATTTTAGAAGACCAGCTGATTTCTGAGTACATGTTAAAGCTAGTGGGAGCATAAGTGTTATGCTAATAATCATCATGTTAGTAGGAGCATGATAATTATGATAAGTATTGCAAGTTAGCAATATTAATTATAGAAAACAAAAGTTTCAATTGGGAAATGTTGTTTTGCTATAATTAAGGGAGAGGAAATAATACTTCATTTCAATTCTAAAAGCTTAGATTGAGGTTTTAATCATCTTTAGTCAAGGATATATATATGAATTTTATGTTGGAATGGCTCAACATAAGGAAATTCTATATATGAGTCCATTATTTGCGTTCTAAAATTCGATTATAATTACGGCATCCCTTTTCATAATCTGAATTATGAGAACTTGGCAAATAGAAATAGAAACATTATAGCAAAAAGACTGGTCTAGTATCATGTCTTTATGTGAGACATCATGAATCGTGTCCCATATGCTTCGGATATAGGATCGATTGCATGTGCTATAATATAGGATCGATTGCATGTGCTATAATATTCATCTGTTCTAAATTTTTCCAAATGCCTAGAGCATTAAAAAGGAAAAAGTACTAGAACTGGATATGACTAATTTGATTAAGCAATTGTCAAGGACAATCTAAGGTTTACCAAAGATTGGTTGCCTAGGAACAGCCGAAAGTATAGTGTTAAATTTTGGTAGGACCATATTGACATATTCTGAAAAGAGGCAACTCTTGTTCAGGAGTGATAGTCAAAATGAGAATATGGAAATGTTCCCATAGGTGGAAGTTATTCATTAAATTTGTGTAAGATAAGGAAACTTAATGCAAGAAGGACGTTCAAAGCAATGTACTTTGAATATGAGACTTTGTTTCCATGGAATTGATCTCCATTGGAATACTCTATAATGTCTGTTGACAAGTCTTGGTGACTCTGTGCATAATCGTTAAAAGAGGATCAATGCATATAAGTTTAGAATCTAACAAATTTAGGTAAATGGCAGGAATTTGGAATTCTTGCATTTGCGGTAAGGATTTGGGATTGTGAAATGAGAATCATTGGAATTATGTTCAATCGATCAATTTCACAAAGTAAAGATCATAGACAAACTTAGTGTGCATACTTGGTGTATGGCATAACTAATGTTTGGAAAAACATAGTGTGCATACTTGGTGTATGGCATGACTAGTGTTTAGAAAACATAGTGTAAATGCTCGGAGCATGGGACAGCTAGTGTTTTAATTCAAGTATAAAGTTGATAGTTTGAAACAGTATGCAATGAATGATGGGTAATAAATATGGTGATAAATAAAAGGTGTTTTATTTATATTCATAAGTTCTGAGATCATATTGGATTCAATTATTCTTGTGTTTCACTTTGCATGTTTTGACTTCCAGAATAACTAGGTCGTTCTTCCTGAATGACTAATTTATTCAAACCATCCACAGTCGGTCATATGTTGGAAGTATATATGAATCAAGACTGTCATGAAGCTGGTTTGTAGATGTCCAAGGTAGTGGACATAGCAAGAGTTGATGCAACATTCATGAGTGCTCATAAGTTCTGAGTATTGGATTAAACCCACGCTCATTTGAATCAGTTCATGGATTTTATCACGAATGATCATGAGACGATAATATCTTATATTCTTCAAACCTAGAGATATGACTTGTTACCTATGAGTTGGTTATGCATTGATTGTACGAAAATGCATTGGTAACTCGATGTTATAAAACGTGCCT
The DNA here is from genome assembly GCF_052849685.1 of Lactuca virosa. Lineage (NCBI taxonomy): Eukaryota > Viridiplantae > Streptophyta > Magnoliopsida > Asterales > Asteraceae > Lactuca > Lactuca virosa. The sequence goes on along the minus strand of NC_136430.1, from coordinate 105,845,105 downwards.
TTGTGTATGATTCAACAAGTAGTAGAACAAGCATATGAGTCGAAGTTTATCCATTACTTTTACCCTTGAAGGGATAAAAGCGATATCTGTGGGCCCCTCGATGATTTAGTGATGACACCCCGAAGTGCTTGGCCAAGCCAGGACTAATGTGATTTGTTCAATTAGTCGGTCGTCATAAATTGGAAATCGGGAAACAACAATGGACAGAGAGAATGATTACAATCCATGTCTCAGTCCATATGATATCTAGAATGGAGGAATATATGATCCCTTATCTAATGGACGCGTCATTGACTTTTTTCAGAGTTCGACAGCAGCTTTCAAGAGCTACGATTGCTAGTCGGGTTTCGAAGTCATACGCAATAATAGTTTTAGACTTATCCAAGTGGGAGACTGTTGGATTAGTGTCTAAGTCCATAACTATAATTGGTATGTACTTGACCCGATTGGCATGGTCCATTTGGGTTGCATGGCATCGGAACAATTTGGATAAACTTTTGTGAGAAAAGGATAATTATGATTTGTTAATATATTATAAGTTCTAATATATTAATATGAAATCATATTATTTAATTAGTATTGATCAAGAATTAATTTGGAATTAATTATGTGATCAAAAGGAGACTAATTAAATATATGGGGATTGATTGTGTAAATCATTCATTCTTATATATGTGGGCTTATGATCCATAATTCTTCATGTTGGGCTAAACCCATGGAGTAACCCATGGATACTCCATGGAGGTTTTTGATGGGTTTTTGAGCATTCTAACACTTCCTAAGTGTACATGCAACCCTAATAACCTTGAATCTATGTTTTCTCTATATACATGCAAATTTCTTTTCAAGGTTATTTCCGAACTAGCATGGCATGGGGATTACATAGAACATAAAACTAGTAGAAATACATACCTTGTTGTTGCTTGGATTCCTTCAAGACTTTGTGAGCTTAGCACCCCAAATGTTGTGCCTCAAATGCTTCACACAACACCACAAGACTTGGAATAACTTGAGAGAATACTTCTAGCACTCAAAATCGGTTATGCCCTCTCTAGTAACACTAGGTCCACTAGGTCACGATTTTGCTAGCCATAGGGTTCCTTTTATAGTGTTGTCATAATTAGGGTTTACACATGAATGCCCTTAATTGTCATGACTCTTGATTTCTCATGACCCATGGGTTTGTAACTCCCATGGACTATCCATGGAGCTCCATATGGTTATAACTAAACCCATAAACCATGGATCATTAATCCACCATAAAAGAATTGATGATTGTCATAATCAACCCTATATATTTAATTAGTCTCACTTTGATCACCAAATTAATACTAGATTAATTCTTGACCAATACTAATTAAATAATACTATTATTAATATATTAGAACTTATAATATATTAATAATCATAAGTACCTTATTCTCTCATTTAGTCTATCCAAGTATTGCAATGCCATGCAACCCAAATGGACCATGCCGGGTCGGGTCAAGTTCATACCAAATAAAGTTATGGACTTAGACACTATATCCAACAGTCTCCCACTTGGATAAGTCTAATAATTATATTTGCAAATATGACTTCAAAACCCGACTAGCAATCGTAGCTCTTTCAAAGTCTCTCGGAACTGAGATGATGATGATACGCCATTTAAGATAAGTGATCATATAATCCTCTGTTCTCATGATATCAGCCGGACAAACACATGGAACATGGTCTTACTTATTGTCCAGCATTTGTTTCTCGATCTCTGATTTGTTTCGACATAGAACTAAATTGAACACATCAATTAGGTTCTGACCGGGCCCGGTACATAGGTCAAAACCAAATCATCGAGGGGCCCAGATATCGCTTCTATTTCTAGAAGGAACAGATAAACTTCGACTGATATGCTTGTACTAACTACTTGTTGAATTATTCACAAAGGCACGTTTTATGACATCGAGTTACCAATGCATTTTCGTGCAATCAATGAATAACCAACTCATAGTCAACAACTCATATCTCTAGGTTTGAAGATTTATATGATATTACCGTCTCACGATCACTCGAGATAAATTCCATGAAGTGATGTAAGTGAGCGTGGGTTGGATCCAATACTCAGCCCTTATGAGTACTCATGAATGTTGTAGCAACCATTGCATTGTCCAAAGCACTTTTAGACAAATCATACAAGCCAAATTCATGACAGTCTTAAATCAATACTTACTTCCAAAGTTTGACTGACTGTGGATGGTTTGAATAATAACATAATTATTCTGGAAGTAAAAACATGCAAAATTGAAACATAGTAAACAATCAACACAAGATAGTAACACCTTACTCATAAATAAATAACAACTTTTATTTATCATCAAATGTCAATTACATTTTACAAGTTTCAGGAATCTAATTATTGAAACTAGTATCATCCTTCAGCCCAATGCGCCTCGCATGCTGTAAATGCTTAACCCTGCTCAGTCCCTTCATGAGGGGATCTGCCGGGTTCTCATCTGATGATACCCTCTTAGCCACGAGGAGTCCTTCTTCTATTTGATGTCTGATGAAATGGTATTTTCTATCAATGTGCCTAGATCTCCCGTGATCTCTTGGTTCCTTAGCCAAAGCAACCGCACTTTCGCTGTCACAGAAAATTTCCATTGGCTCCTTTATAGCAGGTACAACTCCAAGGTCTCCGATGAAGTTCTTTAGCCATATCGCCTCCTTAGCTGCTTCACTTGCTGCTATGTACTCTGATTCACAAGTAGAATCAGCTACTGTCTCCTGCTTCGAACTTTTCCAAGTAATTGCCCCTCCATTTAGGATAAAGACCCAGCCTGACTGAGAGCGGAAATTATCCCTATCAGTCTGGAAGCTAGCATCGCTATATCCTTCCACTCTCAAGTCATCACTGCCCCCGAGGGTAAGGACCCAGTCCTTAGTCCTCCGCAGATACTTGAGAATGTTCTTTACCGCTGTCCAGTGTGCCTTGCCAGGGTTCCCTTGATATCTACTGACCATGCTCAAAGCAAAGGCCACATCAGGGCGAGTACAAGTCATAACATACATGATCGAGCCCACAGCGGAAGCATATGGTATATGACTCATCTCAGCTATCTCAGCCTCTGTACTCGGACTCTGAGTCTTACTCAGCTTGGCATTACTCTGGACGGGTAATTCCCCTTTCTTGGATTCTTGTATGCTGAACCTCTTCAGCACCTTATCCAAGTAAGTACTTTGACTAAGTCCAATTAGTCTCTTACTCCTATCTCTCAATATCCTTATCCCTAGGATATAGGCAGCTTCCCCAAGGTCCTTCATAGCGAAACACTTCCCAAGCCAGGTCTTAACCTCCTGCAAGGTTGGGACGTCGTTTCCTATGAGAAGTATGTCATCCACATACAACACCAAGAAGCTAACTATGCTCCCACTAGCCCTGACATATACACAAGACTCATCCTCACTCCTAGAAAAGCCAAACTCTTTGACTTTCTCACCAAAGCAAAGATTCCATCTGCGAGATGCTTGTTTCAATCCATAAATGGATTTATCAAGCTTACACACTCTATTAGGGTATCTTGTATCGACAAAACCCTCTGGTTGAGCCATGTAAACATCCTCAGCCAACTTTCGATTAAGGAAAGCGGTTTTGACATCCATTTTCCATATTTCATAATCATGAAATGCAGCTATGGCTAACAATACTCTAATAGACTTAATCTTAGCTACTGGTGAGAAGGTCTCATCATAGTCAACTCCCGGAGTTTGAGTAAAGCCCTTCGCAACCAGTCGCGCTTTGTAAGTATGTACCTTCCCATCCATGTCGGTCTTCTTCTTGAAGATCCATTTGCACCCAACTGTCTTACGACCTGGTACATTGTCAACCAAATTCCAAACTTGATTGTCATACATGGACTGAATCTCGCTGTCCATAGCCTCCTTCCATTTAGCAGCCTCAGGGCCTGCCATGGCTTCCCTGTAATTATTAGGTTCATCCAAATCTATTAGTGTACTGTCACCAATAAATGTATCACCTTCAGTGGTGATGTGATAACCATAATAAAAATCAGGTGTGTTCCTCACCCTAGTGGAACGTCTTGGAGGTACAGACTCATCTATCGGATCAACAGGAGTTTCCTCCTCAGGTTGGTCGATAGCATTTGAGGTTCCTTTACCACTTGACTCTTGAAGCTCTTCAAGGTCAATTTGCCTCCCATTGTCCCCTTGGCTTATGAATTCTCTCTCACGAAACACTCCTCTTCTTGCAACAAAAACCACATTATCACTGGGTCTGTAGAAGAGGTAACCAAAGGATCTCTGTGGGTAGCCGATGAAAATACACCTCTCACTTCGAGGTTCAAGCTTATCATGAGTCTCACGCCTCACGAAAGCTTCACAACCCCAAATCTTGATGTGGTCCAAATTGGGAACTTTCCCAGTCCACATCTCGTGAGGTGTTTTGGCAACCTTTTTAGTAGGGACTAGATTAAGGATATGGGCGGCAGTCCCTAAGGCATACCCCCAGAAAGAGATTGGTAACGAAGCCCGACTCATCATGGAACGAACCATATCCAACAAGGTTCGATTGCGCCTCTCAGCCACACCATTCAACTGTGGTGTCCTGGGAGGTGTCAATTATGAGACAATCCCATATTCCTTAAGATAGTCAAGGAACTCAATGCTAAGATACTCTCCTCCCCGATCGGATCGGAGCATCTTGATGTTCCTGCCCAATTGATTCTCCACTTCCTGCTTAAACTCTTTGAACTTTTCAAAGGTTTCTGACTTATGCTTGATTAAGTAAATATATCCATATCTACTGTAATCATGAGTAAAAGTCACATAATAGCGATTAGCATCCCTTGTAGCAACTCTGAAGGGCCCACACACATCCGTGTGTACAAGGTCCAACAAACCTTCACCCCTATCACAAGTACCTGTGAAGGGTGACTTTGTTATTTTTCCAAGTAAACAAGACTCGCAACTATCACCTGACTTGGGGTCAAATGATTCCAAAACTCCAGCCTTTTGGAGTTGGCCTATGCGCTTCTTGTTAACATGTCCAAGACGACAATGCCACAAGGATGCTTTATCCAAGCTATCTGAAGAATCAATATACAACACATTATTTCCTAGATTGTCTACAACATTCACGACTTCATATACACCATCACAAGGTAATGCTTTAAAGTAAAATACATCATTGTAATAAACATTAATAGCACCATTTTTATTATCAAATGAAAATGTAAAACCTTGTTTGTACAAGCCATGAAAAGAAATAATATTTCTCGCCATTTCGGGCGAGTAACAACACTTATTCAAATCTAACATTAACCCATTATTAAGCAATAAAGAATAAACTCCTATCTTGGTAACAGGTGATGCTTTCGTGTTGCCCATGACTAAGTTTATCTTCCCGTGCTCCACTTGCTCACTTCTTCTTAGTGCCTGCAAGTCAGTACAAATGTGAATACCACACCCTGTATCAAGCACCCAAGAATTAGCATTAGATGAGTTGTTAGACAATATTGTGTAAATACCTGCATGGGTGGGTTTAACCTTCCCATCCTTTACATCTTGCAGATATTTAGGGCAGCTTCGCTTGAAGTGTCCCTTATCCTGGCAATAGAAGCACTGTGCTTCCTTTGGGTTTGAAGAAGGAGTAATGGGACCTTTCTTTGTCCCACTTGAAGAGGAACCATCAAGAGTCTTACCCTTGGTACCCTTCGAAGGGCTTTTCCTCTTCTTACCCTCTCCCTGCCCAATAGCCAGAACAGGGGCTGTTGAAGGAGTCGAAGTAGCAACCGCTTTACCCTTAAGGCCATTTTCAGTTGTCCTTAGGAGTCCTTGAAGTTTGCTAAGTGTGACTTCCTCCTTGTTCATATGATAAGTCATACGAAACTGATCATAACTTGGAGGTAAGGAATGGAGAATGATGTCAATCGCCATTTCCTCAGGAAAGTCAACATTTAGCTTCAGCAACCGGTCAACGAACCTTTGCATCTTCTGCAAGTGACCGGTGATGGGTTCACCATCCTTCATCCTTGCGGTTATCATGGAGGAGATGATTTCATACCTCTCCTGACGCGCGCTCTGATGGTACCTTTCCATCAGATCCAGGTGCATCTCATAGGGGTAGAAATCTTCATAGGATTTTTGAAGTTCAGGAGTCATGGTGGCCATCATGATGCATGCTACTTTAGTAGCATCCTTTTCATGTGCAACAAACTCCGCAAACTCTTCAGGAGTAGCAGTGGCTTCACTCACAACCTTAAGCTCCCTATCGAGGACATATTCTTTGTCCTCATAGCGGGTAATCATTCTGATGTTTCTGATCCACTCATTGAAATTGGATCCATCAAAGATGACCTTACCACACAAGTTCATAAGGGAAAAGGAGCCTGTTGGGTTTGAGCCAGAAGCATTGTTGGAAGACATCTGAAAGGAAAGAAAGACAAGTTTCATTAGATTAGGAATCCTTAATAATTCACCCAAATGAAATATTAAGGCTAGGATCCAACAAACTATTTATAGTTGGAAGAGGGATGCCGTAATCCATACTATAAAATATTTGAAGGTAGGTAAATGACGATTTACCAATTTCCACCATAAGAACGAAATATTTTATTATTAGGTTTTATTGGTTTTGAAATTCCTAGATCTTTTGAGATACATTGAACTTTTCAATGGCATGTTTGAATCTCGATTGTGCCCTCTCAAGTTTGTGACTGGGATGCCGAGGATCACAAACAAGGTGTGAATAACCATACAAATTGACTTGGTACCCTCAACAATATTACCTAATCGATGTGCCGGTTAACCACACACGTTCCACCGATCTATAATAAAGTCAAGTTACCCTTTGCCACTCTTACTAGTCCATGTTAGTGTGCCGGTTAACCACACACGCTCCACTAACGACTTTGTAAGGTACAAAGTGTAATTTTATGGGCTAGCACCAATTTCACATTTTCCTAAAGTAACTAAGATTGGGAATTTATAATGTATAGTTACTTTATAATTCATTATACTTTTAACGAGTATTTAAAGTCGTATCCTACCCGTTCGCTAACGACCCTCCACCGATCAAGGAAGCGGTGGGTGAGAGTGGACACCCATTAAGTCACCATTTTATAGGCAACAACCTTATACCCCCCTTATAGACCGGCTTCGTGAATGAGGCCTACTAACGGTAAGAATGACATATTCTTATACATATCTATATTATAAAATTATAATAATAGTATAAGTGTTGATTTTTAAACCTTTTAAAAATCTAAGGTTTAATTTGGAATTAAAGTATTAGAGTGTAAGACTTTTCAAATTCCAAAACTTGAGGGCAAGAATTGAAACTATTCCAAGTCTCTTCAATTTGTAACTTATGAGTTTTAATGGTTCATAAAATGAAGACTCTTCATTTTATGAAACTTCTTTAGTTCTTTAATCACAATTTAAAGAAGTGACTTTTGGTTATCCATAACTTGAGGACAAGTTATGGACACCATCATTGCCATTAAAATCATGAATTAAACACACATGGAGGTTACACATAATTCCTATGATCTTCTAAACTCATATGAACACAAATTCATGTCAAGCAATTTCAAGAGAATCATATAAACATATACAATACTTGAAAATTGATAAAAGTCATGTAAAATGGGTTAACATAATCATTATCATTTTGAAAAACAGATTTTACAAGTCCAAAACAGATTGGGATAATGATCTTAATCCATTTCCAGCAACAAAACTCGAAAAAACTGCCCAGCACGCTCCTACTCGCCGAGTGCATTATTCTACTCGGCGAGTAGAATGAATTTGTTCATGGACTCGGCGAGTCCTCCCCATGGACTCGGCGAGTCCAGTCGTCAGAGTGCAGAATTTTTCGATTTTTAAGCAGTTTTGATCAAGTATACAGAAAACAATCCTAGGCTCTGATACCACTGATGGGTTTTTGAGCATTCTAACACTTCCTAAGTGTACATGCAACCCTAATAACCTTGAATCTATGTTTTCTCTATATACATGCAAATTTCTTTTCAAGGTTATTTCCGAACTAGCATGGCATGGGGATTACATAGAACATAAAACTAGTAGAAATACATACCTTGTTGTTGCTTGGATTCCTTCAAGACTTTGTGAGCCTAGCACCCCAAATGTTGTGCCTCAAATGCTTCACACAACACCACAAGACTTGGAATAACTTGAGAGAATACTTCTAGCACTCAAAATCGGTTATGCCCTCTCTAGTAACACTAGGTCCACTAGGTCACGATTTTGCTAGCCATAGGGTTCCTTTTATAGTGTTGTCACAATTAGGGTTTACACATGAATGCCCTTAATTGTCATGACTCTTGATTTCTCATGACCCATGGGTTTGTAACTCCCATGGACTATCCATGGAGCTCCATATGGTTATAACCAAACCCATAAACCATGGATCATTAATCCACCATAAAAGAATTGATGATTGTCATAATCAACCCTATATATTTAATTAGTCTCACTTTGATCACCAAATTAATACTAGATTAATTCTTGACCAATACTAATTAAATAATACTATTATTAATATATTAGAACTTATAATATATTAATAATCATAAGTGCCTTATTCTCTCATTTAGTCTATCTAAGTATTGCAATGCCATGCAACCCAAATGGACCATGCCGGGTCGGGTCAAGTTCATACCAAATAAAGTTATGGACTTAGACACTATATCCAACAGTTTTAACCCATGGAGCATGAAGAATATGGAAAGGCATGAGTTACATGGTGTAACCCTAATAGCCACCATATATAAGGACCCCATGGCTCAAGAAATTGGTACTAGTGTGTGTACACATGAGGGCTAGCGGATTTTAGCATAGAAACCTTTTCTCTCAAGTTATTCCAAGATGTTGGTGATGTTGTGTGAACCATTTGAGGTGTCACACTTGAGGCACTAGGCTCTTAAGATCCATGGAATCAAGCTACAACAAAGAGGTATGTAATTCTACTAGAATTTATATTATATGTTCTTCATATTATGCTAGTTAGAACAATACCTTGGAAAAAATGATATTTGCATGTATAATACTGAAAACATAGATCCAAGGTATTTAGGGTTGCAGGTACACCTTAGGGGTGTTAGAATGCTCAAACCCCTTCAGAACTAATATTTGAAACTAATTCCTTAAGATTATTCAACGTTTCTTCAATTTTGCAAAAACTCTGAACATCAAGTTCATCCTTCTTATCAACCTTCGGAAGTAACGAACGATACCACTTAACCACATTTGTAAAAAAATCAACGATTATATCCACCTTGGTGTGGAGAGAAGAATAATCGTGATTAAGAGCTGTAACTTCCTTCGCCATATCAACCCTGAGTTCCTCAATCTTCAGGTTTACATCTTCACGAACCTTTTTGACATCTTTAACAAACAAAATGTGCCTTTCTTTTGCCACTGCTTTCAAATCTTTAAGTTCATGATTTAGAGATGAAGACTAATCCTTTACACATGACTCATTGTTACTGTCCATTTGATCCAATTCATTCAGCAGATGAAGCTCTTGAGCCTTGACCATCACATCCACTTCAATCCCATACACATAATTTCGACCCCCTGCATCAGCTTGAAGCTGCAATAAAGAGTTAAGCTTACTGTTGAGAGTCTTGAAATGTTTCCCAGACATTCACATATGATCAGGAATGTTCTCCTCCTCTGGATCAAATTGGATTTCAGCAAAAGATCCCATAAACTCACCATCTTTTGTGGTGTCATACTCTGGAACAGATTTGTGACCTTCTATGGATTGTGATGGAAATAAAGAAGTGATGGGATGATTGGTGATGTTATCAAAGGTTGGAGAATGTATGGACTGTGGCGATGTGGTAGAAATGGTGGAATGAAATGGTGGTAGTGAAGTATCGATATTAATGGTAGAGGTTTCAAAGGAAGATGAAATGATAATAGTAGAAGTACCTTGGGCTTCGTTGGTCGACACTCCATCACCCATGTTGACAGTTGTGTCCATATGAGATATGTTTGCAGTGATGCCTAAAGTCTGAACCTCCTCAAAAACTGATTCGGTATGTGAAACTTCAGGTGGTGTGACAGTAGTCTTCTTAGGAGTGGATACTTTCGAAGGATCACCTTGATTAGTGCTTGTGTCCACATTACATGTTTTGATAGAGCCACAGGACATCCACTCTCCTTGATGTTTGAATTGATTGGAGAGCCCCTCGAAGGTGATGTAAAGCCCAAATTATCATCCTGTCTTGGAGATGGAGATCTTTCAAAATCAGATTCAGGAACTACCTCATCCCTTGAATCCATAATCTTCTTTTTCTTCTTCTGAATTTTCGTCACTATGTCTTGAGCTCTTCGCTTCATAGAAGCAGGAGAAACAGGAGCTGGAATCTCACAAAAAACAACTCCCTTACGATTGAGTTGAGGTTTATGAATCTTCTTTGAGCGGGAATCAGGATGTTTAGGTGAATGACAAGGTCCGTGAGCCATTTTCTTTAACCTCTTAAGTACCCCAGACTTCGAAGGCATAGTTTCCTTGGTTAGAATAGACATATCTTCGACAATCGACTTAGCAACTTTCTTTTTAACTTTCTTTGGAGAACTGGATTTGAAGGACTAGCCTTAACTCCCTTCTTAGAGCCTTTGCTCTTTTTCGATGGACCACGAGCAGCTTTTGGTAACAACGCTCCAGTTTCAATCGTAGGATTGATAGTTGTAAGATACGCCACCAGAACTGGATTTGTAGGATCAACTCTTCGAATCATAGCATCAGGAATATGTGCAATTGATGGAAACTCAGTAGGATTATCCTCCACCATCTTTGGATGATGATACAAAGCAAATTCAGTCTTAGTTTCATCATCAGGAACATCAATACTTTCCTTTTTCATACGCGTACTGCAAGATTAGATTCCAGTAACGAGCACAAGAATTCATTCACCACATTAGTGTTACTGATGCTTTTTACAAATTCTTCTGACAACCGTATCGCAGAATCAACATGTAAATCATAATAAATCACTGCTACCATGACATAAATTTCCAATTTTGCCTTATCCAATCTAATGCTTCAACCCATCAGACATCGAAGGAAAATACCAAACAAAAAATTCCAGATGCAAGGAAAAGAAGATCTCTTAAAATCACTTATCTTTGTTAAAGATGGTTGGTAACCCATTTCATTGAACCTGTGAAGCACTTGTTTATTCGAGACCTCATAGAAAGGTCCAACATTAGGAATTTTCAAGATTTGAGCAAACGTCTTCCTGGTTAACATGAACTTCTTCTTAGTAGTTAATTGAAAGGTAACCACCTTGATTGTCTTGTTGAACACCGCAGTGGAACCAGCAAGTGACAACCATGTCATCGGTACATAAAAATATGCCGACATTTCTGTAGACAAAACAGAGTGATTCAAAGTGACAATGAGCATCTTCAGCTCTTCAGGATACTATGAAACATCCGATTGAACTCGATAATTAGTGTTTTGAATCTTCATTAAAGGTTGAGAAGTAACATCGTCTGTTGTTTGAGATGGATCAACATGATCACGAGCAGACACCATTGTTAGGGTTTGAAAGAATTTGAGAGGACATAACATATTGGGCAAGAAAATATTGGGAAAATCTAATCGCGTAAACCTGTAAAGAGGTAACCCAAAACCCTTTTATAGGTAAAGCACAATTTGAATTTGAAGCGGTTAAGCATTAAATGCAGGCCACGTGTCACCTTAAAAACCGTACCAGTAGCCGTAAAAGTAGCCACGTCTGAAAAGTGATGATCACTTTTTCCTTGAAAATTGCATAGTAACCAGAACGTCACATCAATCAGTCTATTCGCTTGTCCCAATAGGATAAGAACCGTCAGAAACCCTTCGCCATGGAGGCAAGGCTCTTTCCCTTTTGGGTTGAGAAGCGAAGTCATACACCAGACATTTCGAAATCATCAGCCTGAGCTGGTTTTACTCAAAACCTCAAGGATTTCGATTTGTGCTTATGTGTGCCAAAAATTGGGATGAGATCAAGATAAAAAAATTTTAGATCTATGATGTCAATTAAAAATCAACATAAAGCAATAAGATCCCAGGCAAAGATCACTTCGTTCGTCATCAAGAGAGATGTCGAACAGCTTGTGTGGTTCCCGTGAATTACAATCGAATACTCATAAAGGAGTATCGAAGGGTATCTTTTGAAAAGCTTTGTGGGTAGGCTAAAATTTTCTTACATATGACAACTCAAAATAAGTGATTAAATGTAAACAAAATTATTTGTTTGACCAGTGTAGTCAGTGACAAGTATGCGTTGGAAACATATCAAGTAACGAAGAATCAAATTGATATCCAAACATAAATCATATTCCAAAAAAAATTGTCCTAGATCTTGTTGGGTAAAAATGTCGTGGGTTTCGAACATTTTATCAAAACCACTCAAAAAGAAAGAATTTGATTTTGAATATCGAATTAAGGTACTGAAACAAATGTTTCGTTACATTATTGAACTAAAAGTTCACCATCAATGCCTTATAATTTGCGAAATTGTGGGTTTCACCTTCATCACGGTCTCATGAATCAGGATCATAAACACAGACTTTGGACATGCCTAATTCCTGGTTGGTTTGAACCAGAGATCTCTTGGGCATATGTCATTATGTGTGTGACCGTGTAAGAATATTTTGACGAAAAAGATTAGTTAGATAATCAAAAATACCTCTGCTATTAGTGGACCAAGCAGGAAACTCTTAACTCATTTGAGAAGAGTAAGGTAGCCCAGGGACTAATGTGAATATAGCCTGATTAGGAAGGAATCCTCGTGATGTGAAATCCATTAAGGCTTCGAAACACATTGAGTCATGGAGGCTTGGGTCGACATGTTGCAGCATGCTTCTAGGGACATCTAACTAGTACAAAATATCGAATATATACATTTCCCTAGATCCGCAAAACATGTTCCACTATAGATCTTCGCTAGAAAGATTCACAAGCATATTAACCAAACAAAATAGAAAAAAAATTTGCTTTTTGATTTTTGAATGAAAATAACAAAAATAAGAAAATCTTTTTGATATTTTTGATTTTTGAATTGAAAAGACAAAACAAAAAAAAATCTTTTTGATATTTTTGATTTTTGAATTGAAAAGACAAAAAAATCTTTTTGATATTTTTGATTTTTGAATTGAAAAGACAAAACAAAAGAAAATCTTTTTGGTGTTATTTTTTTAAACGAAAATTATACTAAACAGACGAAATATACATTACCTATAAAACAAAGTATAAAGGTCTTACTAACGGAGCATAAAGATGTGATGTGTCGACATCGTTGTTAAGTCTCGACTAACGAAGTGTGTGCTGAATCATTCAGAGGAATGTCGAAAGCGAAGCGTGTCGAAGTGCTGCATGTGAACAGTAACCTCGGAATGAATCAGCAGTCTGTCGACACAAGTTGACTTTATGCGAAGTAAGATTTGGAACAGCATTCGCATAAAGCATTCCTAATCCTGATAAAATCCTTAGAAAAGTTTTCTCGTCCAAAGGTTTTGTGAAAATATCAGCAAGTTGATCAGTAGTTTTCACAAAATGAACTTCAATGTTTCCTTCCTCAACATGATCTTTGATAAATTGGTAACGAAGCGCAATGTGCTTAGTCTTTGAATGTTGCACTGGATTATGGCAGATGCGGATTGCACTTTGTGAGTCACAATACAACAAAATTTTGTTCATGTTGATTGCATAATCACGTAGTTGACTTTGAATCCATATGATTTGAGAAGTGCAAGCTGCAACAGCAACATATTCTTCTCCTGCTGTGGAAATTGAAACACAAGTTTGCTTTTTCGATTGCCAGCCAACAAGCTTCCCATACGAAAGTTGACGTCCACCACACATGCTTTATGATCAAGTTGACACCCTCCAAGGTCTACATCTGAGAATGCTTGAATGGAAAACCCTATTTTTGAAGGATACCATAAGCCCAACAAAACTGCGCCTTTGAGATAGCGAAAGATGTTTTTGATGGCTGTAAGATGTGGTTCCCTTGGATTCGGTTGGTACCTAGCATAATTGCACACAACAAACATAATATCAGGTCGACTAGCCATTAGGTATAGTAACGAACCTATCATGCTTCGGTACAAAGTGAGATAAACAGCTGGTTTGTCTAACGAAGGACCAATTCTTGTTCCAATTGTCATCGGTACTCGCAACTTTGAGCTATTCGTCATGCTAAACTTTTCAAGAAGATTTCGAGAGTATTTCTCTTGATTGATAAAAATTCCATCTCTGCCTTGACGAATGTTTAACCCCAGAAAATTATTTATTTTGCCCATCATACTCATCTCAAACTGGCTTTTCATCATATTTTCAAACTCCTTCGACATATCAGGATCAGTAGATGTTAGGGTGCAAAGTCACTATTGGATGTCATGAGGGCTTACTCCTTTGTATGTGTGTAATGAGTTGTATTTCCTTTATAAGGAAGTGAGTGACACTCATTTTTGGTAAGGAACCATTTGGAGTGTTAGACTACATAGATAAATTTGTACAAACCCATTTGTATATCTTTTCTAGATCTAATATGAGCTTACACAGATTTATTTACTTCTTGTGTTCTTGAGTTGGCATGATGATTCACTAGATCTTTTCTTATTCCGCACATGCCATCATAATCAACACCACTACAATTGGTATCAGAGCAGATGTTCTTGATTTGATCAAGAATTGATCCATGATGGCTTTCTAGATTTGGTGATTCTTTCTTTTTGATCTATGATCTTCATGATTTAGAGAGTTTTTAGATTCTAGAAATCAAATTCATCTTTGATTCTATTCATAAATCGATTTTCTTCACTAGAATTCAAGTGATTTTTACTTTCTCTCTCTAGAAAACCCATTCAAAATCGCTTTCTCTCTCTAGAAATTTTAAAGTTCTTGTGATCATGGTGAATTTGCCGTATAATTCTTGGATTGTGATAGTTGAAGATATCAAATACAAAGTCAATAAAGATCAATATTATAGGTTGGTGTTAAACAATTTGATTAAATGGGGAACTATGGTTTCTTATGGAGGATTGAAGGATGATCATGGAAGCTTGATATTTCAACCACTTTGTAAGATTGAATGGTTGGCTGAAATTACCTTGTCCATAACAACACGTAGTTGTGATAAAAAGAATGGAGAAGAAAGAGATTTGTTTAAAAAGAGATATGTTTCTCTTATTGAAGACCTAAATGATCTTCGTGCTCTTAAATTGGTTGAAGTTTAAGACTATGGAGTTCAATATGATGTTCTTGATGTTCTTGAAGTTCATGATAAGAATATTCAAGTTGATTCTCAAGATGAAAAGGTTTTTTTGCTCAATTGGAGTTCAAACCGATGATATTTTGTGATCTTGTGATTCGTTTGAAGGAATGATTCCTTATCGGAAGCCGGTGATCCAAGAATTTCACAAGTATCAAACTCCAAAAGATTTGATTCAAACTCGTAAAATTAAAGTTGTGGAAATTGGGTTTGTTCATGAAATCAAGTCTTCAAGATGAAAAAAGATGAGAAAGAAAAAGAAGAAGATTAATCGCAAAAACAAGCGGGTTTACTCACAAAAATCATCAAATGTTGTGAAGCCGAAATCTGTGAAACAAGTTTGGGTTCCAATGCAACAATCTCCAAATGTTGCATTGAATTTGAAGTCAAAACCGAAAAGTGTTGGTGGTTCTTTTGAAGATGTTCTTGGATTGTTGAAGAACACGAAGAACAAGTTGTACATCACGCATAATGGGTGGTACTATGTTCAAATTGTAGATTTTCTCATT
Organism: Lactuca virosa; assembly: GCF_052849685.1. Taxonomy (NCBI): domain Eukaryota; kingdom Viridiplantae; phylum Streptophyta; class Magnoliopsida; order Asterales; family Asteraceae; genus Lactuca; species Lactuca virosa. The sequence goes on along the minus strand of NC_136430.1, from coordinate 105,829,306 downwards.
CCAACAAAAGAACCAAGATCTTCTAAATTTGATTTGTTCATTGAAAACGAAACTCGATTTGTCAAAAAGGTATCTCAAATTCTCAAATGGATTCCAAAACGTCCATGATTTCGATTCATATTTTTCGTTTTTCATTTTTGATCGATTTGACTCATTGGATCTAATCTGTTTCAACCACTTTGTTTGATCCAATTATTTTTGTATAGATCAAATTTTAAAAATCAAAATCGTATTCTATTAATTTTTTTTTTGAAAGTCATTGTTCATTGAATCAAATTTCAAGCCCAAAGTGTTTTTTCGATACTATTCACAAATCCAAGTTTGTAGCCCAAATCAAAATAAAAAACATGAACTTACTATTCATTTTTTTATTCAAATCTTGAGCCCACATGTTTCAAATATGTTACTGATCACGAAGTGATTTTCGGTCCAATAATCAGTGTGTACATCGATTTAATTTGTTGAAGCCCAAGGTTGAATAAATCTATTTGCCTTCAAATCTCACAGTTTTGTCATTACTTGACTCGGTTGTACGCTTGAAGTTTCTTTTTCCCGATTATTGATCAAATTCATTCGATCGTTTCGTTTTGATTTCATCACTTATTGCAAATCGATTAATTCTATATGTCATTCTAGACTTGTGAATCGACTGGTTCTGATTTGGTCCATTCTCGGTTGATAATGATCAAGATTGTCAGTTGTCACACCCCCGGACCAGACGGCGGAAACGTCCGGAGGCGGGTGACTTCATTGTGCAGTATCATAACAATTGAATATAAATGAAACATAGCAAATCCAAACATCATACATCAATATATCAAACTTACATTGTTTTACATCATGTTTATGTTTTTGAATTACACAAAAGAAACAATGGAGGGTATGTTCCAAAATACATCAAAGAAATTCAGCATCTGCGACTCACAAACTTGCTTACTGATTTCATGAGAATACAAGTCGTTTGAAAAGCGTCAATATAAAATATGTTGGTGAGTTCATAAGCATTTTGTATAAAAGTCGGTGTTAGTTGGAAAAACCAGAAAATCAAATATTTTCTTATCAAAATAGTTGTAAGTCTCGTTTTAAATCAAGTATAGTTGCTTGTATGTGTTCGTTTATCGTTTTAGACTTCGTAAACAATTGTTTTCCCCAGAAAATCCTATATTTTCTGAATGTGTAAAATAGTAGTATTAAAACCCTAATACTAGTGTGATAAAAGTTTCGTTTAAAGTATCCAAAAAATCGTTATTATAGTCGAAAGGTGTAACATATGTTTATTTCTAAACAATTCACTGGTATATTCTAAGTGAGCCGTTGTAACCATACTAATATGACGGAGGCCTGTCTTGGCGTTTCTCAGGCGCCCGCGTTTGATTAAAGACATTTGTCACCCTAGACTGGCCGGTCTAGCTGTAGCGAACAGCGAAGGTGCGGGATGTCAACCCCGTATAGATCTATACACAAATTTCCGTTCTCCCTCCTGGAGACTCTGGTTATAACTCATTACAGGACTTTAGATGTACACTAATATGTATATATATATATATATATATATATATATATATATATATATATACTGTGGAGATTCGTCTGACTAGAATAGTAATAGGTTTCTGAGCAAATCATGAAAATCCATTATTTATTTAAGAACAAATTACTGAAATCGATTTTTCAAGGTAAAAGAACATACCTCAAAATCAAAGAGTAGAACAAACATAACTGGTACGCCTTTAATCACTCTCTCATCTCACTCTTTCTCTCATATACACATATATATACACATAATAATAATTATGTTGATTTTGTGTTTATCGATTTTGGGTGTTTTGATTTAGGTGGAAACGACGATGATGAAGTCAGACGCTTCAATTTTAATTTTGGGGTTCTCCCGATTCTGGATTGAACGAAGACGATGAAGTAAATGCTTCATGGGTTTCTTCGATTCTTGGACGGTTGCTGATGTTTAAGACTTCAGCTTTGTTGTCAGAATTAACTGTAGATCTGGGAGAATGGATGGCGTTAAACAAGTTCAAGATTGAAGAACAATGTTGACTGGTTTTACAAAAAAAAAATTACATTTGGACTGATTTTTATTTTTCGGGTGATTTTTTTTGTGTTTATGGGAGATGAAATTAGATTTAGGGTTTCTATTTTTTACAGGTATGTGAATCGGAGAGGGTATGTTCTTTATCATTCAGCTCGAGTTCATGTTTAATTTCAAGATTTCGGAATTTGGTTATATAGGAGTTATAGTTTTCGTTGGGTTGTGTTCACCAGAGCTGATAGATGTCTAGGGAAGAAGAAAGGATTTGGAAGAGAGAAACACCAAAGTTTACAGGTCTCCGGTGAGAGAGAGAGAGAGAGAGAGAGAGAGAGAGAGAGAGAGAGAGAGAGAGAGTATTGGTATGAGGGTGTTTAGCAGATTTTAGAGAAGAGATTATGGAAGGACCCATATTTTTATTTTTAATAATATTCTTTATTAGGTTAATATTAAACAAATATCAAATAACATAGAAAAAAGAAATGACCAAGGGTAATAAAGTCTTTTCATGTCTGGGAGGGATGAAAAATGCAACAAAATCAAAACTTAGGGACGGTCCGAGTGCAAAACAAATGTTAGGGACCAAACACGTAATTTTGACCAAACCACAGGGACGATTTCAGTAATTTGTTCTTTATTTAATAACAATAGTTATTCTCGTTGACTAGATTTATCGTTTTCGTTTATTGAGGATAATCCATTTTGAATCATATTTATCAAAAATGACCAAATATTATCGGTATTGGCAAAAATGGCCCTTCTTTTTATAAAGTATCAAATAAGAGCCATATTTGACAAAAGGTGTCATAAGTAGCCAAAACTTGGTGCAATGTGTAAAAATGGCCCATTCCTTCTAAAATGTTCATTTTAGGCTTATACTTATGAAAATTTTCAAAAAGGTCCTTGTTTATCCAAAATTTCATTTTTGGTCCTTTAAAAATTGAGGTATTCAATAATTTCCCAAATTTATCCTATAGTCCAAAAATAGTCTTTATATATTCATATGGCCGAAAATGGTCCCCTAAAAGTATTATTATTTCCATTTTCTAACCACTTTCAAATATTTTGTTCATCAATTTGGTTTTGAGCAACTTTTTAGGAAACCCTTTGGGGTTTTTGTCATAAAACTTGTAACATCATATATTTTAAGCATACTAGTTTTGATTCTTTCCATCATTTGTATATTATGGTTTTACCATTTAAATCTTCCCAAATTTCGAACTCAAGAAACTATTTCATATGGAGTTTTCAAAGATATAACATATATATAACTTGGCATATATGTCTAACAAGCAAGTATAACTAGATTCAAACAAAAACTTGACTTGTATCCTCCTCCCAAAACCATGAAAAGCATCAAAAATAGGGGTATGGAGCTCACCTTCAGTAGTAGATAGTGTAGGTGAAGAGATGGGATGAGGAGTTAAGGCCTATGTCACACCCCAAAACCTGAACGGCGAAAACGTTCGGGGGTGGAGGACGTCATGTACAGTATCACAACAAAGCATAGTAGTAAACAAGCAACAACATCATCCATTGCATTAATAATATAATTTAATACAAGTGTGTTCTGTGAAGTTTATAAGACATTAAAAATGTAAATCAAAATAAGAGATGAGTCTTGAACGAGCTCCATCTTCTCAAAACCTGGCATCGGTACCTGTCTACTGATGACCTGAGAATACAAGTTATTTTGAAAGAGTTTATCAGCTTTAAAGCTGGTGAGTTCATAAGCATTTTAGTGTCATTGTTTGTATGAAAACGTTTGTAAGTGTTTGATGTATAAGTTGTAGGTGTTTGTAGTAAATGTTTGTATCTCCTAGAAAATCCTATATTTTCTACTAAACGTAGCCTTCTACCAAGGCATCAAATGTTGTGTATGTTTGTTTCTTGTAAGAGTGTGTATTTTCCCAAGTGTGTCTATCATTAACCAAAAATATAGTTTTAGATTACCATTTATGTGAGAAGATCACAATGTGAATGCAATGGGGAAATAATAAAGTACTGTAGTGTTGTATTATAGTAACTACTGCTGTACTAACTACCTTAAACTGGTTATAAAGGTATAATGTGAAATGATTGCACCAAACTATCGAATAATAACACGACGATGAAAGACGTCGGAAGAAATGACATTTGGCACCCGTAGACTTGCAAGTCCCAGTGTAGCGAGCAACAAGGTGTAGGATAGTCAATCCAGTATAGATCTATACACAAATTCATGCTCTCCTTCTAGGAGACTCTGGATACAAAACGAGCCATGACAGGTGATGCCATGCCCCGAAACCGTGGCTCACATTTATGTTATAGTATTCTTGTATATGTATTGTATGTACTAGTGTAATGTATGTTCTCTCTGTCTAGTATGTAGTATATTCTCTTTGTTTCTCATCATAGTATGTTCTCTTGTATAGTGTATAGTATGTATTGTTTCTCATAATAGTATGTTCTCTTAGTTTCTCATAATAGTATGTTTTCTTAGTTTCTCATAATAGTATGTTCTCTTAGTTTCTCATAATAGTATGTAGTGACTCATGTATGAACTGACTCTTTGTATGTTTCATTGTACTAGAAGTAATGAGTAGTGTCTTCCTAAACTATACCTATTATAGTTTACTAGTAGAGTTGTTTGTATAACCGAGTGTATTGAACTGAGGTAAAAGCTTTTATGTCTATACATATATATATATATATATATATATATATATATATAACTAAGGATCAAACGACACTCGGACAAACAACAGGGTACTCTAAGTCCACAACCAAACAAGGAACATGAAATAAAGTGCGTAATCAGTCCTAAGTCCTTCAAACCTTACTTATATAACTATATATGCATTAGACTTGGTTTTGACAATATATAAGTTTAAAAGAGTTTAAAGAAAAGGTTTGTCATGTAAGAACAAGTTTGATAAAGAGTTTAACATGTAAAAGAGTTTGATAAACATTTTGAAGTAGTTTGTTTGATAAAACAACTAAAAGTATAGTAAATCCATTTGTTTGATAGTTATTAATCATATGTGATTGATATAATAACTATAATGTTTCAACTTGTATCCTCTCCATAAAAGAATTTAAAATCATTTAAAAGATAGATTAAGGGGTATGAACTCACCTGTAGTGAGTGATACGGAAGTATGTTTGGAAAAAGGATGTAGAGTGTCAGGTGAAACCTTGAGCACACAAATATCCTAATAAACATATAATGACATGTATGTGTAGTTGATTAGTGTACAAACAACTAATTATAAGGGATAACACCCTAATAGACTAGGAAACTCTTAGTTTGAAGGGATACAATCACATATGATTGCATAACTAGGGTATATGGCCACCCTATAGAGTTTACGGTCCAAATGGCATGACCTAGGGAGTTCACGGTCCAAGTGGTTTACGGTCCAAGTGGTTCACGGTCCAAGTGGTTTACGGTCCAATGACCTTATGGTCATCGAGTTTACGGTCTAAGGAGATCCAACCGTAAACTCATCAAATCTTGCACAAATGATGGTTTTCAAGGGCTTTATTCAAAGGCATCGGATTCTAGGGACCATGCTTAGCCTTAGGAAGGGTTTAATGCCTCTAATGCACCTTTCATTAGAGTTTACGGTCTAAGGAGATACAGTTAGACCGTAAACACCTATTTCTTGGCTAAAAATGATGTTTTCAAGGTGTTTAACTAGTGATTCAAGCATATATCAAGCTAAGGGTAGTGTACTTACTTATTAGAAGCTTGTAAGGGTAATTAGGATCCAAGAACACTAGTGTGTGTTCTTGGTGAAATGAAGAACACTTGAAGATCTATCAAAATGAAGAGATTTCATGGATGAAATCATGCATAACCACTAGATAAGGAGATGTAACAACAAATCAAAGGAAAGAATTCTTACATTTTTGGAAGATCAAGATGAAGATCTTATGATACTTGAGAGAGTTTTCGAGATCAAGGGCTTGGAAATGAAAGAAATGATCAAAATGATCATAATTTATGTATATATAGGGAGTTTACCGTCACCATGACTGTAAGCTCTAAGCTTCCTGACCGTAAACTCCTTTTGAGGAGGTTTACAGTTTGCTAGCTGGTTTGGAACCTTAATTGATAAATCCAAACACTGATTCCTTTGATGCACTAGGCTCAGAATGCTCAAACAGACTCTAAACAGTGCTAAAAGTTAGCAGAAACAAGTCTGACTTTGATTGAAGTGAATGGTTGTACATGATAGAAATTTCGGGTTGTCACATTATCCCCCCATTAGAGAGAATTTTGTCCCAAAATTAGAGTTTAAGCAATTAGAGTTTAAGCAATTAAGTTAATACAATTAACTAAGCGAAAAGATGAGGATATTTTAGTTTTATTTGATGCTCGCGCTCCCAAGTGAATTCAGGTCCTCGCTTGGCATTCCAGCGAACCTTCACTATCGGGATGCGGCTTTGCTTCGTTCGCTTAACCTCTCGGTCCATGATCTCTACAGGTTCTTCCACGAAGTTGAGGCTCTCGTTGATATCGATCTCATCGAGTGGGATTACAAGAGTCTCGTCAGATAGGCAATTTTTCAAGTTCGAGACGTGGAAAGTAGAATGTACGTTACTGAGTTCACGAGGTAGGTTGAGTTTGTAAGCTACAGGGCCGATTCTAGCGAGAATCTCGAAAGGCCCTACATATCTTGGATTGAGCTTCCCACGCTTTCCGAAGCGTATCAAGCCCTTCCAGTGTGAGACTTTCAAAAGGACGCGGTCTCCCACCTATAATTCCAAAGGTTTCCTTCTCTTGTCAGCGTAGCTTTTCTGTCGGTCTCTAGAGGCTTTCAATCGTTCACGAATTTGAATGATCTTCTCTGTCGTTTCCCGAATGATCTCCGGACCTGTGAGAGTGCTGTCAGGAACTCGTCCTTTAGCTAACTGGATGTCACCCACCTCAGCCCAACACAGAGGGGATCTGCACTTTCGGCCATAGAGGGCCTTGACTGGAGTAGCCTTTATGCTCGTGTGATAACTATTGTTGTAGGAAAACTCGACAAGGGGTAAATGAGTATCCCATGCCTTCCCAAAGTCGATCACACAGGCTCGCAACATATCTTCCAAGGTTTGAATAGTCCTCTCACTTTGTCCGTCGGTTTGCGGATGGTAGGCTGTACTCATGTCCAGCCTCGTTCCAAAGGAACTTTGTAGCGACTGCCAGATGCTCAAAGTGAATCTACTATCTCTATCAGAGATAATGGATATGGGAACACCGTGTAGTCCTACTATCTCCCTAATGTATGTTCTTGTTAGCTTCTCCATCTTGTCAGTCTCTTTGATAGGCAGGAAGTGTGCGGACTTGGTTAACCTGTCAACGATCACCCATATGGTATCGAGACCACCTGTTGTCTTGGGAACTTGGTTATGAAGTCCATCGTGATTCGTTCCCACTTCCATTCAGGTATCTCCGGCTGTTGAAGTAAACCTGAGGGTTTCTGGTATTCGACCTCAACCTTGGCGCAAGTAAGGCATTTACTCACGAAGGTAGCAATCTCTGCTTTCATATTAGGCCACCAGTAGAACTTTTTAAGATCTAGATACATCTTATCCGAACCTGGGTGGACGGAATATCGAGTGTTGTGCGCTTCGGTCATGACCAAATCTCTGAAGCCACCGTGTTTCGGTGTCCAGATCCGATCCATGAAATATAAGGCTCCGCCACCCTTGACTTCCAAGTTCTTATCCATCCCTCACAGGGATTCACCCGCCATGTTTTCAGGTTTCAAGGCGTTGAGCTGAGCCTCCTTAATTTGTGTGGCCAAGTGTGAATGGATAGTCATAGTCAATGATTTGACTCTACGACCAGGGTATTCTTTCCGACTTAGGGCGTCAGCTACTACGTTGGCCTTGCCGGGATGATAACGAATTTCACATTCGTAATCACTGAGTAGCTCGACCCACCATCGTTGTCTCATGTTGAGCTCCTTGTACCGTACAGGTAGTGTCTCCAGATCTTTAGAGCAAACACAACTGCTCCTAACTGAAGATCATGCGTGGTGTAGTTGACCTCGTGTGTCTTCAGCTGTCTTGAGGTGTAGGCGATGACCTTACCTTGTTGCATCAGAACACAACCAAGCCCCTGATTAGATGCATCGCATTAGACCACGAAGTCTTCTATTCCTTCCGGGAGGGATAGTATTGGTGCGGTGCATAAGGCTCGTTTCAGCGTTTGGAACGCTTTCTCTTGCTTCTCTTCCCAGTCAAAGGCCACGCCCTTCTGGGTCAAAGTCGTAAGAGGTTTTACAATTCGAGAGAAGTTCTGAATGAACCTACGATAGTAGCCAGCGAGGCCTAGAAATTGACGAATTTCTATAGGCGTCTTCGATGCTGACCAGTTCTCAATGGCTTTGATTTTGGAAGGGTCTACATTAATTCCCTCTTCACTAACAACGTGACCCAGGAATTCGACTCTTCGAATCCAAAACTCGCATTTAGAGAACTTGGCGTAGAGCTTCTCTGATCATAACGTTTCCAAGATCTGACGTAGATGATTACTATGCTCTTCCTTACTACGAGAGTAGATGAGTATGTCATCGATGAAGACAATGACGAACTGATCCAAGTAAGGATGGCATACCCTATTCATTAAGTCCATGAATACTGCGGGTTCATTGGTAAATCCTTATGACATCACTACGAACTCGTAGTGTCCATAACGAGTTCGGAAGGCTGTCTTCAGAACATCTTCCTCTAGCACTCGTAACTGGTGATACCCGGATCTCAGATCTATCTTTGAGAAGTAATTCGCCCCTTGCAATTGGTCGAACAAATCATCTATGCGAGGCAGAGGGTAACGATTCTTAACGGTAAGCTTGTTGAGTTCCCTGTAGTCGATGCACATACGAAACGATCCGTCTTTCTTCTTGACGAACAAGACCGGTGCTCCCCAGGGTGAGAAGCTTGGTCTTATAAAATCCTTGCTGAGCAGTTCGTTAAGTTGACCGGATAGTTCTTGCATCTCTGCAGGTGCTAGACGATAGGGCGATTTGGCTACTGGGGTAGCCCCTGGAACTAAGTCGATTCTGAACTCGACTTGACGTTGTGGAGGTAATCCTGGGAGTTCTTCTGGAAAGATGTTGGGAAAATCGCGTACTACTTGGATGTTCTTAATGTCCTTCATCTCTTGGCTCACATCGACAACATGAGCAAGGAATGCGTGACATTCCTTTCGCAAGTACTTCTGGGCTTGAATACTCGAGATGATACGAAGGTTCGTGCCGGGTTTGTCGCCATAGACTACTAGAGTTTCGCCAGATGGCAGATTAAGGCGAACATCCTTTTCATAACACATGATGTCGGCACGATGAAGACTCAACCAATCCATGCCGATAATGACGTCGAAACTTTTAATCTAGACCGACATGAGGTCGATTGAAAATGAATGACTATCTACAGTTAGAGTACATCCTATGTATATACTGCTAGTGCTCTCAGTCTTTCCGTTAGCCATTTCTACAGTGAACGGTTCTTTAAGTGCTCGTGATTTTTGCTTAAGTAAGTGAGCAAACTTTTGATTCACGAAACTTCTCTCCGCTCCACTATCAAACAGAATGCATGCATAAGAGTTATCGAGGAGAAACGTACCAGTGACCACTGTGGGGTCGGCAACTGCTTCCTCGTGGCCTATAACCAAAACTCTTCCTACTCCACCGGCATTCCCTGCCTTCGAGCAGTTCCTTTTGTAGTGGCTCACCTCGCCACAACCGTAACAAGCTTGGCCCACACCAACGCCGGGGACTTGGTTGATTGGCCTTGCCGGATAGTTGAAGAAACGGGCAGTGTGCCCCTTCCTGTTGCAGTTTGCACACTGCATATCCCGGTAGGCTCCAGTGTGGTGGAAATTGCATTTGTTGCACTTGGGCAAACTCCCAGCGTACTGCTTTACCGGAGCAGCAACGGCAGGTACTATCGCAGCATGAACCGCCACGACCTGCTGCTTTTTGGTAGCTTTTTGCTTCTTTTTATCATCCCAGAATTTCCGCTTGTTATCAGTGGTTTTGGAGGGTTCTGAGATGGCTAGGGTTGTTGTTGTTGATGGGGTACGGACGCCATGGTCAATGAGCCGTTGTGCCAACCGCTTGGCACTATCGAATGTAGTGGGGTTTGAATCCAAGACATTCCCTTAGAATGGAGGCACCAGTGTGAACCATGTTGGGACATAGCGCCACCAGCTAGCAGAATCTGGCGGTATAGGAAACTATGTCGGAGACCTTCATGCTTAGGCTCCATAGTTCTTGTTCAAGTTTCTGGATTTCGCTCCTCGGGCAGTATTCTTCAATCATGAGCTCTCTTAGAGCTTCCCAACCCATAGAATTTGCCACTATTAGAGTTAGTGACTTGACATGGCTATTCCACCATGTCAGGGCTTTTGCCTCGAAGGTGCACGCAGCAAATTTGACTTTGCTCCCTTCTGGGCATGAGCAAATCTCGAAGATCGACTCTCTCTTCTCGAACCATTGCGAGATGTCAATGACTCCGCCAGTCCCTTTAAAGGACAAAGGCTTGTAATTGGTGAAGTCCTTGTAGGAGCACTCTCTCGAGCGCACGGGGACCTCACCTTGAGTAGAATGGACAGGTGCTCCACCTCCTCTGGTACTGGTAGAGTGATATTGAGCCATGGCTGTTGCCACAGCTGCAGCTACTGCATCATTTAGAGCTGTTGAATCAATTTGTGGATGAGGTGGTGGTGGTGTTGGAGTTACTCGAGGATCGCATCTCGTTGATCGGCGCGGAGGCATCTTTTAACTAAAAGTTTACAAAGATGAAGATATTGATAAGAATTTAATAGAGAGAAATGATGAGAGTGACTCATGGACTAACTCTCCATAGCCCAACAACACACTTGAATAGTATGATTGAATGTAGATCTAGTAATAAAAAGGTGATAACATTTGGATAACAATTTCCATGAGATTAGATATCTGTCAATAATACTGGTATTACAGATGTAACAAGTTCGGGAAAAATGACCTAGAAGTAGGTCTTACATCAAACCAAGATGGGAAATTTTGACGGAACTACGACTTAACAAGACTTAACAGATTCAAAGTCTTCACATAGATAGGAAATTAAACTAGAATTTTTACATAGACTACGTTATATCCAAAAGAGAGAGTTGAGTAGGCTCTATCTACGACTAGAACCACTAGAATGAGTCCTTGATTCTGATAGACGGCGCTCCATGTCTCTCATGCGCCTTTCAGAAATTACCTGCCGAGCTCGAAGTTCCCTGACTTCAGCTTGGGATGCAGCTCGCTGTTGCTACAGAGTCTCATTGGTTCTCCTATTCCTTTCCATAACCTCTTCGAGTTGGCGAATGCGGACCGTGTTAACGCCAGAGTTGGCGTCAATTTCCATGACTCGGTCAATGGTTGCCCGACCTAGCTCGACATTCCGAGCAATCCTACAAACCATGATGGGCAGGACTCGGTCAGCTGAGCCTCCCTCGCTTAGATTGTAAAAGCTTTGATCTCCATTGAAGGGGAAGGGCTGACCCTGCTCATCACTCCAACGGTTCAAGTTTGTCGCCCACAAGGGTGTGGGACCTTGAAATGCTGGTCGGCGGTTAAGGTTTGGAATTGGAGCCTCTTATGGTAGGTTGTTGACTTCTGGCTCAGAGTCAGAATCCTCTGAGAAGCCTTCTGCGAGGTGATCATCCAAAGGGATGGGATGATCATCTTCTGGCACTTCTTCAAGCCATCCAGCATTGCCTTCGTTTGGGAAGTATGGGTCGCCGTGGGGATGGAATCCAGCCATGTTATCTACGTGAGAAAAGGGGTAGAGAAATAATTAATAGACGTACTAATTAGATAATTATAAAATGATATTTATCAGTTACTTCAATACTTGCATAGTGCATAGCAGTTACATGTAATCAAAACAGGATAGACCTTCGAATAAGTGACCTTAACTCCAAATCCACAACCAAACAAGGAACAGGAAGTAAAGCAAAGATCACAGATTCTAAGTCTATGACATCCTAGTCACATATAACCTTAGCGTATCCACTTAGCAACTATTGACCTACTAATAGAGACCTTTAGTTCTCAGATAAGTAATGATAGTAGCACAAAATACTCCTATAGTATTTTAGGTTTATGTTCTGTTCTAATGTTTTCATTGTAGTAGTGTTGGTAAGTTTTTAAACTTGTTGCCATATCACAACCATTCTCGGGCATATGGTAATCACTTCTTGGACCAACATAGTTGATCAGGCTATGTCATTCCCAGAACTGACTATACATTCCCAAGCCTACTTGTGATGTTCAACAATCGTAATACTTTTGTTCTGTCCTAGTGACATTGATTTTAGTATGAATGCAGGTATGTATACTTGGTTAAATATTTTAGTATTTAAAGTATAAACTCTTGGTCAGAGTATTTTAATCCCGATGTGTTTATAGTTTGTATATCTTTTATGGCTTGATATACTCGATTCACTATAAACAATGCTCTGATACCAATCTATCACACCCCAAAACCTAAACGGCGGAAACGTTCGGGGGTGGAGGACGTCATGTACAGTATCACAACAAAGCATAGTAGTAAACAAGCAACAACATCATCCATTGCATTAATAATATAATTTAATACAAGTATGTTATGTGAAGTTTATAAGACACCAAAAATGTAAATCAAAATAAGAGATGAGTCTTGAACGAGCTCCATCTTCTCAAAACCTAGCATCGGTACCTGTCTACTGATGACCTGAGAATACAAGTTATTTTGAAAGAGTTTATCAGCTTTAAAGCTGGTGAGTTCATAAGCATTTTAGTGTCATTGTTTGTATGAAAACATTTGTAAGTGTTTGATGTATAAGTTTGTAGGTGTTTGTAGTAAATGTTTGTATCTCCTAGAAAATCCAATATTTTCTACTAAACGTAGCCTTCTACCAAGGCATCAAATGTTCTGTATGTTTGTTTCTTCTAAGACTGTGTATTTTCCCAAGTGTGACTATCATTAACCAAAAATATAGTTTTACATTACCGTTTATGTGAGAAGATCACAATGTGAATGCAATGGGGAAATAATAAAGTATTGTAGTGTTGTATTATACTAACTATTGCTCTACTAACTACCTTAAACCGGTTATTAAGGTATAATGTGAGATGATTGCACCATACTATCGACTAATAACACAACGATGAAAGACGTCGGAAGAAATGACATTTGGCACCCGTAGACTTGCAAGTCCCACTATACACAAATTCACGCTCTCCTTCTAGGAGACTCTGGATACAAAACGAGCCATGACAGGTGATGCCATGCCCCGAAACCGTCGCTCACATTTATGTTATAGTATTCTTGTATATGTATTGTATGTACTAGTGTAATGTATGTTCTCTCTGTCTAGTATGTAGTATATTCTCTTTGTTTCTCATCATAGTATGTTCTCTGGTATAGTGTATAGTATGTATTGTTTCTCATAATAATATGTTCTCTTAGTTTCTCATAATAGTATGTTTTCTTAGTTTCTCATAATAGTATGTTCTCTTAGTTTCTCATAATAGTATGTACTGACTCATGTATGAACTTACTCTTTGTATGTTTCATTGTACTAGAAGTAATGAGTAGTGTCTTCCTAAAATATACCTATTATAGTTTACTAGTAGAGTTGTTTGTATAACCGAGTGTATTGAACTGAGGTAAAAGCTTTTATGTCTACATATATATATATATATATATATATATATATATATATATATATATATATATATATATATATATATAACTAAGGATCAAACGACACTCGGACAAACAACAGGGTACTCTAAGTCCACAACCAAACAAGGAACAGGAAATAAAGTGCGTAATCAGTCCTAAGTCCTTCAAACCTTACTTATATAACTATATATGCATTAGACATGCTTTTGACAATATATAAGTTTAAAAGAGTTAAAAGAAAAGGTTTGTCATGTAAGAACAAGTTTGATAAAGAGGTTAACATGTAAAAGAGTTTGATAAACATTTTGAAGTAGTTTGTTTGATAAAACAGCTAAAAGTATAGTAAATCCATTTGTTTGATAGTTATTAATCACATGTGATTGATATAATAACTATAATGTTTCAACTTGTATCCCCCCCCCCCCCCATAAAAGCATTTAAAATTATTTAAAAGATAGATTAAGGGGTATGAACTCACCTGTAGTGAGTGATACGGAAGTATGTTTGGAAAAAGGATGTAGAGTGTCAGGTGAAACCTTGAGCACACAAAGATCCTAATAAACATATAATGACATGTATGTGTATTTGCTTAGTGTACGAACAACTAATTATAAGGGATAACACCCTAATAGACTAGGAAACTCTTAGTTTGAAGGGATACAATCACATATGATTGCATAACTAGGGTATATGGCCACCTTATAGAGTTTACGGTCCAAATGGCATGACCTAGGGAGTTCACGGTCCAAGTGGTTTACGGTCCAAGTGGTTAAGGTCCAAGTGGTTTACGGTCAAAGTGGTTTATGGTCCAATGACCTTATGGTCATGGAGTTTACGGTTTAAGGAGATCCAACCGTAAACTCATCAAATCTTGCACAAATGATGGTTTTCAAGGGCTTCATTCAAAGGCATCGGATTCTAGGGACCATGCTTAGCCTTAGGAAGGGTTTAATGCCTCTAATGCACCTTTCATTAGAGTTTACGGTCTAAGGAGATACACTTAGACCGTAAAACACCTTGTTCTTGGATAAAAATGATGTTTTCAAGGTGTTTAACTAGTGATTCAAGCATATATCAAGCTAAGGGTAGTGTACTTACTTATTAGAAGCTTGTAAGGGTGATTAGGATCCAAGAACACTAGTGTGTGTTCTTGGTGTTCTTGGATGAAATCATAAAGAGATTTCCGGGGGCTCGTGTGACTTAAATTGAATACCATCACAATGAATATAGATGAATCATAACACAAACATCACCATGCATCAGTACATTACAACTGATATTGTTTTACATCCAGTACATTGTTTTCAAATATTTCACATCATAACACAAATTGTTTCAAAGTTTCCAACACAAAATAATCTAACATACTTGGTAATATCCTTCAGCTTATCTGTTCCCTGAGAATACAAGTTATTTTGGAAAAACGTCAACATATGGAATGTTGGTGAGTTCATAAGCATAGTTGTAAATAAAAATTATTTGTATAGTTTGTAAAACCCAGAAAATCCGATATTTTCTGAAAAGACATTTGTTTATCAAAGTGTGAAGATCCATAGTTGATGCATGAATGATTTCAAAACATATATATATATATATATATATATATATATATATATATATATATATATATGAAAGGCGTTTTGTATTTTAGTTATAGAATTTTCGAGCGAGTAGTATTGATTTCCCCGGAAAACCCGACGTTTTCCGATGTCGAAAGATGTACATAATTACTAGTTCTTGTGTCGTCATATCGAATGAATATCGTCCTAATTTCGTCTACTTTGAATACTCATAAGCCTTAGCGAACGAAGAGAAGAGGAACACTATGTCCTGCTACTATCGTAAGTACCTTAGGCTGTCGTGGATGCGAAAGACACGATGGTCCAACTCGCATTTGATTACTGTGACCTTACTAACTTTTCTAATGGGACACTTTGGCCCACTAGCACATAAAAGCTATTGAAAGTCCTTTTATAAAATATTGGGTCATTGAAGGCCCAATAACATATAAGCATTATCCCTTTGGGCCCAAATATCATGTTGATGGACTAGCAAGGCCCAACAAGCATGATTTGAAACTCATAAGCCCAAAGTTTGTAAGTTTACTCATCGTAGGTATCGCGTATCATTTGGAGAGTTTGATTTTGATGTTAGTTATATTGTATCGATTCGAGACCGAATCGATTCGTGTATCACGATATTTGGAGTCAAAGGTGTATTCGTCTTTCGATTTGTCGGTAGTCGTAGCTTTGTAACTTGACTTAATGAAATAGTTAGTCTAAGTAGAAGTTTGACCTTTTTATTTCCTTTCTTTCATAAAAACAACAATTGAAGTCCTTTAAATAAAAGAATTTCATTTTTAGTCCTTAAAACAATTTCTTGACACTTTTGCATCATAAATTTGTTGAAATGATAGTTTTAATCCAAAATTTATTTTGATAACAGGTTCAGCCCTTTAAAAATGGTAACTCCCGGTTAAAACCCCATTTTTCACAACTTTTACAGTTTTGGCCCAAAATCCAAAAACTTTACATTTTTTATCCTTTTTGGAATTGAAAAGTATTTTTGACCTTTGAAATAGTTTTATTACACTTTTTGTCCCCTGTTTTGCAGAAAGTTTCATTTCAGCCCCTTCAAAACATCATTTTCGCAATTATGGGCTTATTGGGCCAAAAAGCCCAAATTTAGCCCATTAAGCTAAATATTTGCATTTCAAGTCCTTTGAAAATTCTAATATTCAGAAATATGATTACAGAAACTGTTTTGACCCTTTTGACCCTCAAGAAGACGTGACTTGACCATGTTTGACCCTAGTTTTGCATATTTGACATTTTAAGCCCAAAATGGGTTTTTATGTTGAAATATGTTCATCAAAATCTTATAAGTTATTATTCTTGACTTGTTTAGTGTAGAATAACTTAGATTATGTTTTTTTCCATTCTCATGTCCTAGATCTCGAGTTACACTCCTTTTTGGTTGCATATTCATCACAAAAACACATAAAATTGCACACATACATGCATAAAATCACATATAGCATACACATACACATAGATCTACACATTTTCTTGTATTCTCCCCCATAAAACATATGAAAACCGAAAAGAGAGGGGTATGAAGCTCACCTTGAGTTGTGGTTTCGGTTTTTGAAGAGAGGAGTGAAGAAAATTTTGATCCTAGAAGCTTTCTTGGAAAATCTCGAACTTAGATGTTTCTGAGGTGCAAGATCACAAGTTTGATTAGATTTAGAAGAGATTTTGATGAAATGAAGTAGCTAGATCATGAATTAGTCATCAACTTACCTTAGATGATGAATTACTTGATGAAAATCCTTAGATTTCAAGCCAAATTTTCGAGATCTTCAAAGGAGAAGAAGATGATCTTGAGAGTGGTTTAGAGAGAATTTTTGTGAGGTGTGTGTGTGTTTGTGTTGTGTTCGACCGAGAGCAAAAGAGAGAGAAGAAGAGAGTGGTGATGGGATTGTTGCATGGAGATATGAGACTTAGCATGGGAATCCAAGAGATAATGGTGAGGTGGCTACCAAAAGTCAACTTCTCTTTCTTTGTGGGCTTGGGCCGAGAATGGAGAGGGGAAGAGAGAAAATGATTGGGCCTTGTATGCTTAAGCCCATATCATAACTTATTAGATGATTTTTGGTCCAAAATAAATCAAGGTATAATTTTTATGATTCATTAGGGCTAAATTAAATTGGTTGTGACCCATTAAGGCCCATTAAAGTTAACCTAATTTATTTTGGGTTCATAAGGCCCAAAAATATTAAGTTTCATGTATATAGGTCCAATTAGGGCCCATTTGAGAGTTCTAGGTTCAAGATAGACAAATTGGAAACTTATTAGTCCATTAGGCCCAATAAGGGAATCCTAATCCAAAATGGACTTAAACCAGGATTTCAAGGGTTTCCAATTCTTTGTTGACCATTTGTAGTGCTAGAATGAAGTATTTGATGAAGTTTTGTTGTTATAGAATAAGCATCATGCATGCTTTCATGTTATTGATTCATAGTTGTTATAAGTGTTGTAGTTACAAGGCACCAAAATTCCTAGTTGGGACACCATCCCCCCGTTAGAGGGAATTTCGTCCCAAAATTCTTTTGAAAGCTAGATTTGAGAATGCGAGAATAGATCAGGGTACTTCTGCTTCATTTGATCTTCGCGTTCCCATGTGAATTCTGGTCCGCGTCTCGCGTTCCATCGAACTTTCGCAATTGGAATACGGCTCTGCTTGGTACGCTTCACCTCTCTGTCCATGATTTCAACTGGCTCCTCGATGAACATAAGGTTCTCATTGATTTCTATTTCCTCTAATGGAATGACGAGAGTCTCGTCGGATAAGCACTTCTTCAAGTTGGAAACGTGGAACACAGGGTGTACACTGCTGAGCTCAGCGGGTAGCTGCAGTCTATAAGCCACTGGACTGATTCGGGCATGAATCTCGAAGGGTCCAATGTATCGAGGGTTCAGTTTGCCCCGCTTCCCAAAACGAATCACTCCTTTCCAAGGAGAGACTTTTAGTAACACCCTATCTCTGACTCTGAATTCCAAGGGCTTTCGTCGTCTATCAGCGTAGCTCTTTTGTCTGTCTCGTGACGATTGCAGTCGCGCCCTGATCTGAATTATCTTCTCGGTCGTCTCGCGTA
Source organism: Lactuca virosa (assembly GCF_052849685.1). NCBI lineage: Eukaryota > Viridiplantae > Streptophyta > Magnoliopsida > Asterales > Asteraceae > Lactuca > Lactuca virosa. The sequence goes on along the minus strand of NC_136430.1, from coordinate 105,810,926 downwards.
TGATTTCCAGTCACGTCAAGGCATTGTTTGGCGTTTGCCCTCTCGCTAGCTGGGTGTCTCCTACCTCAGCCCAGCACAACGGTGATCTACATTTCCGCCCGTATAATGCTTCGTAAGGAGCAACTTTGATACTCGAGTGATAACTGTTGTTATATGAGAATTCGATCAAAGGCAAGTGGGTATCCCACGATTTTCCAAAGTCTATCACACACACGCGGAGCATATCTTTTAGCGTTTGAATGGTTCGCTCGCTTTGACCATGCGTCTGTGGGTGGTAGGCAGTGCTCATGTCAAGTTGTGTTCCCATAGCTTTCTGAAGCGATTGCCAAGAGCGTGAAGTAAATCTACTATCTCTATCTGAGATGATGGATACCGGTACTCCGTGGAGTCTCACGATTTCTTTGATGTAGGTTCTTGTCAGGCGCTCCATCTTGTATGATTCTTTTATTGGTAGGAAATGGGCGGATTTCGTTAACCTATCAACTATTACCCAGATCGTGTCCAAACCATCCGTCGACTTGGGTAGTTTGGTCACAAAATCCATGGTAATCCTTTCCCATTTCCACTCTCAAATTACTGGTTGCTGTAGTAATCCAGAGGGCTTCTGATATTCCACCTTTACTTTAGCACATGTGAGGCACTTGCTAACGTAAGTGGCAATCTCTGCCTTCATATTAGGCCACCAATAATGTTGCTTAACATCCAAGTACATCTTGTCTGAACCTGGATGGATGGAGTATCGCGTCTTGTGGGCTTCGTTCATGACTACCTCTCTGAATCCCCCAAGTTTAGGGACCCAGATACGGTTCATGAAGTAAATTGTTCCGTCTTCTTTCACTTCGAAGTTCATCTCCATTGCACGCAGCGCTTCGCTTGTTTTGTTTTCTGCCTTCATAGCATCGAACTGGGCTGCCTTGATTTGAGAGGTTAGATGGGATCGAATGGTTATGGAGAGAGTCTTCAAACGACGATTCGAGTATTCTTTCCGACTCAAGGCGTCGGCTACTACGTTAGCCTTGCCTGGGTGGTACTTGATTTCAGACACGTAGTCGTTTAGCAGCTCGACCCATCTTCGTTGCCTCATGTTTAGCTCCTTTTGATTCAAGATGTGTTGGAGACTCTTGTGGTCGGTGAAGATGGTGCACTTGGTACCGTAAAGGTAGTGCCTCCAAATCTTCAGGGCAAAGACCACTGCTCCCAGTTCCAGATCATGAGTGGTGTAATTCACCTCGTGCGTCTTTAGTTGCCGGGACGCGTAAGCTATCACCTTTCCCCGCTGCATGAGAACGCAGCCTAAACCCTGATTTGACGTGTCGCAGTAAACTATAAAGTCCTCTGTTCCTTCGGGTAGCGATAGCACCGGCGCACTGCAGAGTGCCTGCTTCAGGGTTCGGAATGCAACTTCTTGCTTGTCCGTCCATTCGAAGGGTACGCCCTTTTGCGTAAGCGAGGTAAGTGGTTTTGCGGTCTTGGAGAAGTTTTGAATGAATCTCTTGTAGTAGCCTGCGAGGCCTAGAAATTGGCGAATTTCCGTGGGTGTTGTGGGAATTGCCCATCCTTCGATGGCTTGGATCTTAGAAGGATCCACATGAATTCCTTCCTGACTAACAACATGTCCCAAAAAGTTCACACTTCGGAGCCAAAACTCGCACTTAGAGAGTTTTGCGTACAACTTTTCGGTTCGCAGGGTTTCCAGGATTTGTCGGAGATGTCGGCCGTGTTCTTCCTCGCTTCGAGAATAGACGAGGATGTCGTCGATGAAAACGATGACGAAGTTATCGAGAAAAGGTCGGCAGATTCGATTCATTAGGTCCATGAATGCGGCAGGAGCATTCGTTAGACGGAAGGGCATTACGACAAATTCATAATGTCCGTAACGAGTTTGGAAGGCGGTATTTGGAATATCCTCCTCCCGGACCTTGAGTTGGTGGTATCCAGATCACAGATCTATTTTTGAGAAGTGACTAGCTCCTTGGAGCTGGTCAAACAGGTCGTCAATTTGTGGAAGTGGATAACGGGTTTTTATGGTAAGCTTATTAAGTTCTCTGTAGTCGATACACATCGTGAAGGTACCGTCTTTCTTTTTGACAAAGAGAACTGGAGCTCCCCAAGGTGAGAAACTGGGTCGGATGAATCCTTTGTCCAAAAGCTCGCTGAGTTGACTGGACAACTCTTGCATCTCCGCAGGAGCCAATCTGTAGGGTGATTTGGCGATGGGAGTAGCTCTTGGCACTAGATCTATTCGAAACTCGACTTGTCTTTCTGGGGGTATCCCCGGAAGACCCTCCGGAAAGACATCCGGGAAATCGCAAGCCACAGGGATGTTTCGAATATTGATCTCTTCTTTGGACTTATCCACGATATGAGCTAGGAACGTGAAGTCCTTCTTTCGTAGGTACTTTTGCGCCTTAATGCACGAAATAAGACGAAGGTTCGTGTTGGGTTTGTCTCCGTAAATAACTAGGGTTTCGTGGTTTGGTAGATGAAGGCGAACGGCCTTCTCGTGACACATAATTTCAGCATGGTGGGGGCTTAACCAATCCATGCCGATAATCACATCAAAACTCCTAATGGAAACAGGCATTAAGTTTATTTGAAAGACGTGGTGATTTAAAGTCAGGGTACATCCGATGTAGATTTCCCCAGTGGACTCTGTCTTCCCATTGGCCATTTCCACCGTGAAGGTTTCATTAAGCTTCTGGGGTTGTTGTTTTAATAAGTGTTTGAATTTATTACTCACGAAACTTCATTCTGCCCCGGTATCAAATAAGATGCATGCATAAGTGTGGTTTAGGAGAAACGTACCAGTAACAACAGCGGGATCCTGAACCGCTTCTCCCTGACCCATAACTAGCACCCTTCCTGTTCCTCCGTTTCCAGGGTTGTTGGTGTTGGGGCAGTTTCGACGGATATGCCCGGTCTTTCCACATCCATAGCAGGTCGGGCTTGATCCTGTGTTATTGCCGCTATTGTTGGTGTTGTTGGTGTTGTTGTTGTTGCGGTTGTTGTTGTTGTTGTTTCCTTGCGGTTGATTCTAGGGAGGATAGGTCCTACAATACCTTGCTGTGTGACCCTTCCGATTGCAACTAGTGCATTGCATTTCCTTGCATTCGCCATTATGATGGTAGTTGCACCTGTTGCACTTTGGGAGATTCCCAGAATACTGCTTGGGAGTGCTTGAATTAGCTGAGGCTGGAGCATGTGGTGTGAAAGGTATTTGGGTAGTTGCAGCGTTGACTGTCACTGTTTGTTGCTTCTTTGTCGACTCCGAGCCTTGTCGCCCTTTCCTCTTGTTATTCTTTCCTTTCTTGTTGTCACTCTCCTTCTTGCCTTCAATTTCCGCTGGCTTCTCGTCCTTCTTGTTGTTGTGGTCGTACAGTCTCTTGGCCAACCTCTTGGCACTGTCGAAGGTTTCAGGATTTGCAGCGATCACATTTCCTTGAATTGGGGAGGTCAATCCTCAGATGAATCGTTCGATTTTCTTTCCTTTTGACGTAATCATGCCAGGGCAACAACAATAACAACTCGCTAAACCTTGATATGTATGCCTCTATATCAGAGTTTCGGACGGTGAGATTCCACAACTCTTGCTCCATCTTCTGAATTTCGCCACGTGGGCAGTACTCAGTGTTGTATTAATTTCTAAGTTGATAACTATAATTGGTAAGACTTGACCCGACCCGGCATGGTCCATTTAGGTTGCATGGCATCATGCATTTGGATAGACTATAATGAGAGAAATAACACTTAAGGTTGGTTAATATATTATAAGTTCTAATATATTAATAAGGTTATTTAATTAGTATTGATCAAGAATTAATTTGGAATTAATTAAGTGATCAAAAGGAGACTAATTAAATATATGGGTTGATTGTGTAAATCATTCATTCTTATATATGTGGGCTTGTGATCCAATATTTCTTATGTTGGACTAAGTACATGGGGTGACCCATGGATACTCCATGGAGGTTAAAATCCATGGAGCATAAGGAATGGGTAAAGTTATGAGTTACATGGTGTAACCCTAATAGCCACCATATAAAAGAATCCCATGGCTCAAGAAATCGTACACTAATGTGTGAATATGAGGGCTAGACGATTTCAAGGAGTGTTCCATTTCTCTCAAGTCATTCCATGTGCATTTGGTGTTGTGTGAACCATTTGAGGTGTCACACTTGGGGCACTAGGCACTCAAGCTTCATGGAGACAAGCTACATCAAACAAAGGTATGTATTCTATCCATTTGATTACCCAAGTATCAAGTATTGTATGCTAGATAGGGTAATACCTTGGAAAGTTCATAATTGCATGTATAATAGAGAAAACATAGATCCAAGGTATTTAGGGTTGTATGTGCACCATAGGATGTTGTAGTATACTAAAATCCAACAGTGGTATCAGAGCCAAGGCTAGTTTTCTTGTTATACTTGCAAAATTAGCTGAAAAATCGAATTGTATTAGTTTAAAAGTTATGCTAATTACTTGAAAAAAATTTGATGTGAATTATCTTGGTTCATATGAGTTTATTAGATTAATAGAAAAGTTAATTGATTATGTGTTTTCAATCCATTTTAATCTAAGAGTTGATTCTAAAATGTGTTTTTGTAACTTGTCCTCAAGTTATATGAAAAGTCACATTTAAGTTTCATAAAACTCATAAAAAGTTGGCAATGGTTAGAAAAATGAAGAGTCTTGTCCTCATTAAATGGTTTTATGACTCCATAACTTGTCCTCAAGTTATGGAGGTTCAAGAGTCACTTCATTAAATGATAAAATGTGTAACCTTAATTAGTTCCATAAGTTACAAAAATAAAGAAAAGTTACATTCTTTTATTAGTTTAAAGTCTTCCATAACTTGTCCTCAAGTTATGGAACTTGAAGAGTTTTTTTTTTAATTAAAACTACTTTAAACACATAAGTTATGGAATTAATTAGTTTTGAATATTTTCAAAACTTGCCCTCAAGTTTTGGAATTTGTAAAGTTTTCCCCATGAATACTTTAATTCCAAGTTAGCCCTTAGAATTTTAAAAGTTAAAATTCAACCCTTATACTTTATCGTATTATAAGTTAATAATAAATATATGTATAAAAGCAAGTCAGTCTTACCGTTAGTAGGCCTCATTCACGAAGCCGGTCTATAAGGGGGGTATAAGGTTACTGCCTATAAAATGGCAGTTTAATGGGTGTCCACTCTCACCCACCGCTTCCTTGACTGGTGGAGGGTCGTTAGCCGAACGGGTAGGACAAGGACTATAATTCTCCCTTCATTAAAAGTATTAATGATAAATACTAAGTAACTAAACTTTTTATAAATTCCCAATCTTAGTTACTTAGGAAAATGTGAATAAGGTGCTAATCCATGAAACTACACTTTGCACTTTGTTTAAACCGTTAGTGGAGCGTGTGTGGTTAACCGGCACACTAACCTGGATTTAACAAAGTAGGCAAAGGGTAACTTAATATTTATCATAGTATCGGTGGAGCTCGTGTGGTTAACCGGCACATCGATTGAGGGGTAAATATTAAGGGTACCAAGTATATTTTCATGGTTACTTCACACCTTGTTTTGTGATCCTCGGCATCCCAGTCACAAAACCTGAAGGGCACACTCGAGATTGAAACATGCCATTGAAAAGTTCAATGAATCTCAAAAGAATCTAGGAGTTTCGAAACCAATTAAAACCTAATAATATATTTCGTTTATCTTGGTGGAAATTGGTGAATCGTCATTCACCTACCTTCAAATATTTTATAGCTTGGATTACGACATCCCTCTTCCAAGTTATAAAATAGTTTGTTGGGTCCTAGCCTTAATATATCATATTGGGTGTTATATTAAGGACTTAAATCAACTTTACGTGAATTTCTCCCATTGTTGATGTCTGGTTTAGACAACAATGATCTTCCCAAACCAAGCTTTCCTAATGAATATGACTTCCCGAGTTTGTCTCATGGAAGTCATACTTCTCTTCCTCCACCTCCTCCAATTATTCTCCCTAACCCACAAGTTCAAGGTCCCTCAAGCCCTAATGGCAAGCAAGGTCTATGTGTGATCACATCTTAGAGATGAAGTCACATATTGACAAGCCGCGAGAGTTGGGTGTCAAAGTCTTGAGAAAGTTGGATGTTCAATCACTTTCTAAGTCACATAGTGAGTTCCTTTGGGACTACTATGAAACAGACTATGACATGAACCTTAATGATCATATCTATTTGCTTGGTGCTACTGAATCAGCAATGATTTGGAGGACCAGTAAAGCAAATTTGATTAGAAGATCAACTTCCCAAACTTCTATGGACTTTGAAAATGGTAACATTAGATATCCAGAAAATCTTTCGCTGCCCAATGGAAAGGGATTGGCCATAGTCAACTCGGTTGACCAAATGGTAAAGAGAAAGGCAAGTCTGTGATAGTCCAGTACACCATTCCCAAAGAGTCCATATGTTTCTCTTTCCAAAGGAAGGGGCATTGATTGCGAAGCTGCCTATTTACCTGAAAGATCATAAGGTTGATCAATTCAAGAAGTTTGACTCTTCTTCAGGTAAAAGTCCATTATCTAACTCTGTTAAGTTTCTATTATGAGATTCTCATTACATGATGTGACTGGATCACATGTTGATGCTTTAAGAATCAAAGAAAAGTGAAGAAACTTAAAGGAAGTACATGCTGATTCTGATCACGAAGTTGGATTTCGATCGCATGGTTTGGTGATCAGAATTTTTGAAGCTGTTACTTAGGAGTTATGATATATTGCTTAGGAATAGATAACAACAAGTTTTTCATATGCATTTGCATTGTAAGGATAAGTTTTTCCGGAAGTTTTAAAATAAAAAACAGTTTTGATTTATTTATTTTAAGTACCCTTACAATGGCATTTGTGAAAAATTGTTGTTTACATGTTTCCATTGATAGCAATATTGGAAAATGGATTTGGTTATTTCATTTGTGGTAGTGTCATAATTTACCAAATAAGGAAAGATTCTCATTCCCAAGGCTTCAGTTGGATAGAAACTTGGAATCATGCAAGTTGAATAGTATGATGAATGAGAACTTTCAAGCATTGGAAAATTAAGACTTGTTCACATGGATGTGTGAGTCAAGTTAAGGACTAAAGGGACCGAGTACACATTCTTGTGCACTGGTCAAGTCCACCACAAAGCTCGTTAAGACTATTCGTCATGATTTACTAAATTTTAGTAAATATGGTTATACTTACAAGTTTAAGTATAATTCTGAAACATTGGAAAAGTCTCAATGTATGGCAGAACGAATGGGAAGAATCAAATTAGGCAGACAGATAAAAGTTTCTCAAATCTGAAAAGATGGGAGAGTACTTTAGTATCATGTTTTGTGATCATCTTAATGATTAAAGAACCACATCACAATTGGTCTTCTAAGGACATCTTAGTGCATTCTTATGACTAAGAAGAGGAGTCATGAATTATTGAAATGGTTAAATCAAGAAGATGAGTCATACTTCGTTTCAAAACAAGTCTTAGAGTCATACTCCAAGACTATAAGTTGAGTGACATATCTTAAAGAAAGGTTTATAACACTTGTCAAATGTAAGAGTAAAAGTGTCCTACTCTTGTACATTTGAAGTTGGTAAGTTGTGATGTTTTGGATTAAACAAAGACCAACTAAGGCCAATTGTGTGAAGTGTTTCTCTTGATAAAGAATCTGCATTATCTCTTGAATATTTGGCAAGATAGTCTTATATGTCAAGAGGACAGTGGGAGTCTTAAAGATCCTAAAAAGAATTTCAAGAACTAATCAAGAATAAAACCTGAGGTTCTTCACTAGCACACGACTTGAGGTTTATAACCTATCATGTTGACATATTCTGTGCCCATTCCAGTTAAAGTTAGCTTTGCATAAGAGTTATGAAAGTTCTCAATTGGTTGCATAACAACTTGGAAGCAATGGCAGGCCCTGTACTGCCAGGTGGCAAGAAGTTAAGATTGCATAAGTTCAGTCCATATGAGTTTGGATTTGTCATTATCCTTGTCTTATGACTATGGTTTTGATGATTCACACGGATAAGAACACACACACCATAAAATCTAAGGGTCATAAGGTTTCTCTCCGATTCATGAAAATGATGGTGAGGAAACACTTCCACCAAGTAGATTTGAAGCAGATGGCAAAAGGTCTAAACAATTGAGACTATGATTACGGCATCCCTTTTCATAGTTCTTAAATTGTTTAGCCACACATGCATGCTATCTAAGGAAAGGTGTATGATTTTGATAAAGTTTTATCAAAGCATCTCATATCAGAAATCTGAACTTTGGTAAGAAAGTCAATAAAGTATTACTTTCTAGAAGTCCAGCTGATTTCTGAGTACATGTCAAAGCTAGTGGGAGCATAAGTGTTATGCTAATAATCATCATGTTAGTAGGAGCATGATAATTATTGTTAGTGTTGCAAGTTAGCAATGTTAATTATAGAAAACAAAAGTTTCAATTCGTGAGGCTGCAGGGATTGAAAAAGTTGTTTTGCTATAATTAAGGGAGATGATATACTTCATTTCAGTTCTAAAGGCTTAGATTGAGACCTTAATCATCTTTAGTCAAGAATATATATATGAATTTCATAGGAAATTCTATATATTGCGTTCTCAAAATTCGATTATGATTATGACATCCCTCTTCATAGTCAAATTTTGAAAACATGGCAAATAAAAATATTGTAGCAAAAGACTGGTCTAGAATCATGTCTTTATGTGAGACATCATGAATCGTGTACCATTTGCTTTGGGTACAGGATCAATTGCATGTGCTATAATATTTGTCATTTCTAAATTTTTCCAAATGCCCAGAGGCATTAAAAAGGGAAAAGGTCTAGAATTGGATATGACTAAAATGATTAAGCAATTGTCGAGGACAATCTGAGGTTTACCAAAGATTGGTTGCTCAGGGACAGTTGGAAGTATAGTGCTAATTTTGGAAGGACCATATTGACATATTCTGAAAAGAGGCATCTCTTATTCAGAAGTGATAGTCAAAATGAGAATATGGAGTTGTCTCCATAGGTGGAAGCTATCTGTGTAAGATTAGAAAACTTAATGCAAGAAGCATGTCCAAAGCAATGTACTTTGAATATCAGACTTAGTTTCCATGGAGTTGATCTCCATTGGAATACCTTATAATGACTGTTGACAAGTCTTTGTGACTTTGTACATATTCATTACAGGAGGGTCAGTGCATATAAGTTTAAAATCTAAACAGATTTCGATAAATGATAGGAATTTGAAATTCTCACATTTTTCGATAAGGATTTGGGAGTGTGAAATTAGAATCATTGAAATTATGTTCAATTGGTTTATTTCACAAAGTAAGGATCATAGACAAACATAGAGTGCATACTTGGTGTATGGCAAAGCTATTGTTTAAGAAAAACATAGTGTACATGCTTGGAGCATGGGACAACTAGTGTTTTTAATTCAAGTATAAAGTTGATAAAACCGAAACAATGAATAATGAGTAATCAGTATGGTGATAAATAAAAGTGTTTATTTACATTCATAGGGTTTGATACCATATTTGATTCATTTATTCTTGTGTTTCACTTTGCATGTTTTGACTTCCAGAATAACTAAGTCGCTCTTCCTGAATGACTAAGTTATTCAAAATATCCACAGTCGGTCATATGTTCGAAGTAGATATGAATCAAGACTGTCATGGGTTGGTTTGTAGAGGTCCAAGTTGGTGGACAAAGTGGTGCTACAACACTCATGAGTGCTCATAAGTTCTGAGTATTGGATTCAACCCACGCTCATTTGAATCACTTCATGGATTTTATCACGAGTGATCATGAGACGATAATATCTTATATTCTTCAAACCTAGAGATATGAGTTGTTACTATGAGTTGGTTGTACATTGATTGCACGAAAACGCATTCGGTAACTCGATGTTATAAAACGTGCCTTTGTGTATGATTCAACAAGTAGTAGAACAAGCCATATGAGTCGAAGTTTATCCATTCCTTTTACCTTCGGGATAAAAGCGATATATGTGGGCCCCTCGATGATTTAAAGATGATACATGTGAGTGGTTGGCCAAGCCAGGACTGATTTGATTTGTTCAATCAGTCAGTCATCATGAATCGGAAATCGGGAAACAACAAATGGACAGAGAGAATGATTGATAATCCATGTCTCAGTCCATATGATATCTAGAATGGAGGAATATATGATCCCTTATCTAATGGACAAGTCATTGACAAAGGTCAGAGTTCATCGACAAGGTCAGAGTTCGACAGAAGCTTTTGAGAGCTACGATTGCTGATCGGTTCCTGAAGTCATACGCAATAATAGTTTTAGACTTATCCAAGTGGGAGACTGTTGGATTAATGTCTAAGTCCATAACTATAATTGGTAAGAGTTGACCCGACCCGGCATGGTCCATTTGGGTTGCATGGCATCATGCATTTGGATAGACTATAATGAGAGAAATAACACTTAAGGTTGGTTAATATATTATAAGTTCTAATATATTAATAAGGTTATTTAATTAGTATTGATCAAGAATTAATTTGGAATTAATTAAGTGATCAAAAGGAGACTAATTAAATATATGGGTTGATTGTGTAAATCATTCATTCTTATATATGTGGGCTTGTGATCCAAGATTTCTTATGTTGGACTAAGTCCATGGGGTGACCCATAGATACTCCATGGAGGTTAAAATCCATGGAGCATAAGGAATGGGTAAAGTTATGAGTTACATGGTGTAACCCTAATAGCCACCATATAAAAGAATCCCATGGCTCAAGAAATCGTGCACTAATGTGTGAATATGAGGGCTAGACGATTTCAAGGAGTGTTCCATTTATCTCAAGTCATTCCATGTGCATTTGGTGTTGTGTGAACCATTTGAGGTGTCACACTTGGGGAACTAGGCACTCAAGCTTCATGGAGACAAGCTACATCAAACAAAGGTATGTATTCTATCCATTTGATTACCCAAGTATCAAGTATTGTATGCTAGATAGGGTAATACCTTGGAAAGTTCATAATTGCATGTGTAATAGAGAAAACATAGATCCAAGGTATTTAGGGTTGTATGTGCACCATAGGATGTTGTAGTATACTAAAACCCAACACTCAGCCATTAGCATTTCCTTCAGCTCCGTCCATGGCATAGTGTTGGATACGGGGAGGGTCATGGCCTCTACATGTCCATTCCTTCAGGTAAGAGCCTGGTCGACAAATGTGCATACGACAAACTTTACCTTCACCTCCTCGGGGCATTCACATATTTCGAACACCGATTCCACCTTTTCCACCCATCTCTTTAGGGTTATCACTCCACCCGTGCCATTAATAGTTCGGGGTTTGGCGTTGGTGAAATCCTTGTAGGTACATGTCCTGGTAGGTCCGTGATTTGTTCTATTGTTCGAACTCCCAGCCCCTTGTCCATTGACTCCATCGTTGTTTCCTTGCTGGATCTGTGCCATGGCTGCAGTAACTGCAGTAGATACAGCAGCTTGGAATGCAATTGAGTTGACTTCGGGTGGGGTTGGTCCAAGGTTTCCACGAGTTGGTCGTTGAGGCATCTTTCTGTCGTGGAACGGAAAGATGTTGAGTGCCTATAGTTTTGTGAGATTGTGGTCCTAAGAACTAGGTGTTTTGCATGAACTTAAGTGGTTTCACAAATTAACATACAATCATGTATATATATATAGCACGTAGCAGATCACATCAGCCTAGTACTAAAGATAGTTATGACTAGTTCCTCGTACGGTGAGACCTATATAGCAGGTAGTAGAGCAGGTCCTATCAGTAAAGATGATGACGACGCTCAATCGTTGAGCAGACGTATCAGGAGTTCAGCCAGTTCATCCGCCTCTTGGGTGATTACCTCTACTCTTTGCTCGGCTCGCACAGCCCTTGCCTCAGCCGTAATAAGTTGAAGCTTCAGGCTGATAATTGCCTCCTCGAGAGAGCGTAGATAGTTTGTATCAACCCTTTGAACCGTGCGGGAATCTGACGGGGCTTCCGACTGGTGGGGTTCACTATGTGCCTCCTCTACGCCCTTCTCTTCGTCTAACTCCTGGTCAAGCTCGTCATATTCGAAATCAACTATTACATATTCGTCTTGTTCCACTTCAAGTCCAACGTCGTGTGCTCTCCCCGGATCTCCCTCGGGCTCATCCTCGTTCATCCCGTGGGATACTAGGACCTAATGAAACTGAATGCCCTGGTGTTCTCCTTCCATGTCGACTGAGAGGGGGGGTGGGGTTTGTAAGTAAACTATCATTACTCCTAATATGATTCAGTTATTATGTAATTTGAGTTAATGTTCTTTTCTTGGAAATCAAGGGTATGTTTTTAGATTTACTGACCATCGAGGCTTTCTCTCAGCCTGTGATAGTTGCACTTCGGAGAGAATGTAGTTGATCAGGCTACACTCACCCCTTACTACAACCATGCACAGTCCCTGACTTAACCGAGATGTCGGTGTTATTTTGTTTGATTAAGTATTATGTTCTCTTTCCTATATCACATAAGCAAAGATGTTTTATCGTTGTGTTTTATTCGTTTTGTTCAGAGTTGTGTTAGTCCCTCTTTTGGTTTATAGTTGCATATCGATGTGTGGTTAGATATGCTAGTTCACTATAAACAGAGCTCTGATACCAACCTGTCACACCCCCGAAACCAGACGGCGGAAACGTCCGGGGGCTCGTGTGACTTAAATTGAATACCATCACAATGAATATACATGAATCATAACACAAACATCACCATGCATCAATACATTACAACTGATATTGATTTACATCCAGTACATTGTTTTCAAATATTTCACATCATAACACAAATTGTTTCAAAGTTTCCAACACAAAATAATCTAACATACTTGGTAATATCCTTCAGCTTATCTGTTACCTGAGAATACAAGTTATTTTGGAAAAACATCCATATGGAATGTTGGTGAGTTCATAAGCATAGTTGTAAATAAAAATGATTTGTATAGTTTGTAAAACCCAGAAAATCCGATATTTTCTGAAAAGACATTTGTTTATCAAAGTGTGAAGATCCATAGTTGATGCATGAATGATTTCAAAAGATATATATATATATATATATATATATATATATATATATATATATATATATATATATATATATATATATATATATGAAAGGCGTTTTGTATTTTAGTTATAGAATTTTCGAGTGAGTAGTATTGATTTCCCCGGAAAACCCGACGTTTTCCGATGTCGAAAGATGTACATAATTACTAGTTCTTGTGTCGTCATATCGAATGAATATCGTCCTAATTTCGTCTACTTTGAATACTCATAAGCCTTAGCGAACGAAGAGAAGAGGAACACTATGTCCTGCTACTATCGTAAGTACCTTAGGCTGTCGTGGATGCGAAAGACACGATGGTCCAACTCGCATTTGATTACTGTGACCTTACTAACTTTTCTAATGGGACACTTTGGCCCACTAGCACATAAAAGCTATTGAAAGTCCTTTTATAAAATATTGGGTCATTGAAGGCCCAATAACATATAAGCATTATCCCTTTGGGCCCAAATATCATGTTGATGGACTAGCAAGGCCCAACAAGCATGATTTGAAACTCATAAGCCCAAAGTTTGTAAGTTTACTCATCGTAGGTATCGCGTATCATTTGGAGAGTTTGATTTTGATGTTAGTTATATTGTATCGATTCGAGACCGAATCGATTCGTGTATCACGATATTTGGAGTCAAAGGTGTATTCGTCTTTCGATTTGTCGGTAGTCGTAGCTTTGTAACTTGACTTAATGAAATAGTTTGTCTAAGTAGAAGTTTGACCTTTTTATTTCCTTTCTTTCATAAAAATAACAATTGAAGTCCTTAAAATAAAAGAATTTCATTTTTAGTCCTTAAAACAATTTCTTGACACTTTTGCATCATAAATTTGTTGAAATGATAGTTTTAATCCAAAATTTATTTTGATAACAGGTTCAGCCCTTTAAAATTGGTAACACCCGGTTAAAACCCCATTTTTCACAACTTTTACAGTTTTGGCCCAAAATCCAAAAACTTTACATTTTTTATCCTTTTTGGAATTGAAAAGTATTTTTGACCTTTGAAATAGTTTTATTACACTTTTTGTCCCTTGTTTTGCAGAAAGTTTCATTTCAGCCCCTTCAAAACAACATTTTCGCAATTATGGGCTTATTGGGCCAAAAAGCCCAAATTTAGCCCATTAAGCTAAAAATTTGCATTTCAAGTCCTTTGAAAATTCTAATATTCAGAAAAATGATTATAGAAACTGTTTTGACCCTTTTGACCCTCAAGAAGCCGTGACTTGACCATGTTTGACCCTAGTTTTGCATATTTGACATTTTAAGCCCAAAATGGATTTTTATGTTGAAATACGTTCATCAAAATCTTATAAGTTATTATTCTTGACTTGTTTAGTGTAGAATAACTTAGATTATGTTTGTTTCCCTTCTCATGTCCTAGATCTCGAGTTACACTCCTTTTTGGTTGCATATTCATCACAAAAACACATAAAATCGCACACATACATGCATAAAATCACATATAGCATACACATACACATAGATCTACACATTTTCTTGTATTCTCCCCCATAAAACATATGAAAACCGAAAAGAGAGGGGTATGAAGCTCACCTTGAGTTGTGGTTTCGGTTTTTGAAGAGAGGAGTGAAGAAAATTTTGATCCTAGAAGCTTTCTTGGAAAATCTCGAACTTAGATGTTTCTGAGGTGCAAGATCACAAGTTTGATTAGATTTAGAAGAGATTTTGATGAAATGAAGTAGCTAGATCATGAATTAGTCATCAACTTACCTTAGATGATGAATTACTTGATGAAAATCCTTAGATTTCAAGCCAAATTTTTGAGATCTTCAAAGGAGAAGAAGATGATCTTGAGAGTGGTTTAGAGAGAATTTTTGTGAGGTGTGTGTGTGTTTGTGTTGTGTTCGACCGAGAGCAAAAAAGAGAGAAGAAGAGAGTGGTGATGGGATTGTTGCATGGAGATATGAGACTTAGCATGGGAATCCAAGAGATAATGGTGAGGTGGCTACCAAAAGTCAACTTCTCTTTCTTTGTGGGCTTGGGCCGAGAATGGAGAGGGGAAGAGAGAAAATGATTGGGCCTTGTATGCTTAAGCCCATATCATAACTTATTAGATGATTTTTGGTCCAAAATAAATCAAGGTATAATTTTTATGATTCATTAGGGCTAAATTAAATTGGTTGTGACCCATTAAGGCCCATTAAAGTTAACCTAATTTATTTTGGGTTCATAAGGCCCAAAAATATTAAGTTTCATGTATATAGGTCCAATTAGGGCCCATTTGAGAGTTCTAGGTTCAAGATAGACAAATTGGAAACTTATTAGTCCATTAGGCCCAATAAGGGAATCCTAATCCAAAATGGACTTAAACCGGGATTTCAAGGGTTTCCAATTCTTTGTTGACCATTTGTAGTGCTAGAATGAAGTATTTGATGAAGTTTTGTTGTTATAGAATAAGCATCATGCATGCTTTCATGTTATTGATTCATAGTTGTTATAAGTGTTGTAGTTACAAGGCACCAAAATTTCTAGTTGTGACATGTAACAACAAATCAAAGGAAAGAATTCTTACATTTTTGGAAGATCAAGATGAAGATCTTATGATACTTGAGAGAGTTTTTGAGATCAAGGGCTTGGAAATGAAAGAAATGATCAAAATGATCATAATTTATGTATATATAGGGAGTTTACGGTCACCATGACCGTAAGCTCTAAGCTTCCTGACCGTAAACTCCTTTTGAGGAGGTTTACAGTTTGCTAGCTGGTTTGGAACCTTAACTGATAAATCCAAACACTGATTCCTTTGATGCACTAGGCTCAGAATGCTCAAATAGACTCTAAACAGTGCTAAAAGTTAGCAGAAACAAGTCTGACTTTGATTGAAGTGAATGGTTGTACAAGATAGAAATTTCGGGTTGTTACAACCTAGAACACTTGAAGTGTGGGATGAACTTCTTGAGAATTTTAGCTAGTATAAGATTATAAACACAAAAATTTATGTGTGAGTTGGAGTTTAAAAATAGCTAACTGTATGAAACCTTTACTAGTCATAAAACACTTACAAGAACTTAGGACGATTGATGAAGATAATGGTTCTTGTAACTTGGATGAAGCCTTGGGAGAGTTTTCGTTGGTTTACAGAATGCAAATGTGACTTGTGGAATGAGGGAATGGAGTTCACGATCCCTAATATGGGATAAGGAGTTGATAAGATGCTTACCTTGGTTACTGTTGGAAAATGCATGAATTACTGAGTTTTGTATTGGAACTCTACGTATCACAGCTTGCATCCACCGTGAACACCATTGAATTGGAAGAGGTTCACGGTCTAGATGGACAATAAACCATGGTTTACGCTCAAAGGAAGTTCCCTAGTGTAGTTTACGGCCAAAAAGGTGTCATGGGGAAGGGTTTACGGCCTAAAGGTGCCTCGAAAGGTGTTTATGGTCAAACTTTTGGTGGCTTGAGGGGGTTTACAGCCTAAAGTAGATTATGGGAAGTAGTTCACGGCCTAAGTGGCCCCTTGAAAGTTGTTTACGGCCTACGTCCCTTCTCCTTAGATGTTCACGACCAAAGTGTGTTTCTAGGGAAGAGTTCATGGTCTAGGTGTGTAGAAAGCTTTAATAAGTGTGTTTTGTTGTTTATGTGATTTGTACTTGACGTAACTTAAACTTCTTGTTGTTTTCGAAAACTTAGGAGGCTTTAGGGTAATATAATTCTCAAAAACATTACATTACCAAGATATAATAATAGCATGGGTACAAACATTACAGGTACAGGACTCTTTTGGCTTGGTTTCTAGACTTGGAAATTTTCAGTTGTTACATCATCCCCCCCGTTAGAGGGAATTTCGTCCCGAAATTCTTTAGAAGTATTTCTTACGAACTAACGAAAAGATGAGGGTATTTCTGCATCATTTGATCCTCGCGTTCCCACGTGAATTCCGGTCCAAGCTTGGCGTTCCATCTAACCTTGACAATGGGGATGCGGCTTTCTTTCGTGCGCTTGACCTCTCTATCCATAATTTTGACAGGCTGCTCGATGAATAGAAGGTTCTCGTTCACTTCGATCTCATTTAGTGGAACTGTGAGGGTTTTTTCCGATAGATACTTCTTTAGGTTTGACACATGGAATACAGGGTGTACATTACTGAGTTCGGAGGGTAGTTGGAGTTTGTAGGCAACCAGACCGATCCGTGCAAGGATCTCGAATGGTCCGATGTATCGGGGATTTAGTTTACCTACCTTTCCAAATCGTATCATCCCTTTCCAAGGGGAGACTTATAACAGCACTCAGTCACCCACCTATAATTCTAGAGGTTTTCGCCTTTTATATGCATAGATCTTTTGTCGGTCCCGCGATGCTTGGTGTCGTGCTCGAATTTGGACAATCTTTTCTATGGTTTCCCGGACAATCTCGGGTCCCGTGAGTGTGCTGTTGGACGTTTACCCTTTTTCCAGCTGGGTGTCCCCCACCTCAGCCCAGCAGAGGGGCGATCTGCACTTCCGGCCATACAAGGCCTCAGAGGGAGCGAATCCTATACTCGTGTGGTAGCTGTTGTTGTATGAGAATTTGATTAAGGGTAGGTGAGTATTCCAAGCTCTTCCAAAGTCTATTACACATGCCCGAAGCATGTTTTCTAGAGTTTGAATGGTTCACTCGCTTTGGCCATCAGTTTGAGGGTGGTAGGCAGTGCTCACATCCAGTTGAGTTCCTAAAGCTTTCTGGAGCGACTGCCAAAAACGAGAGGTGAATCTGCTATCCCTATCAGAGATAATAGATATAGGCACCCCATGGAGTCTCACTACTTCCTTCAGGTATATTCGTGTTAGTCTTTCCATCTTGTACGTCTCCTTTATTGGTAGAAAATGGGCGGATTTTGTTAGTCGGTCAACGATCACCCAGATAGCATCCAGGCCATTTGTCGTCTTGGGTAATTTGGTTATAAAATCAATTGTTATCCTCTCCCATTTCCACTCGGGTATCTCAGGTTGCTGAAGTAGACCCGAGGGCTTTTGGTATTCCACCTTAACTTTGGCACAAGTGAGACACTTGGCCACGTAAGTGGCAATCTCCGCTTTCATATTTGGCCACCAATAATGTTGTTTGATATCCAGGTACATCTTATCGGAACCCGGATGAATAGAGTACCTTGTTTTGTGAGCCTTATTCATTATCACGTCTCGAAACCCATCGAATCTCGGAGTCCAGATCCGGTCCATTAGGTAACAGGCTCCATTTTCTTTGATCTTCAGATTCTTTTCCATTCTGCGCAATGCTTTATTGACGATGTTCTATGGTTTCAAGGCTTCCTGTTGAGCCTCCTTGATTTGTGAGGATAGATGGGAATGAATGGTCATTGTCAGCGTCTTTACTTGGCGGCTCGAGTATTCCTTTCGGCTTAAGGCATCGACTACCATGTTGGCCTTGCCTGGGTGGTACTTGATCTCGCATTCATAGTCGTTTAGTAGTTCGACCCTTCTCCACTGTCTCATGTTTAATTCTTTTTGATTCAGAATGCGTTGAAGGCTCTTGTGGTTCGTGAAAATGCTGTAGTTCGTACCATATAGGTAGTGCTTCTAAATTTTCAGGGCGAAAACCACAACTCTTAGCTTGAGATCGTGGGTGGTATAGTTTACCTCATGGGTTTTTTAGTTGTCTAGATGCGTAAGCTATCACCTTTCCACGTTGCATAAGCACACAGCCTAACCCTTGATTAGAAGCATCGTAGTATACTACGAAATCTTCCATTCCCTCCAGTAAGGACAACACTGGGGCACTGCAGAGGGCTTGTTTCAGGGTTTGGAAGACAGCTTCTTGTTTGTCATTCCATTGGAAAGGTACACCCTTCTAGGTAAGAGTGGTGAGAGGCTTGGCGATTTTGGAAAAATTCTGGATGAACCTTCGGTAATAACCTTCGAGGCCTAGAAATTTTCGGATTTCGGTTGGGGTTTGTGACAACCCGAAATTTCTATTCTGTACAACCATTCAATTCAATAGAAGTCAGAACAGTTTCTGCTAACTTTCAAGCTTTTTCGAATAAGTTTGAGTGTTTTAAAGTTAGTACTTCGGGAGATATCAGGAGAGGGGATGCCCTAGGGTTTATTGTGCAACAATAATGTCCCAAAACTCCAAGAGTTTGGAGTTTACGGCCTAAACAAAGGTGTTTACGGCCGTAAACCCAAAAGGGGGTATAAATATGACACTTTGTCATTATTTACCACTTTTTCACATTTTCAAGATCCAAACTCAAATCCTCTCAAGTATCATCCAACTTTTCTTCTTGATCTTCAACTTTGTAAGTGTTTCTATCCTTAAAAAGTTGATATCTTACTTAATCTAGTGATCTTACATGATTCCATCCGTGAAATCATTCCAAAAGTGTAGATCTTCAAGTTTCACCAAGAACACCAATAACACACACTAGTGTTCTTGGACTTTTAGCACCTTTTCAAGCTTCTACCTAGTAAGTACTCCTACCCTAGTATATTATAAGACTTGTTACACTTCTAATCATCTAGAAAACACCAAAGAAACACAAGATCAAAGGTGTTTACGGTCCAAGAACACCTTGGACCGTAAACCCTAATAAAGGGGCCAAAGGGTGCCCTAGTCCTTTACCAAGCCTTGGAAACTAGTCTAGATACCATCCTTGATGTGCTAGGGACTTAAAACATCAAAATTACCATAAACCTTTTGGGTTTACGGCCGTAAACCCAAAGAGAAATGGTCCAAGGACCGTAAACTCCACAAAAGAGTGAAATGGTGCCCTAATCACTTCCAAAGGCTTATACTTCAAGTAAAAATGCTTCTTAGGACTTGTAAAGCTTCAAAACTCAACATGGTAAAATTACCATGAGTTTACGGCCGTAAACTCATGGGTTTACGACCGTAAACTCAAGGGGTGATGGTCACAAAACCGTAAACTCCAAAGGAGTTTACCCTTGAACCCTAAACTCAAATGCAAGGTCCTACCACCCTTAGATGCAATCCTTAGCACTTATAGCACTTAAATCAAGTGTTTTACATGTCTTAGGATGTCTTAAACTTGGTAAATTAGTTGTTTTATGACTAATTAGATGCATATATGTGTTATTATATGTTAACTAGGATCATTGTGTGTGTACAAGTCTTCACTTGACACCTAGCATCCTAAAACATCCGTTCATCCAAACCACTCACTGCAGGTGAGTTCATACCCCTTAATTAACCTTTTAAATGTTTTTAAATGCTTTTATGGGGGGATACAAGTTGATCTATTATAGTTATTATATCAATCACATGTGATTAATAACTACCAAACTAGTGGATTTCTTACTTTCCAAACTGTTTTACTTCAAACTGTCTTACAAACTCTTTTACATACCAAATGCTTTTATCAAACTTTCTTACATGTTAAATACTTTTACTTAAACCCTTTTTCACTTATATTCTGTTAAATGTATATCTTTATAGATATAGTTATATAAGTAGGATTGAAAGGACTTAGAACTCATAACTCACCTTACCTCCTGTTCCTCGTTTGGTTGTGGACTTAGGGTATCGGTTATTTGTCCGAAGGTCGTTTCAATCCTAGTTATATATCATGTATATGTATATAGATATAAAAGTCCTTCTTTCTATTTCAATACCCTTGGGTAGCAAGGGTATACAATCATGTTCATACATGCAAGGCATATTACTAGTAAACTACAATAGGCGTAGTTTAGGAAGTTGCTATTACTATTACTAGAACAATGAAACATACAATGAGTCAGTTCATACATGAGTCAATACAGCTAGTACATACAGTACATTACTATACAGCTAGTACATACAGTACATTACTATACAACTAGTGCATACAGTACATTACTATACAACTAGTACATACAGTACATTACTATACAGCTAGTACATACAGTACATTACAATACATGCTAGACAGAGAGAGAACACACAATACAGCTAGTACATACAGTACATTACAATACATGCTAGACAGAGAGAGAACACATAATACAACTAGTACATTCATTACATATACAAGAATACGATTACAGTTATGTGAGCCACGTAACGGGGCATGACACTACCTGTCATGACCGTGTGGTATCCAGAATCTCCTTAATTGGGGAGCGTATGAGTTTGTGTATAGATTTATACTGGATTGACTATCCCACACCTCGCTGCTCGCTACAGTGGGACCTTGCAAGTCTATGGTTGCCAAACGTCATCTTTCTCCGACATCTTACATTGTTGCGTTCTATAGTCGGTAGCAGGGTACAGGCCGATCACATGGTACTTTAAATTACAATTGGTTTAAGGTAGTTAGTACAGCAGTAGTTACTTAACACAACACTACAATACTATTTCATTTTCTCATTACATTCACTTTGTGATCTTCACACAATAAACAATAATGTAAAAACTATATTTTGGTTAATGATAGTCAGAGTGGGGAAAATACATACTCTTACAAGAGACACACACACAGATACTAGATGCCTTGGTAGAAGGCTACTTTTAGTAGGAAACATAGGATTTTCTAGGAAATTCAAACCTTTTACAAACATTCACGAGCTTTTACATACTTACACTTCACATACTTACAAATACTTTCTTACAAATACAGACACTAAAATACTTATGATCTCACCAGCTATAAAGCTGATACTCTCTTTCAAAATAACTTGTATCTTCAGGTCACCAGTAGACATGTAGCGATGTAGGGTCTAGAGAAGATGGAGCTCATTCAAGACTCATCTTTCATTTTGATTTGTATTTTTGGTGTCTATTAAATTGTCAGAACACACTTGTATTAAAATTATATTATTAATGCAATGGATGATGTTGTTGCTTGTTTACTACTATTCATTGTTGTGATACTGTACATGACGTCCTCCGCCCCCGGACGTTTCTGTTGTTCTTGGTTTTGGGGTGTGACAGATTGGTATCAGAGCATTGTTTATAGTGAATTGAGTATATCAACCCATAAAAGATATACAGACTATAAATACAATGGGATTAAAATACTCTGACCAAGAGTTTATACTTTTAAATAATAAAATATTTAATTAAGTATACATGCCTGCATTCATACTAAAATCAGTGTCACTAGGACATAACTAAAGTATTACGATTGTTGGGCTGCACAAGTAGACTTAGAGACATATAGTCAAAACTGGGAAGATATATCCTGATCAACTATATTATCCAAGGAGTGACTAGCATGTGCCTAAGTGTGGTTGTGAGGTTGCAACAAGTCTAAAAACTTACCAACAATACCACAATGAAAATAATAGAATAGAACATAAACCTAAAATACATTAGGAGTATTTTGTGTTACTATAAACTACTTATGTACTAGATTCTTATATCCCTTTTCTCGCGTAGATAATATGGTTGGATTCCATATCCTCGGAGACCCGTACTATCCCAACAACGACAATGCAGGATGGCTGGGAGAAGAGCCAGAAGATGATCACCCAATCCCTTTGGATGATCACGAAGCTGAAGGTTTTTCTGATGGTTCTGAATCAGAGCCAGAAGTCAACAACCTACCCCCAGCTGCTCAAGACCCAAACCTGAATCCTCGTCCAGCATTTCAAGGACCCATAGCTCTGTGGGCCACAAACTTGAATAGATGGAGTCAGGAACAGGGTCAACCCATTCCCTACAATGGAGACAGAAGCTTCTACAACCTCACCGAGGGAGGTTCAGCTGACAGGGTCCTACCCATCATGGTTCATAGCATTTCTCGGAACACTGTACAGGGTCGAGAGACTATCGATCGAGTCGTGGAGATTGACGCCAACTCTGGCGTTAACACAGTCCGCATTCGTCAGCTAGAGTCTGCTCATGAAAGGACTCGGGTCCGCAATGCAGTTCTGCAGAGGGAACTTGCTGAAACCCAAGCTGAAGTCAGGGAACTTCGAGCTCAGCAAGCAAGATCTGATAGGCGCGTAAGGGACATAGAACGTCTTCTGTCAGATTCAAGAACTCACTCTAGTAGTTCTCGTCGCCGTTAGAGTCTCATCGACTTCTCTTTTGGATATAACCTAGTATGTGTAAAAACTCTAGTCTAAATTCCTATCGTTGTAAATCTTAGACCTGTTAGGTCATGATTAGGTTGTAGTCTGTCAAAATTTTCCCATCTTGGTTGATGTAAGACCTACTTCCAGGTCATTTTTCCCAAACTCATTACATCTGTAATCCCAGTATTATTGACATATATCTAATCTCATGGAAATTATTATCCAAATTCTATCATATGTTAGTACTAGATCATCCTTCAATCGTACTATTCAATTGTGCTGTTGGGCTATGGAGAGTTAGTCCATGAGTCATTTTCATCAAAATTTCCTATTAAATTCTTCTCAATATCTTCATCTTTGTAAACTTATATTTGAAAGATGCCTCCTCGTAAATCAACAAGACGCGATCCTCCCGCACCGACACCACCTGCTCCTCAAATCGATACGGCAGCTCTAAATGTTGTTGTAGCTGCGGCTGTGGCTACAGCCATGGCTCAATATCATTCGTCTGGTTCCACTGGAGGAGGAACCCCTGTCCTATCTACTCATGGTGAAATCCCTGTGCGCTTGAGAGAGTGCTCCTATAAGGACTTCACCAACTGCAAGCCCAAGTCCTTCAGAGGGACTGGCGGAGTCATTGCCCTCTCGCAATGGTTCGAGAAGACCGATTCGGTTTTCGAAATCTGCTCCTGTCCAGAAGGGAGCAAGGTCAAGTTCCCTGCTTGCACATTTGAGGAAAAAGCCCTGACATGGTGGAATAGCCATGTCAAGTCACTATCTCTCGTGGTGGCTAATGTTATGGGCTGGGAAACTCTAAGAAATCTAATGATCGAAGAGTACTGCCCGAGGGGTGAAATCCAGAAACTAGAGGAGGAACTGTGGAGCCTAACCATGAAGGGCTCCGACATAGTCTCTTATACCGCCAGGTTCTGTGAACTGGTGGCCCTCTGTCCCAACATGGTTCACACAGAGGGGAAGAAGATAGAAAGATACATATGGGGGCGGGTGCCTCCATTCCAGGGAAATGTTTTGGCTTCAAACCCCACTACATTTGATAGTGCCAAGCGATTGGCACAGCGGCTGATAGACCATGGGGTTCGTACACCGTCCGCAACAACGACCCTGGCCATCTCAGAACCCGCCAAAACCGCTGATTCCAAGCGGAAGTTCTGGGATGACAAAAAGAAGAAGAAGGCTGCCAAAAAGCAGCGGGTAGTGGCAGTTCATGCTGCGATAGCACCTGCCACTGCTGCTACTCTGGTAAAGCAATAGGTTGGAAGTTTGCCTAAGTGCAACCAGTGCAACTTCCACCATGTTGGAGTCTTTCGTGAAATGCAGTGCTCTAACTGCAGCAGGAAGGGGCACACTGCCCGCTTCTGCAAGGCTCCAGCAAAACCAATCACCTAAGTCCCCGGCGCTGGTGTGGGCCAAGCTTGCTACGGTTGTGGCGAGGTGGGCCACTACAAGAGGGACTGCCCAAAGGCAGGGAATGCCGGTAGAGTGGGAAGAGTTCTGGCCATAGGCCACGAGGAAGCGGTTGCCGACCCCACAGTGGTCACTGGTACGTTTCTCCTCGATAACTCTTATGCATGCATACTATTTGATAGTGGAGCGGAGAGGAGCTTCGTGAACCAAAAATTTGCTCATTTACTTAAGCAAAAATCACGAGCACTTAAAGAACCGTTCACTGTAGAAATGGCTAACGGAAAGACGGAAAGCACTAGCAGTATATACATAGGGTGTACCCTAACACTAGATAGCCATTCATTTTCCATCGACCTCATGTCGGTCTCAATTAAAAGTTCCGACGTCATTATCGGCATGGATTGGTTAAGTCTTCATCGTGCCGATATCATGTGTTACGAAAAGGTTGTACGCCTTAATCTGCCGTCTGGCGAAACCCTAGTAGTTTATGGCGACAAACCCAGCACGAACCTTCGTATCATCTCGAGCATTCAAGCTCAGAAATTCTTGCCAAAGGAATGTCGCGCATTCCTTGCTCTTGTGGTCGATGTGAGCCAAGAAACGAAAGACATTCAAAACATTCCAGTAGTACGCGACTTTCCCGACATCTTTCCAGAAGAACTCCCAGGATTACCTCCGCAACGTCAAGTCGAGTTCAGAATCGACTTAGTTCCAGGGGCTACCCCAGTAGCCAAATCGCCCTATCATCTAGAACCTGCAGAGATATAAGAACTGTCCTGTCAACTTAACGAACTGGTCAGCAAGGGCTTTATAAGACCAAGCTTCTCACCTTGGGGAGCTCCAGTCTTGTTCGTTAAGAAGAAAGACGGATCGTTTCGTATGTGCATCGACTACAGGGAGCTCAACAAACTGACCGTCAAAAATCGTTATCCTCTGCCTCGTATTGACGATTTATTTGACCAACTTCAAGGGGCGAATTTCTTTTCAAAAATCGACTTAAGATCCGGATATCACCAACTACGAGTGCTAGAGGAGGATGTCCAGAAGACAGCCTTCCGAACTCATTATGGGCACTACGAATTCGTAGTGATGCCATTCGGATTAACAAACGCGCCCGCAGTATTCATGGATTTAATGAATAGGGTGTGTCAACATGTTCGTCAGGTCTTAGAAACGCTGCGTTTGGAGAAGCTCTATGCGAAGTTCTCGAAATGCGAATTTTGGATCCGAAGAGTCGAATTCTTAGGGGACGTGGTTAGCGAAGAGGGAATACACGTGGACCTTTCCAAAATCAAAGCCATTGAGAGCTGGTTAGCACCAAAGACGCCTACAGAAATTCGTCAATTTCTAGGCCTCGCTGGCTACTATCACAGATTCATTCAGAACTTCTCCCGCATCGTGAAACCTCTTACAACACTGACCCAGAAAGGCGTGGCCTTTGACTGGGAAGAGAAGCAGGAGAGAGCGTTCCAAACGCTCAAGCAAGCCTTGTGCACCGCGTCAATACTATCCCTCCCCGAAGGGATAAAAGACTTCGTTGTCTATTGCGATGCGTCGAATCAAGAGCTCGGATGTGTTCTGATGCAGCGAGGTAAGGTCATCACCTATGCCTCGAGACAGCTGAAGACACACGAGGTCAACTACACTACCCACGATCTTGAGCTAGGAGCAGTTGTGTTTGCTCTGAAGATCTGGAGACACTACCTGTATGGAACAAAAAGCACTATCTTTACAGACCACAAAAGCCTACAACATATATTCAACCAGAAGGAGCTCAACATGAGACAACCACGGTGGGTCGAGCTACTCAGTGATTACGAATGTGAAATTCGTTATCATCCGGGTAAAGCCAACGTAGTAGCTGACGCCCTAAGTCGGAAAGAATATTATGGACGTAGAATCAAATCTTTGACTATGACTATCCATTCACACTTGTCCACACAAATTAAGGAGGCTCAGCTCGACGCTTTGAAACCTGAAAAAGTTGGCGGGTGAATCCCTGAGAGGGTTGGATAAGAACTTGGAGGTTAAGGGTGGCGGAGCTTATTATTTCTTGGATCGGATCTGGACCCCGAAACTCGGAGGTTTCAGAGACTTGGTCATGAACGAGGTGCACAACACTCGTTATTTTGTCCACCCAGGTTCAGATAAGATGTATATGGATCTTAAAAAGTTATACTGGTGGCCTAACATGAAAGCAGAGATTGCTACCTTCGTAAGTAAATGCCTTACTTGCGCAAAGGTCAAGGTCGAATAACAGAAACCCTCCGGTCTACTACAACAGCCTGAGATACCGGAATGGAAGTGGGAGCGGATCACTATGGACTTCATAACCAAGTTGCCCAAGACAACGGGTGGACTTGATACCATATGGGTCATCGTCGATAGGTTGACCAAGTCCGCACACTTCCTGCCTATCAAAGAAACAGACAAGATGGAGAAGCTTACAAGAACTTACATTCGGGAGATTGTAGGACCGCATGGTGTTCCCATATCCATTATCTCGGACAGAGATAGTAGATTCACTTCGAGGTTCTGGCAGTCGCTACAAAGTTCCCTAGGAACTAGGCTGGACATGAGTACAGCCTACCATCCACAGACAGACGGGCAAAGTGAGAGGACTATCCAAACCTTGGAAGATATGTTGCGAGCCTGTGTGACCGACTTTGGAAAAGCATGGGATACTCATCTACCCCTTGTCGAATTTTCCTACAACAGTTATCACACGAGCATAAAGGCTGCTCCATTCGAGGCCCTCTACGGCCGAAAGTGCAGATCCCCTATGTGCTGGGCTGAGGTGGGTGATACCCAGTTAGCTAAGGGACGAGTTCCTGAAAGCACTCTCACAGGTCCGGAGATCATTCGGGAAACGACAGAGAAGATCGTTCAAATTCATGAACGATTGAAAGCCTCTAGAGACCGACAGAAACGCAACGCTGATAAACGAAGGAAACCGTTGGAATTCCAGGTGGGCGACCGTGTTCTATTGAAGGTCTCACCCTGGAAGGGCTTGATACGCTTCGAAAAGCGTGGAAAGCTGAATCCAAGGTACATAGGGCCTTTCGAGATTCTTGCCAGAATCAGCCCTGTAGCATACAAACTTAACTTACCGCGCGAACTCAGTAACGTACATTCTACTTTCCACGTCTCGAACTTGAAAAAGTGTCTGTCCGACGAGACTCTTGTAATCTCACTCGACGAGATCGAGATCAATGAGAGCCTCAACTTCGTGGAAGAACCAGTAGAGATCATGGACCGGGAGGTCAAGCAAATGAAACAAATCGGTATCCCGATAGTGAAGGTTCGCTGGAACGCCAAGCGAGGACCTGAATTCACTTGGGAGCGAGAGGATCAGATGAAACTGAAATATCCTCGCCTTTTTACTTAGTTATTTGTAACTACTTATTTGCTTAAACTCTAATTTCGGGACGAAATTCCTTCTAACGGGGGGATGATGTGACAACCCGAAATTTCTATTCTATACAACCATTCAATTCAATAGAAGTCAGAACAGTTTTTGCTAACTTTCAAGCTTTTTGGAATAAGTTTGAGTGTTTTAAAGTTAGTACTTCGGGAGATATCAGGAGAGGGGATGTCCTAGGGTTTATTATGCAACAATAATGTCCTGAAACTCCAAGAGTTTGGAGTTTACGGCCTAAACAAAGGTGTTTACGACCGTAAACCCAAAAAGGGGGTATAAATATGACACTTAGTCATTATTTACCACTTTTTCACATTTTCAAGATCCAAACTCAAATCCTCTCAAGTATCATCCAACTTTTCTTCTTGATCTTCAACTTTGTAAGTGTTTCTATCCCTAAAAAGTTGATATCTTACTTAATCTAGTGATCTTACATGATTCCATCCGTGAAATCATTCCAAAAGTGTAGATCTTCAAGTTTCACCAAGAACACCAAGAACACACACTAGTGTTCTTGGACTTTTAGCACCTTTTCAAGCTTCTACCTAGTAAGTACTCCTACCCTAGTGTATTATAAGACTTGTTACACTTCTAATCATCTAGAAAACACCAAAGAAACACAAGATCAAAGGTGTTTACGGTCCAAGAACACCTTGGACCGTAAACCCTAATAAAGGGGCCAAAGGGTGCCCTAGTCCCTTACCAAGCCTTGGAAACTAGTCTAGATACCATCCTTGATGTGCTAGGGACTTAAAACATCAAAATGACCATAAAAAATTTGGGTTTACGGCCGTAAACCCAAAGAGAAATGGTCCAACGACCGTAAACTCCACAAAGGAGTGAAATGGTGCCCTAATCACTTCCAAAGGCTTATACTTCAAGTAGAAATGCTTCTTAGGACTTGTAAAGCTTCAAAACTCAAATTGGTAAAAGTACCATGAGTTTACGGCCATAAAATCATGGTTTTACGACCGTAAACTCAAGGGGTGATGGTCACAAAACCGTAAACTCCAAAGGATTTTACCCTTGAACCCTAAACTCAAATGCAAGGTCCTACCACCCTTAGATGCAATCCTTAGCACTTATAGCACTTAAATCAAGTGTTTTACATGTCTTAGGATGTCTTAAACTTGGTAAATTAGTTGTTTTATGACTAATTGGATGCATATATGTGTTATTATATGTTAACTAGGATCATTGTGTGTGTACAAGTCTTCACTTGACACCTAGCATCCGAAAACATCCGTTCATCCAAACCACTCACTGCACGTGAGTTCATACCCCTTAATTAACCTTTTAAATGTTTTTAAATGCTTTTATGGGGGGATACAAGTTGATCCATTATAGTTATTATTTCAATCACATGTGATTAATAACTACCAAACTAGTGGATTTCTTACTTTCCAAACTGTTTTACTTCAAACTGTCTTACAAACTCTTTTACATACCAAATGCTTTTATCAAACTCTCTTACATGTTAAATACTTTTACTTAAACCCTTTTTCACTTATATTCTGTTAAATGTATATCTTTATAGATATAGTTATATAAGTAGGATTGAAAGGACTTAGAACTGATAACTCACCTTACCTCCTGTTCCTCGTTTGGTTTTGGACTTAGGGTATCGGTTATTTGTCCGAAGGTCGTTTGAATCCTAGTTATATATCATGTATATGTATATAGATATAAACGTCCTTCTTTCTATTTCAATACCCTTGGGTAGCAAGGGTATACAATCATGTTCATACATGCAAGGCATATTACTGGTAAACTACAATAGGCGTAGTTTAGGAAGTTACTATTACTATTACTAGAACAATGAAATATACAATGAGTCAGTTCATACATGAGTCAATACAGCTAGTACATACAGTACATTACTATACAACTAGTACATATAGTACATTACTATATAGCTAGTACATACAGTACATTACTATACAGCTAGTACATACATTACATTACAATACATGCTAGACAGTGAGAGAACACACAATATAGCTAGTACATACAGTATATTACAATACATGCTAGACAGAGAGAGAACACACAATACAGCTAGTACATTCATTACATTTACAAGAATATGATTACAGTTATGTGAGCCACGTAACGGGGCATGGCACTACCTGTCATGACCGTTTTGTATCCAGAATCTCCTTAATTGGGGAGCGTATGAGTTTGTGTATAGATCTATACTGGATTGACTACCCACACCTCGCTGCTCGCTACAGTGGGACCTTGCAAGTCTACGGGTGCCAAACGTCATCTTTCTCCGACATCTTACATTGTCGTGTTCTATAGTCGGTAGCAGGGTACAGGCCGATCACATGGTACTTCAAATTACAATTGGTTTAAGGTAGTTAGTACAGCAGTAGTTACTTAACACAACACTACAGTACTATTTCATTTTCTCATTACATTCACTTTGTGATCTTCACACAATAAACAATAATGTAAAACTATATTTTGGTTAATGATAGTCAGATTTGGGAAAATACATACTATTACATGAGACACACACACAGATACTAGATGCCTTGGTAGAAGGCTACTTTTAGTAGGAAACATAGGGTTTTCTAGGAGATTCAAACCTTTTACAAACATTCACGAGCTTTTACATACTTACACTTCACATACTTACAAATACTTTCTTACAAATACAGACACTAAAATACTTATGATCTCACCAGCTATAAAGCTGATACTCTCTTTCAAAATAACTTGTATCTTCAGGTCACCAGTAGACAGGTACCGATGCAGGGTTTAGAGAAGATGGAGCACATTCAAGACTCATCTTTCATTTTGATTTGTATTTTTGGTGTCTATTAAATTGTCAGAACACACTTGTATTAAAATTATATTATTAATGCAATGGATGATGTTGTTGCTTGTTTACTACTATTCATTGTTGTGATACTGTACATGACGTCCTCCGCCCCCGAACGTTTCCGCCGTTATTGGTTTTGGGGTGTGACAGGGGTCATGGAGTTGCCCAACCCTCGATAGCATTGATCTTGGTAGGGTCCACATGTATTCCTTCTTCACTGACTATGTGACCTAAGAATTCCACTCTGCGCATCCAGAACTCGCATTTGGAAAATTTGGCGTATAACTTCTCCGCCCTTAGAGTTTCCAAAATCTGTCGTAAGTGCTGGATGTGCTCTTCCTCACTCTTAGAGTAGACGAGGATGTCATCAATGAAAATATCATGAAGTTGTCGAGAAACAACCGGCAGACTCGGTTGATCAGGTCCATAAAGGCTGCGGGTGCGTTTGTGAGGCCAAAAGGCATGACTAGGAATTTGAAATGCCATAACGGGTTCGAAAGGCAGTCTTCGGAATATCCTCCTCTCGGACCCCTAGTTGGTGGTATCCGGACCTCAGATCTATCTTTGAGAAATAGCTGGCTCCTTGGAGCTGATCGAAGAGATCATCGATTCGAGGGAGTGGGTATCGATTCTTGACAGTAAGCTTTTTTAACTCCGGGTAGTCAATGCACATCCTGAAAGATCAGTCTTTCTTCTTGACAAACAAGACCGGAGCTCCTCAAGGTGAAAAGCTCGGCCTGATGAATCCTTTGTCGAGAAGTTCACTTAGCTGGCTAGATAACTCTTGCATTTCGGCTGGAGCTAATCTATACGGTGATTTGGCGATTGGTGTGGCTCCAGGTACAAGATCAATTTGAAACTCGACCTGATGCTCGGCGGGTATTCCTGGCAAATTCTCAGGAAATACATCGGGAAAATCACGTAACTCCGAAATATCGTTGATGTTTTTATCCTCCTTTGTTTTATCCACAACAAGAGCAAGAAAAGTGTGATTCTTTTTATGCAAGCACTTTTGTGCTTGGATGCAAGAAATGAGTCGGAGGTTTGTGCCAGGTTTATCACCATACACTATTAGGGTTTCGTTATTGGGAAGGTGAAGGCGAACGGTCTTCTCGTGACACATAATTTCAGCATGGTGGGGGCTTAACCAATCCATGCCAACAATCACATTAAAGCTCTAAATATTAACAGGCATCAAATTGATTGGGAAGGAGTGATTATTTAATGCTAATGTGCACCCTACGTAGATATCATTGGTTGATTATGTTTTACCATTGGCCATTTCGACCGTGAAAGTTTCATTCAATTTGTGTGGAGTTTGATTGAGTAGGGGTTTGAATTTGTGACTTACGAAGCTCCTCTCAGCACCATTATCAAATAAAATGCATGCATAAGAGTTGTTGAGGAGGAATGTACTAGTCACCATGGTTGGATCTTTCACTGCCTCTCCCTGTCCCATAGCCATGACTCTCCCTGCATTCTGATTGTTGTTCTTAGGGCAGTTGCGTTTGAAGTGGCCGGTCTCTCCGCATCTGTAACATGCACGGCTGGCTCCGGCGTTGTTGTCAGTGGGTTGTTTGTTTTGTTGTGAGGGCATCTTGCAATATCAGACAGTATGTCCTTTTCGATTGTAGTTGGTGCAGTGGAAGTCCTTGCATGCCTCAAAATGGTGGTAATTACACTTGTCACACTTGGGATTGGAACCCGCGTATGACTTGGTTGGAGTTGTTGTGGTTGAGACTGGGGCTAGTGGAGCTGGTGCGACTGGAGCGGCAACAGAATGGACTGCTACTGTCTGTGGTTTCTGGGACGACCCTGATTTCTGTCCCCTTTTTCGCTTGTTCTCCCAGTTTTTCTTGCTTCCCCCCTCTTGCTTGTTTTATCCCTCGTTCACTTTGGCACTCTTCTTGTCGTTGTGATCATAAAGCTTCTTGGCCAGGCGTTTTGCACTGTCATAGGTCTCGGGTTTCGCGGCAATCATGTTACCTTGAATGGGAGGCGTCAACCCCCAGATGAATCGTTCGACCTTCTTTCCCTCGGACGTAATCATACCAGGACACAAGAGAGCCAGTTCGCTAAATCTCGAGATGTACGCGTCAATGTCCGAGTTTTGCACTGTAAGGTTCCGCAGTTCCTGCTCGAGCTTTTGTACCTCCCCTCGGCGGCAGTACTCAACGATTAGCGTCTCCTTTTGTTCTTCCCAGGACATGCCGTTCGCAACAGGAAGTGTCATGGCCTCAATGTGACCGTTCCACCATGACAGGGCCTGGTCGATGAATGTGCAAGCCGCAAATTTCACCTTACTCCCCTCCGGACATTCGCAAATCTCAAATACCGACTCAATCTTCTTGATTCATCATTTCAAAGCGATGACTCCTCTAGACCCGTTGAAAGTACGGGGTCTTGCGTTGGAAAAGTCATTATAGGAGCAGACGTTTGCAGGCCCTTGATTCATCCCTTGGTGGGAGCTTCCCATCCCCTGACCATTCCCACCACCGTTATTTCTAGTTTTTATGTGGGCGAGGGCTGCTGTCACCGCAGCTGAAACTGCCGCTTGGAATGCAGTAGAATTCATATATGGCGTAGGCGGCGGCGGTGGTGATGTGTTGTTATTCTTACGGATTGGTCTCCTCGGCATCTTTCTGTCATGGAACAGAAGGATAATGAGTACACAATGGTTTCAGATATGGGTGATTGTTTAGAGATTGCGGTGGTTTGCTTACGCAACCCCACGCAATGTTAGAGAACATAGCAAACATGTCTGACATAAAACACCGAACTATTGCATTAACGAAAATTTCTTAGTACACACATGAAAATTTGCCTTCGAAAGGGATTTGGTACACAGAGAAAACAAAGTCTGCTAGTACATAAATTCGACGAGGAGGGTGGTTACTTAGTATTTAGAGTTAATTCTACATTCATAAGCAAAAGAGAGTTTTGTGGTTAACGAGAACAAGTAAAACAGGTTCTACTTGTGGTGAGGAGCATCCGATGGTGCGGCTGACGACGAGGATGCACCCTGAAGCTCAGCTAGTCGACGCACAGCGATACGCACCCTCTCCTCCAGAGTAGCATGTCGCATCTAATATTCTCTCACATCTGATCGTGCAGCGGTAAGGTCTTCAATCAAGCGCTCCATTGGGACATAGCCCCGTTCAAGGTCCTGGATGCGAGCATTTGCTTGCTCCAAGGCAGTTCTCCTCTGCACCATCTAATCGGTGGTCACTTGAGCCTGATCGCCGATGTCTCCGATTCGTCGGACCACTAACGGAAGAGCGCGGTCAGCGGGTCCTCCCTGACGAAGGTCATAGAATCTTTGCTCCATCCCATAAGGAGGTGGTTGTTGTTGATGCCTTCTCCATCTCTCGATGTCATGAGCCCATGGAGGCATAGGACCATAGGGGCCCAGACGATGTGGAGGTACCCTGTTGACGTAAGGAGGGTCGATGATTTCGGACTCGGCGTCCGACACATCATCCTCTTCTTCTTCTTCATTGATATCATCTTCCTTGAGTTCTTCAATGGGTTCTTCCTCTGGGTCTTCCTCGACCCACCCTCCATTCCCCTGATAAGGGAAATATGGATTGCCTGGAAAATGAAATCCCGCCATGTCGTCTGTACGAGAATAGGCCATAAGAAGAGTATAGAAAATTTTCGAAGCAACAAAAATACTCCTATAGTATTTTTAATTGTTTATGTTTGGTTCTTAAACCTTCTGGGATAACGAGTTGAGAGGTTTTATACTTGGTTCTTAAAACTCCTATATTGATCCTATATATGATTACATAAATGTCCAGGTTTGACTGTAGTGTTCAACCTTTGAGTTCTTTTGTTTTGTTCTTGTTATGATACGGTTCTAGCAAGTATGTTTAATTTTAATCAGAGTGTGTTTTAGTCCCATTGTATTTATAGTTGTATATCTTGTATGGCTAGATATACTAGTTCACTATAAACAATGCTCTGATACCAATCTGTCACACCCCCTGGACCAGACACCGGAAACGTCCGGAGGTGGGTGACTTCATTGTGTAGTATCATAACAATTGAATATAAATGAAACATAGCAAATCCAAACATCATTCATCAATATATCAAACTTACATTGTTTTACATCATGTTTATGTTTTTGAATTACACAAAAGAAACAATGGAGGGTAAGTTCCAAAATACATCAAAGAAATTCAGCATCCGCGACTCATAAACCTGCTTACTGATTTCCTGAGAATACAAGTCGTTTGAAAAGCGTCAACATAAAATATGTTGGTGAGTTCATAAGCATTTTGTATAAAAGTCGGTGTCAATTGGAAAAACCAGAAAATCCAATATTTTCTTATCAAAATAGTTGTAAGTCTCGTTTTAAATCAAGTATAGTTTCTTGTATGTGTTCGTGTATCGTTTTAGACTTCGTAAACAATTGTTTTCCCAGAAAATCTTATATTTTCTGAATGTGTAAAATAGTAGTATTAAAACCCTAATACTTGTGTGATAAAAGCTTCGTTTAAAGTATCCAAACAATCGTTATTATAGTCGAAAGGTGTAACTTATGTTTATTTCTAAACAATTCACTGTTATATTCTAAGTGAGCCGTTATAACCATACTAATATGATGGAGGAATGTCTTGGCGTTTCTCAGGCGCCCGCGTTTGATTAAAGACTTTTGTCACCCTAGACTGGCCGGTCTAGCTGTAAGGAAAAGTGAAGGTGCGGGGTGTCAACCCCGTATAGATCTATACACAAATTCTCGTTCTCCCTCCAGGAGACTTTGGTTATAACTCATTACAAAACTTTAGATGTACACTAATATGTTTGTATATATATATATATATATATATATATATATATATATATATATATATATATATATATATATATATATATATATATATATATATATGTACTGTGGAAATTCGTCTGACTAGAATATTAAGAAGTTTTTGAGCAAATCGTGAAAATCCATTATTTATTTAATAAATAACAATAGTTATACTCGTTGACTAGATTTATCATTTTCGTTTATTGAGGATAATCCATTTGGAATCATATTTATCAAAACTGACCAAATATTATCGGTACTGGCAAAAATGGCCCTTCTTTTTATAAAGTATCAAATAAGACCCATATTTGCCAAAATGTGTCATAAGTAGCCAAAACTTGGTGCAATGTGTAAAAATGGCCCATTCCTTCTAAAATGTTCATTTTAGGCTTATATTTATGAAAATATTCAAAAAGGCCCTTGTTTATCCAAAATTTCATTTTTGGTCCTTTAACAAGTTTTTGAGCAAATCGTGAAAATCCATTATTTATTTAATAAATAACAATAGTTATACTCGTTGACTAGATTTATCATTTTTGTTTATTGAGGATAATCCATTTGGAATCATATTTATAAAAAATGACCAAATATTATCGGTACTGGCAAAAATGGCCCTTCTTTTTATAAAGTATCAAATAAGACCCATATTTGCCAAAAGGTGTCATAAGTAGCCAAAACTTGGTGCAATGTGTAAAAATGGCCCATTCCTTCTAAAATGTTCATTTTAGGCTTATATTTATGAAAATATTCAAAAAGGCCCTTGTTTATCCAAAATTTCATTTTTGGTCCTTTAAAAAATTGAGATATTCAATAATTTTTCAAATTTATCCTATAGTCCAAAAATAGTCTTTATATATTCATATGGCCGAAAATGGTCCCCCAAAAGTATTATTATTTCCATTTTCTAACCACTTTCAAATATTTTGTTCATCAATTTGGTTTTGAGCAACTTTTTAGGAAACCCTTTGGGGTTTTTTTCATAAAACTTGTAACATCATATATAGTAAGCATACTAGTTTTGATCCTTTCCATCATTTGTATATTATGGTTTTACCATTTAAATCTTCCCAAATTTCGAACTCAAGAAACTATTTCATATGGAGTTTTCAAAGATACAACACATATATAACTTGGCATACATGTCTAACAAGCAAGTATAACTAGATTCAAACAAAACCTTGACTTGTATCCTCCCCCAAAACCATGAAAAGCATCGAAAAGAGGGGTACGAAGCTCACCTTAGGTAGTAGATAGTGTAGGTGAAGAGATGGGATGAGGAGTTAAGGCCTAGAACACTTGAAGTGTGGGAAGAACCTCTTGAGAATTTTAGCTAGTATAAGATTATAAACACATAAATTTATGTGTGAGTTGGAGTTTAAAAATAGATAATTGTATGAAACCTTTACTAGTCATAAAACACTTACAAGAACTTAGGAGGATTGATGAAGAGAATGGTTCCTGGAACTTGGATGAAGCCTTGGGAGAGTGTTCGTTGGTTTACAGAATGCAAATGTGAGTTGTGGAATGAGGGAATGGGGTTCAAGGTCCCTAATATGGGATAAGGAGTCGATAAGATGCTTACCTTGGTTACTGTTGGATAATGTATGAATTACTGAGTTTTGTATTGGAAATCTACGTATCACAGCTTGCATCCACCGTGAACACCATTGAATTGGAAGAGGTTCACGGTCTAGATGGACCATAAACCATGGTTTGCGCTCAAAAGAAGTTCCCTAGGGTAGTTTACGGACAAAATGGTGTCATGGGGAAGGGTTTACGGCCTAAAGGTGCCTAGAAAGGTGTTTATAGTCAAAGTTTTGGTGGCTTGAGGGGGTTTACGGCCTAAAGTAGATTATGGGAAGTAGTTCACGGCCTAAGTGGCCCCTTGAAAGTTGTTTACGGCCTAGGTCCCTTTTCCTTAGATGTTCACGGCCAAAGTGTGTTTCTAGGGAAGAGTTCATGGTCTAGGTGCGTAGAAAGCTTTAATAAGTGTGTTTTGTTGTTTATGTGATTTGTACTTGACGTAACTTAAACTTCTTATTGTTTTCATCAACTTAGGAGGCTTTAGGGTAATATAATTCTAAAAAACATTACGATATCAAGATATAATAATAGCATAGATACAAAGATTACAGGTACGGGACTCTTTTGGAGTAATTTTCAGTTGTGACAAATTTGACCTAGAGAAATCCTCAAAATTAATTCTTGGATTTGGATGAAATTGACATAGAACAATATGAACGATCATGAAGAACATTTGGAATAATGTGTTTGATCTGAAATTGCTCTGAAAAGTTGTCGATTTGTTGTCTGTCATCAAATGAACGAAAAGTGAAGCTAACTGCAGTCAAACTTGGGATTCTGATGAACTGGAAAATGAATTGGAGGTCAAACGAGTTTCGTTGTGTGTTTTGGAGTTATTGGTTTAATTTCTAAGGGAGATGGTTGTTTGATTTCGATTGGGAAGGCTTGATTTTTAAAAGCGAAAGGTTAGAGTCGATAGTTGAAGCTTGAGTTGATTTTGATTTCGTTCAGTGGCTGTTGATACTGGTTTATTGATTTCTATAGACTGGGAAGCCTTGGTTATATAATCGAATGGGTTTAATAACAAGATTTGTTATCCTGATGACGAACTATTGGATTTGTTGATTGAGTGTTTGTTCAAAAGTCGACAGGTTAGATATTGATGTTTGCATCGATGGTTCGGGGATGAACAAACATCGACTCGGCTAAGAAACTGGGAAGGTTTTGAGAAGTCGATTGAGAAGTGAAATCGATTTTGGGGTTATATTTCGAAGTCCTGTATGTGGTTTGGAATTGAAAATGGTATCGATTGTATGTTGAGTGTCGAATCTGATTTGGTGATTGAGTTGTTAGTATTTGGGAAGTCGACAATTGAACGAAACTTTGATGTCAATGCGTTTTGATTTTGATATTGAAGGGTTTACAGTTAATTCTTTAGATGTCAACTGGTGTTTTGATTTCAACGTTTCTAAGGGAAGGAAGATTTTGGAGTCGATGCTTATTGACTGAATAACGAATGGTTGGACTGTGGAGTAATGTCGATAGACGGAATTTTTTTTGGATCGCGAATGTTTTACAACCAATGTAGCGAAGATTTTGTGTAAATCTTTCGAAAGTTTTGAAGTCACATTCGTTACCCGGTAACAAATTGGGGAAGAAACACAAGTTTCGAAATTGGTCCTTAAAGTTTTGAAATTTGTCACTTTATACACATTTCGAAATTTGGAGTAATTTTCGAAGGTTTGAAAGAAGAGAGGCAGAAATTTCGAAATTAGTACCTGAAGTTTCGAAAATTTGGCTGACCATACCCAAATTCGAAATTTGGGGTAATTTTCGACAGGTTGAAAGAAAAGAGGCAGAAATTTCGAAAGTTGTCCCTGATGTTTCGAAAGTTTGGCTGTTTATACCCAATTTCGAAAATAGTGTTTCTAAGCTGAAAAATTAAAGAATGTTCATTTCTGGTCCCTGCAGTTTGTGCAAATTTACGCAAATGGGGTAGAGTTTTGCATATTAAGTTGTTTTTGGCGCAGCGGGTCCCTGCAGAATTCAGAAAGTGACAATTTTTACCCGGATTTTGGAAAATCTTGCAACTTTCACCCAAAAAGTCAAAAAATTTCACATATTGGAAATGTTTTGATGCTTTTTCGTGATTGTTTTTCCGTGCAAGATTTTTGGTGGTTCATTTTTGGTACACATCAAGGGGGAGTATTGTGAAATTCATTCCTCGGGCGCTTCTCACCCTTAATGGGTTTTATAATCATTTTTTGATTATAAATGGGGGAGAATGATGGGTATTCGAAGCGAGTTTTTCAGGTATTCATTTGCGGATTTGAAGACCGGTGTTACTTCAAGGGGGAGTTTGGTCTTGATCATGCGAGCTCGTTGGATATTATAGCCGAACATCCAATCCTAACTTTGAGGGGGAGAATGTTAGGGTTAAAGTCACTCTTGGATGTCATGAGGGCTTACTCCTTTGTATGTGTGTAATGAGTTGTATTTCCTTTATAAGGAAGTGAGTGACACTCATTTGAGGTAAGGAACCATTTGGAGTGTTAGACCAGAGAGAGAAATTTATACAAACCCATTTGTATATCTTTTCTAGATCTAATATGAGCATACACATATTTATTTACTTCTTGTGTTCTTGAGTTTGTATGATGATTCACTAGATCCTTTCTTATTCTGCACATGCCATCATACTCAACACCACTACAGTAGAGCCAAAAATAATGTCATCAACATAAATTTAAACAAGCATGAGATCATTCCTAGTTTTCTTCCGAAAGAGAGTGGGATCAACTGATCCTTGTTTAAATTTCGATGATTTTAAGAAATTAGTTAGAGTGGCATACCAGGCTCGTGTAGCTTGTTTAAGTCCATATACAACCTTATCTAAAACATAACAATGATCAGGATATTATGAATTGACAAAACATGGGGGTTGCTCGACATATACCGTTTCTTCTAGCATTCCATTAAGAAAGGCACACTTTACATCCATTTGATATACGTTGAAATCCTTGTGTGCTGCATAGGCTAAAAAGATTCGAACAACCTCGATTCTAGCGACAGGGGAAAAGGTTTCTTCATAATCAATACCTTCTTGTTGCGAATATCCTTTTACTATCAGCCTAGCCTTATTTCGAACAATGTTCCCTTCTTTATCAATTTTATTTTTGAAAATCCATTTTAAACCTATTATTGATACATATTTAGGTTTCGAAACAAGTCAGCAAAATTTTATTCGCTCAAACTCAGCCAATTCAGATTGGATGGATACAATCCAATCAGGATCATCCATAGCAGTCTTTACTGAATTTGGTTCAATTTTCGAAATAAACACATTTAACATACAAAACTCTTGATTAGCATTTAGTACCACATTCTTCGCACGTAGCTGAGCTCTCGTCAGAAATCCAGCTTGAGGATCACCAAGAATTTGTTCTTGTGGATAACTTCGTGTGCATTTATCCATTGGTGGATTTGCAAGATCAAAATCAAACGGCGCATCTTCGAATGTTTCATCTGTTTCTGAACCTTCGCCTGCAATGGACATATTTTCAGGTATGTCATGAAAAACATCAGTATGAATATGCAAAGTATTTGGTAAGGATTCATTTTGCTCCCCTCAACAATTGGATCAACAATAGGATGCTCCCCCTTAACATCATCATTCATTTGACCTTGCTCCCCCTCAACTTGATCACTGGGCAAATTTGGCAGACTTTCGTTATTCATTGGAGAATTCGTTGTAGAGTGCATATCAATAGTATACTGTGTGATAGTCGAATCATCAGAGTGTTTCGATGCTTCAGGTATTTGATTATCATCGGCATGAACTTCCGCATCAATAGCCCTGTCAGGAACACCAAAAATTAAATCATAATCAAAATGTAAAGACTTCGAACTTTGAGTGTCATCATTCGATTCAATAATGATTGGCTTTTGCTCAAAGCTCGTTTCGACTCTCTTAACATAATAATCATCAAAGGTAAGATTAAAAATTTCTTTGATTTTCCGGGTTCGTTTGTTTAACACCCTGTATGCAATAAAATTATGAGAATATCCCAGGAATATCCCTTTGTCATCTTTTGACTACAACTTCGAAAGGTTATCCTTGAGATTCATAATGAAACATCTGCAACCAAAAACATGGAAAAATTTAACATTTGGCTTCCTGTTGTTAATGATTTCATAAGGGGTTATATTAAAAGGACGATGAATGAAAGATCGATTTTGAGTAAAACAAGTTGTCGAAACTGCTTCAGTCCAAATATATTATGGAAGATTCGTATAAGTAAGCATTTTCCTTGCGCTTCACAGAGAGACCAATTCCTCCTTTCAACAACACCATTTTGTTGAGGTGTGTAAGGTGAGGAAAAAATATGCGAAATTCCTTTGTCCGTTAAGTACGAATCAAGAACTTTGTTCTTGAACACTAAGCCATTATCACTCTTGATCTTACAAACCGTTTTCTTCATACTCAACTCAATATGTTTGATGAAATCGATCATTACTTGAGTTGTTTCTGACTTTAAACGTAGAAAAAACACCCAAGTAAACCTGGAAAAATCATCAACAATAACCAAGATGTACCTCTTCTTGTTGTGAGTTTCAACAGTCGAAGGATCACAAAGGTCAATGTGACAACTGTCAATTCAGGTCATTCTCGGACTCATGCATCTTTATAAAAACCATTCATGCACAACATGCCATGGCCTAGTAGTATAAATTAGGTCAAAATCTTGCATAAACTAGGACCCAACTAAGATCTAGGACTAATATACTTGACACTTACGATTCTAGTAAGTTGCTTAACTACAATAGGAAATGCCAATGCTATAATTAGAATAAACTTCAAACCTTGCTACAATTGAAAAAGGGTATAAAACCCTAAAAATAAATTAAAATATTCTAATTTCATTTCAATATGATGGTGAATATCAAACAATGTTCCAAAAACCCTAAAGACCCCAAAAATCCAAATTTATAAACTTTAAAACCTAAAAACTCTATAAGATTTGTTATGAACCTCATTAGATAAAATTTAAATAATTAAGTCATAAGGATATAATCAAAGATATAAAGATTTAATTATCAAACATAAATCATATTTTATGAGCTAAAAACAAAGATTCTTAAATAAATCATGAATTACATAAAGAGGCATTTTTATAAAAATTTGGGTTTTATAAAAATTGAAGGGAAATTTATTTAGTTTGAATTAGGAGAGAGAGGGCCTCTCTTACACTCATAAAATCTTCCACCCTCTCCCCCATGCTCCATTTTTCCCCAAAAATTCTTAATCATTTTATTCTTCTCTTACACTTCAACTTCCCATACACACTCTCTCTCTCACTCCTTCTCCAAGAAGATTCCCCACCTCAAAAACCTCTCCTACACCTCCAGGAAATCCTCCATTCTCTGCCATAATTTTGAAATTGAAAAGGTCTTGAAGTGTTCTTGCTTCTCTCAAGATCAAAACCAAGGTAAACAACACAATCCTCCCTCATGGTTTCATGATTTTACTTCCTCTTCTTCATGGTTTTCTCTACTCTTCGGATTCTATGCCCTTCCATGGCTAGAAATCCTT
Organism: Lactuca virosa; assembly: GCF_052849685.1. Lineage (NCBI taxonomy): Eukaryota > Viridiplantae > Streptophyta > Magnoliopsida > Asterales > Asteraceae > Lactuca > Lactuca virosa. Next base: position 105,768,248 of record NC_136430.1, on the reverse strand, counting down.
ACTTTTCCCTTGTGGTTTGTAGATTCTCACCATAACACAATGTATGTGTTTGAGATGGTGAAAATCTGGGATCAAACCCATGCAAGGAGTGAAAAAGATGCACATGTGTTCATGTGACTTCAAAACCGAGTATTACATCTTCTTCTCCATTTCTTTTGTGTTCTTGCATGACCAAAAGCATTTAAACCATTTCTAGTACATCTTGGATGCTCAATCACTCCATGCATGTGCTAGAAATCGGACCTTAACCGAAGCATGCATGTTGTTCTTGTCAAAATGCCCTAAGAATGCACTCAAAGCAAACATGCAATCTGCCAGATTACATTGTTCAGCTTTGAACGGCCATAACTCGGTCATTTCTTAACCAAATCCTGATATTCTTTTCGTATTGGATAGTTCCACGAGCTAACTTTCAAACCCAACTGGTCTCACTGTAAAATATTAAATATCGGATTTTTGGCAATTTTTACAAAATGGTTGCGCAAACAGCTCTTTTTCTATGATCACCATTTTTGCTTTGCGTGATCAATGACCTTAAACCCAACCATAAATCTGGGGAAAAATAATTTAGAAACTTAACATATCCAGTGAATGATGGCTGAAATTTCGTGGCTTAAAACCCCACTGAATGGGCTACTCAAATTCATGAACTTCAGCCACATTTACATCTCATGCACCATTATATGCAACATTTCTTAACTTGTTTGGGTTCAATACCCCTATTTCCCTTCTGAATAAAATTTGAACATTTTTCCTTTTGAAAGCCCTCACATGCATGTGATAATCTGGAAAATTTCAAGAGCTTTTATCATTTCTTTGATTTATTAAAATTATTGCAAGAAAACAAGGGCATAAATCACATAAAATACTTCCAGAGGTCTATAAATCCGGAATAAATTCATGGATGACCCCTATGGTGAATAATGATCCCTCACTAAATTTCATCGATTGTTGTTGCTGTTTGGTATGATTTCCGATTTTCTTTTTGTTTGGGTATAATAAATCACAAACCACTTTAGAGAGTGTAAAAATTGTATCTAACAATTTTCACAGCCCTTACCTGTGGTGGGTGACTCAGAAAAATAATTTCAGAATTTTTCATCATGCCTTACTATTTTTCCCAATTTTTGGTAATTATAATGGCCTAAAAATAGGAAAAATAGTTCTGATTATCCAAAATTCATGAAAATTTACCAGAACATCATGTTGTACAGTAGGAGATTACATAAAAATTTTGATGATTTTTCTCTACTGTAAACTATTTTTCTTCTATTTTCTAAAGTTAAATACACTTAAATACACATAAATACCCAAAACCGGATTATACAATATGAAAACCACTTTTGGTATTTTTCCCAGATTACTTACACTGTAAATGATGTTACAAAAATTTTTGGTAATTTATTTTAACTGTTTGTTATTTATTCTTCAATTAATGGTTATTTAAGGGGATAAAACAAGGAAAAATAGAAATACCCACTGAAAAATATCTTTTATATTTTTCCCAGCCTAGTTATGTATAATAACAGTTAAATAAAAAGTTTGGGTAATTTTGGAAACTGTTTTCTATTTATTTCAATTTTTATTTGAATAAATGCTCAAAAATCGTAAAATATAATTAAACAGCTTGGAAATCCATTTTTATATTTTTCCCAGCTTAGTAATGTGTAATAACAGTAAAATAAAAAGTTTGAGAATTTTTATCCTTTGAATGCTATTTTTCGTGAATTTATGTTGTTATGAAGGCTTAAAAATTTGGAAAATAGATAACCATATCAAAAATTCAAGGAAAATTTTCTGGAAAACCTCTATTGTATTTAGAATGAAAAATACAAGGTTTGACAATTTTTGGAAACTATTTGATAATATCTTACATTTTTAGGAATTTAAAACACCTTTAAATGTGTTGAAACACCCTTAAATTTATATTACTAAATCTGGAAAATTAATATCCCAAAGTTGTATTTGTCACATGACTTGTAGAATTTTATCATTTCAGAAAAAGTGTAACCAATTAATATAAAATCCAATATTAGAACATAAATTGGCATTTCACTATATGTAGAGTTTAGTATATTAGCATTAGATTTCGACATGGAAACTCACTAGTGTGTGTTTGATGTCGTAGGATCCCGGCATTAAGACGTTGGTGTATTCCAAGGCACCACTTGTATCTACTCGAAACATTATGAGTATTCACGCACTCCCCTATTTTCAGTTTTTATGTTTTGGGGTGGAAAAGCATGTCCAGAAAAACTATTATTTGCATGTTGTATTTAAATTGAATTGTATCAAACACGATTGCTATTGTATTGCTATGTTTCTTTATGTATGTCTATGCAACACGGAACATGAGAACTTATCGTACTAAGGCCCTTCCCTTATCTCTAACCATTAACTCTTTGAGCCAATGGTCATTATGGATAGCGCTATTAGGAATTGACAACTCCTCACTCGCCCTATTGCTGGAGTGCATGATACCATATTCATCTATGGAACGATAAGCATAGATCTCGATAGGGCTTCAGTCATAGGTTTGGTTGAGACTCATTGTTTGCTCATACACATACAAACTCGTTTCTCGTTATAGCAATAAACTTGTATTCATTAATAGCAATCAACTTGGTTTATCATTAAAGCAATGTACTTGTAATTACGAAAAGCCTTATTTCAAGCACGATTTTATATACTTGTGAACTCACCAACTATTTTCATAGTTGACGCTCGTTTTACATGCTTTTTCAGGAAATAATTAGTAAGTGGATATAGAGATTCATCATCATAGAGCATGCTGCATCGTGTGGAAGTTATTTTATGAAGTTATATATTTTGAACAATGTCATTTTGGAAAACTTGTACTTTGTTTTGTTTAAGCTATGGGTTGTAAACTTTTTAATATTGCTATGGTGATGTATCTTTATCTTTTGCAATGAAACCTTTGTCGCTGTCATACCTTGCGTTTCCGCTTTAGCGGGGTGTGACAGAAGTGGTATCAGAGCTAAAGTTATAGAGAACATCAGTTTTCCTTTAAGAAAACACAACCTATAACCAAAACTTATAAAAATTCTTTTTTTTACATCAAACATATTACTAATATAATTAGGTCGGACCTCAATTAAACATAGCCTGATCACCTATGTTTAATTAAGGAAAGATTTATACAAAGCTTGAGCTAATTATAATGGGAATATGTTCAACAAAATTTTTGAGAAAACTTTCTTTCAAAAATTCAAAAAGGTTAATTTTTGGTGTGTGTAAGCATTGCATATTATAGGCATGCATTGTCATTTATTTCATATCTCATTGAATCTATGTCTCAGTCCCCTATGTCGACATCGTCATCTTCTCACGCTACCGCCTCAGCTGATGAGTCCGGCTACGTCACTGTTATCCCTCGACGTAACCCCCCGCCTCGGTAGAAGAAGACCCATCGGAGGATACGGAAGATACAGGAAACTCGATGGAGATCAGCAATGACAACGCCCCGAGTCAACGACGCGAGGCATCGCCTTCATCGGTGTTGCCACAGCCACCACTTTATGGGCTTCGTATTCGGAGGACGGCGAGGAAGAGTGTTCCTATTCCAGGAAGGATAGCCACCAGCACAGCAGGACTTGGCACGGCAGGACTTAGCGGGGTAGGACCCAGCGTTGCATGACCGAGAGTACCCTCACCACAGCAAGTCATAGGGATACCTGTCAGGCAGCCAGGTATGACCCCGGAGGAGTCCCAGAGATTGCAGTCGATGGCAGCGGGCCTACGTCACAGTCTCGCTGTGATAGCTGGGCATCGGGAAGTTTTGGATGAAGTCTTGACAGGGATGGAAATCCTGTTTCAGCATTCGATGGAGGCTGCTGACACTGCTAGTGCTGCTAGACGAGTGGCATGTCGTGCGATGACCGCATATTATGTGCTTGTTGGGCTATTACTGATTGTGGTGCTGATGATTCTTGTTGGGATAGCGATTAGTGTTTGGTTCTGATTTCAGTATTTTATTTTATTTTGTCATGAAATGAAAACCCATGTTGGGTGTCTTTTGGGAAAGACATTTAAAACTTTATTTTGGGATTGATGTATTGGTTTGGTTTTAAGACAATTTCAAATGGTAATGAAGAATTTTATTTTATGTTTGAAAACTTTTACTATGAGGTCAAACCCTAGAATTTAATTGGTAAATGGTCGAATAAAGAGATTTTTCTTTTCTTTTCTTTCTAAAATATATATACCTAGTATTAATGCAAACCAATGATTTGACAACACTTACGGTTTTCAAAATAGTAGTGAACTAAATATTATACATTATTTTATGTATTTATACGTATTTCTTCTCCTGTGTAATAGAACCATGTCAGGAAGGCCTAATCGCGGGCGCCCACAGAACGAAACACCCGATGTTGCTCAAGTGGTAGCACAACAACTCATGGCAGCAATCCCAAACATTGTTACTCAAGTAACTGCAGGACTTAATGCTAACCAAGGAAGTAGTGGAGGAAATCGGGGAAACAATGAAAGAGAATGCAACTACAAGTCCTTTATGGCCTGTAAACCGAAGGAATTCCATGGAAAGGAAGGTGCGGTCGGGTTGCTGAAATGGATTGACAGTATGGAGTCGGTCCTTCACATTAGCAAATGTCTCGAACGCAACAAAGTGGAGTATGCAACTTGTCTACTTCGGGATAGGGCATTGACCTGGTGGAATACTTTAGTGCAAACCCGAGGTCGTGCAGCGGCATATCAGCTAACTTGGGAAGACCTAAAGAAGCTGCTGATAGAGGAGTATTGTCCCAAGGATGAAATTCAGAAGCTTGAATCTGAGTTCTGGAACCATTCTATGGTTGGAACACAAATAGAGAAGTACACAGTCCGATTTCATGAACTAGCAAAACTGGTACCTCACATGGTTACTCCTGAGGAGAAACGGGTAGATCGTTACATCTAGGGTCTGGCACCAGAGATTCAGGGAATGGTTACTTCAGCAAATCCAACTACTATTCAGAGTGCAGTAAGTCTAGCAAATCGACTAACCAATGATGTGATAAGGATGGGAGCATCGACAAATGAAAACTCTAGTAGCAAGAGGAAGCCAGCAGATCAGGGAGAGAAGAAGTACGGAGGCAAGTCAGGGAGGAAGCAGAAAGTCTCAAGAAACTTTATGGTAAGAGCCCAGGAGCAAGAACCAGTGAAAACTCAAGAACAGGAAGCGCAGGAGAGAAAGCAGTACTCAGGACCGCTTCCGAAGTGCAATAAGTGTAACTTTCATCACAAGGGAGCTTGCCCAGTGTGCCAAAACTGTAAGCAAACAGGCCATTACTCGAAGTATTGTAAGCTGAATAAGGAGGGAAAAAGGGCATGTTACGAGTGCGGGAGTATTGATCATCTCCGTAGAGCATGTCCCAAACTGAACAAAGGGCCTGGTAACAATGGACAAGGCCAAGCCAGGCAAAACTTCCAAGGAAATCAAGTTGGACGGCCAAGAGGTGTAGCCTTTGTGATTGGTGCAGAAGAAGCTCGTCAGAACCCTGAAGTGATAACAGGTACGTTTCTCCTGAACAACCATTTTGCATCGGTAATATTTGATGCGGGAGCAGATAGGAGTTTTGTTTCTTTAGCATTTAGACCGTTAATTGGCTTGAAATCGAAAAAGATGAGGAATGCTTATGCTATTGAACTTGCTGATGGGTATGAAATTAGGGCTAATGATATAATTCCTGGTTGTACTCTGAAGTTAGCTGATAAACTCTTTAGAATTGACCTAATTCCTATCGAGCTAGGTAGTTTTGATGTAATAGTAGGAATGGATTGGTTATCCAAGAATAGAGCGGACATTGGTTGTTACGAGAAAGTCATTAGGATACCTCTCCCTAATGGAGAAACCCTTATCATACACGGTGAGAAGCCAGGAAGAAGTTTAAACATTGTATCGAGCATAAAGATTCATAAGTATCTGAAAAAGGATTGTATCGCATTCATGGCCCACGTGATAGAAAGAGAACCTGAAGCTAAGCAACTCAAGGAAATCCCGATGGTTCAAAACTATCCCGAAGTGTTTCCGGAGGAATTACCCGGTCTACCCCCTCACAGACAGGTCGAATTTCGGATAGACTTAATTCCCGAAGCGGCACCGGTAGCAAAAGCACCATATCGCCTCGCGCCATCCGAGATGCAAGAACTGTCCGGACAACTTCAAGAACTTCTAGACAAAGGGTTTATACGACCAAGTTCTTCACCTTGGGGAGCCCCCGTGTTATTCGTCAAAAAGAAAGACGGGTCATTCCGAATGTGTATTGATTATAGAGAACTGAACAAGTTGACAATCAAGAATCGATATCCTCTCCCTCAAATAGATGACTTGTTCGATCAGTTGCAGGGCGCTTCATACTTCTCAAAGATCGACCTCCGATCAGGATACCATCAACTAAGAGTTCACGAAGGAGACATTCACAAAACAGCATTTAGAACCCGTTATGGACATTATGAGTTCTTAGTCATGCCTTTTGGACTAACGAACGCACCCGCTGTTTTCATGGATTTGATGAATAGGGTCTGTAAACCATACCTAGACAAGTTTGTAATTGTATTTATCGATGACATACTTGTTTACTCACAAACCAAAGAAGATCATGAGAGACATCTGAAGCTAGTGTTGGAGCTGCTGAAGGAGCAGAAATTGTATGCCAAGTTCACTAAGTGTGAATTTTGGATTCGGGAAGTACATTTCCTTGGTCATGTGATCGGCGAAAGAGGAATTCATGTAGATCCAGCTAAGATCGAGGCAATCAAGAAATGGGAAGCCCCCAAAACCCCGACAGAAATACGACAGTTCCTAGGATTAGCTGGGTACTACAGACGCTTCATTGAGAATTTCTGTAGTATTGCTCAACCATTAACATCTTTGACCCAAAAAGACAGAAAATTTCTCTGGGAAGAGAAACACGAAGAGGCGTTTCAAATCCTGAAAAACAAGTTGTGTAATGCACCAATTCTGGCTTTACCAGAGGGATCAGAGAACTTTGTAGTGTATTGTGATGCGTCTCATCAAGGATTAGGATGTGTGTTAATGCAAAAAGATAAGGTCATTGCGTATGCTTCTAGACAACTCAAACCGCATGAGAAGAATTATACCACCCATGATCTAGAACTAGGAGCAATAGTTTTCGGTCTTAAAATATGGAGGCATTATTTGTACGGAACCAAGTGCACCATTTATACCGATCACAAAAGCCTTCAGCACATCCTAGATCAGAAAATGTTAAACATGCGGCAGAGGAGATGGGTAGAGTTGTTTAGTGATTATGACTGTGAGATACGATATCACCCAGGGAAGGCTAACGTAGTAGCCGACGCTCTTAGTAGAAAAGAAAGGGTGAAACCTTCCTGTGTGAGAGCTTTGGGAATGGTAATTCAGACAAACTTGAAATCTCAAATCATTGATGCCCAGGAGAAAGCTTTATTCAAGGAAAATCTTCCAGGTGAAACTTTACATGGTTTGGAAGTGAGATTTGAAACCAAACCTGATGGAGTTCGTTATTTTAAGGACAGGGTCTGGATTCCAAGGGTTAACGATCTGAGAGACATGGTACTAGAGGAGTCTCATCGATCTAAATACTCAATCCACCCTGGAGCGGATAAGATGTACAAGGATCTTAAAGAATACTATTGGTGGCCTAGAATGAAAAGGGATATTGCCTTATATGTTGGGAAGTGTTTAACTTGCTCAATAGTCAAAGCTGAACATCAAAAACCATCCGGCTTATTGCAACAACCCGAAATTCCCCAATGGAAATGGGAGCAGATATCCATGGATTTCGTTACCAAACTTCCTAGAACTTCTAAAGGTCACGACTCAATTTGGGTCATAGTGGATCGACTGACGAAATCTGCTCACTTTCTCCCCATTCGGGAAGACTTCAAGATGGAAAAATTGGCCCAAATCTACATCGACAAAATTGTTTCTCTGCATGGTGTACCCCTATCCATCATTTCTGATAGAGATAGTCGTTTTACATCACGATTTTGGTGGATGTTACAGAAGGCACTAGGAACCAAGATAAATTTGAGCACAGCTTACTACCCTCAGACAGATGGGCAGACAGAGAGAACAATACAAACATTGGAAGACATGCTACGGGCGTGTGTCATTGAGTTCAAAGGAAATTGGGATACTCATTTGCCTCTAATTGAGTTTTCCTACAATAACAGTTACCACACGAGTATCCAATGTGCCCCATACGAAGCATTGTATGGACGCAAGTGTCGTTCTCCATTGTTGGACAGAAATCGGAGACAGACAATTGACTAGACTCGACCTTATCCAGGAAACAACTGACAAGATTGCTATCATCAAAGATAGGCTTAAAGCCGCCAGAGATCGTCAGAAAAGTTATGCGGATAATCGTCGAAAACCATTAGAATTCCAAGTTGGAGACAAGGTACTTCTAAAGGTGTCGCCTTGGAAAGGGCTTGTACGTTTTGGTAAGAAAGGAAAACTAAGCCCAAGATATGTTGGACCCTTCGAGATCATTGAAAGGATTGGTCCGGTGGCATATAAACTCCGATTACCACAAGAGTTAAGCGCCATTCACGACACATTCCACGTCTCCAATCTTAAGAAATGTTTAGCCGACGAAGCATTGATAGTACCCCTCGAGGAATTCAAGATCAATGATAAGCTAAACTTTGTTGAGGAACCGATAGAAATCCTTGACAGGGAGGTAAAACGACTCAAGCGGAGTAAGATTCCGATTGTGAAAGTTCGATGGAACTCAAAACGCGGGCCGGAGTACACCTGGGAGCGTGAGGACTTCATGAAGGAAAAGTATCCACAACTTTTCCCATGCGATGACAAACGATGACATAGAATGAATTTCGGGACGAAATTCTTTTTAAGTGGGGGATACTGTGACAACTGTCAATTCAGGTCATTCTCGGACTCATACATCTTTATAAAAACCATTCATGCACAACATGCCATGGCCTAGTAGTATAAATTAGGTCAAAATCTTGCATAAACTAGGACCCAACTAAGATCTAGGACTAATATACTTGACACTTACGATTCTAGTAAGTTGCTTAACTACAATAGGAAATGCCAATGCTATAATTAGAATAAACTTCAAACCTTGCTACAATTGAAAAAGGGTATAAAACCCTAAAAATAAATTAAAATATTCTAATTTCATTTCAATATGATGGTGAATATCAAACAATGTTCCAAAAACCCTAAAGAGCCCAAAAATCCAAATTTATAAACTTTAAAACCTAAAAACTCTATAAGATTTGTTATGAACCTCATTAGATAAAATTTAAATAATTAAGTCATAAGGATATAATCAAAGATATAAAGATTTAATTATCAAACATAAATCATATTTTATGAGCTAAAAACAAAGATTCTTAAATAAATCATGAATTACATAAAGAGGCATTTTTATAAAAATTTGGGTTTTATAAAAATTGAAGGGAAATTTATTTAGTTTGAATTAGGAGAGAGAGGGCCTCTCTTACACTCATAAAATCTGCCACCCTCTCCCCCATGCTCCATTTTTCCCCAAAAATTCTTAATCATTTTATTCTTCTCTTACACTTCAACTTCCCATACACACTCTCTCTCTCTCACTCCTTCTCCAAGAAGATTCCTCACCTCAAAGACCTCTCCTACACCTCCAGGAAATCCTCCATTCTCTGCCATAATTTCGAAATTGAGAAGGTATTGAAGTGTTCTTGCTTCTCTCAAGATCAAAACCAAGGTAAACAACACAATCCTCCCTCATGGTTTCATGATTTTACTTCCTCTTCTTCATGGTTTTCTCTACTCTTCGGATTCTATGCCCTTCCATGGCTAGAAATCCTTACTTTTCCCTTGTGGTTTGTAGATTCTCACCATAACACAATGTATGTGTTTGAGATGGTGAAAATCCGGGATCATACCCATGCAAGGAGTGAAAAAGATGCACATGTGTTCATGTGACTTCAAAACCGAGTATTACATCTTCTTCTCCATTTCTTTTGTGTTCTTGCATAACCAAAAGCATTTAAACCATTTCTAGTACATCTTGGATGCTCATTCACTCCATGCATGTGCTAGAAATCGGACCTTAACCGAAGCATGCATGTTGTTCTTGTCAAAATGCCCTAAGAATGCACTCAAAGCAAACATGCAATCTGCCAGATTACATTGTTCAGCTTTGAACGGCCATAACTCGGTCATTTCTTAACCAAATCCTGATATTCTTTTTGTATTGGATAGTTCCACGAGTTAACTTTCAAACCCAACTGGTCTCACTGTAAAATATTAAATATCGGATTTTTGGCAATTTTTACAAAATGGTTGCGCAAACAGCTCTTTTTCTGTGATCACCATTTTTGCTTTGCGTGATCAATGACCTTAAACCCAACCATAAATCTGGGGAAAAATAATTTAGAAACTTAACATATCCAGTGAATGATGGCTGAAATTTCGTGGCTTAAAACCCCAGTGAATGGGTACTCAAATTCATGAACTCCAGCCACATTTACATCTCATGCACCATTATATGCAACATTTCTTAACTTGTTTGGGTTCAATACCCCTATTTCCCTTCTGAATAAAATTTGAACATTTTTCCTTTTGAAAGCCCTCACATGCATGTGATAATCTGGAAAATTTCAAGAGCTTTTATCATTTCTTTGATTTATTAAAATTATTGCAAGAAAACAAGGGCATAAATCACATAAAATACTTCCAGAGGTCTATAAATCCGGAATAAATTCATGGATGACCCCTATGGTGAATAATGACCCCTCACTAAATTTCATCGATTGTTGTTGCTGTTTGGTATGATTTCCGATTTTCTTTTTGTTTGGGTATAATAAATCACAAACCACTTTAGAGAGTGTAAAAATTGTATCTAACAATTTTCGCAGCCCTTACCTGTGGTGGGTGACTCAGAAAAATAATTTCAGAATTTTTCATCATGCCTTACTATTTTTCACAATTTTTGGTAATTATAATGGCCTAAAAATAGGAAAAATAGTTCTGATTATCCAAAATTCATGAAAATTTACCAGAACATCATGTTGTACAGTAGAAGATTACATAAAAATTTTGGTGATTTTTCTCTACTGTAAACTATTTTTCTTCTATTTTCTAAAGTTAAATACACTTAAATACACATAAATACCCAAAACCAGACTATACAATATGAAAACCACTTTTGGTATTTTTCCCAGATTACTTACACCGTAAATGATGTTACAAAAATTTTTGGTAATTTATTTTAACTGTTTGTTATTTATTCTTCAATTAATGGTTATTTAAGGGGATAAAACAAGGAAAAATAGAAATACCCACTGAAAAATATCTTTTATATTTTTCTCAGCCTAGTTATGTATAATAACAGTTAAATAAAAAGTTTGGGTAATTTTGGAAACTGTTTTCTATTTATTTCAATTTTTATTTGAATAAATGCTCAAAAATCATAAAATATAATTAAACAGCTTGGAAATCCATTTTTTTCATTTTTCCCAGCTTAGTAATGTGTAATAACAGTAAAATAAAAAGTTTGAGAATTTTTATCCTTTGAATGCTATTTTTCGTGAATTTATGTTGTTATGAAGGCTTAAAAATTTGGAAAATAGATAACCATATCAAAAATTCAAGGAAAATTTTCTGGAAAACCTCTATTGTATTTAGAATGAAAAATACAAGGTTTGACAATTTTTGGAAACTATTTGATAATATCTTACATTTTTAGGAATTTAAAACACCTTTAAATGTGTTGAAACACCCTTAAATTTATATTACTAAATCTGGAAAATTAATATCCCAAAGTTGTATTTGTCACATGACTTGTAGAATTTCATCATTTCAGAAAAAGTGTAACCAATTAATATAAAATCTAATATTAGAACATAAATTGGCATTTCACTATATGTAGAGTTTAGTATATTAGCATTAGATTTCGACATGGAAACTCACTAGTGTGTGTTTGATGTCGTAGGAACCCGGCATTAAGACGTTGGTGTATTCCAAGGCACCACTTGTATCTACTCGAAGCATTGTGAGTATTCACGCACTCCCCTATTTTCAGTTTTTATGTTTTGGGGTGGAAAAGCATGTCCAGAAAAACTATTATTTGCATGTTGTATTTAAATTGAATTGTATCAAACACGATTGCTATTGTATTGCTATGTTTCTTTATGTATGTCTATGCAACACGGAACATGAGAACTTATCGTACTAAGGCCCTTCCCTTATCTCTAACCATTAACTCTTTGTGCCAATGGTCATTATGGATAGCGCTATTAGGAATTGACAACTCCTCACTCGCCCTATTGCTGGAGTGCATGATACCATATTCATCTATGGAACGAAAAGCATAGATCTCGATAGGGCTTCAGTCATAGGTTTGGTTGAGACTCATTGTTTGCTCATACACATACAAACTCGTTTCTCGTTATAGCAATAAACTTGTATTCATTAATAGCAATCAACTTGGTTTATCATTAAAGCAATGTACTTGTAATTACGAAAAGCCTTATTTCAAGCACGATTTTATATACTTGTGAACTCACCAACTATTTTCATAGTTGACGCTCGTTTTACATGCTTTTTCAGGAAATAATTAGTAAGTGGATATAGAGATTCATCATCATAGAGCATGCTGCATCGTGTGGAAGTTATTTTATGAAGTTATATATTTTGAACAATGTCATTTTGGAAAACTTGTACTTTGTTTTGTTTAAGCTATGGGTTGTAAACTTTTTAATATTGCTATGGTGATGTATCTTTATCTTTTGCAATGAAACCTTTGTCGCTGTCATACCTTGCGTTTCCGCTTTAGCGGGGTGTGACAGTCAATATGAAGAAGTTCCAAAGATTCAACCATCTTCGAATCAATGACAATCCGATGAACTTGTCTATGTTGCTTCACTTGTTCACAAGCATTTTATTCAGATTCGTGAAAATCAAGTGAGAGAGCCTTCGATGCCACAGTCAACTTATGTCTGATGAAGCTTCCGAGAGTAAACAAACTGAGGGAACACCAACTATTGGTTTGATATCAAGAGTAAACATGTTTCCTTTTCTTTTGGATTTAAGAAAGACTTATTTTGTTTAGATGTTTGAAATCACACTTCCTTCTTCATTAAAAACAACCTAATTTCCAGTGCCTACAACAAGTTGCGAAACACTTATCAAATTGTGTTGAAGACCTTCGACATATGCTACCCTGTTAACAATAAACTTGCCATTCGTAACTTTACCATAACCTTTGACGTAAAATTTGTGATTATTGCCAAATTTCACCACACCAGCATTATCTAGTCTTCGATAGTCTCGCAAGTTTTCCTTTCTACCAGTCATGTGACAAGAGCAACAACTATCAATGTACCATTTGTCATCATATTGCTTGTCACACAAAACCTATAATCAGTTAAAGAATTTAGGTCCCTAAGGCGGTTTGGGTCCTTAGTGATTAGAACAAAATGCATGATGAAATGAAGAGCCTAAAATCCAATTACGAACTTTTGATTTCAGATTATCAATTAAGTCCACTTCGTTAGATGAGGGTATTGAAATGAACTTATTCATTGGTTTAGAATCAACACTGAGTTTCCCTTTAACATTCTCAGTTTGTTTCACATCAACTTTCACTTTTGGAACAGCTCTCCACTGTCGAACAGATGGATCCGACTCCTTGGATGAAGAACTTCCATTAGATGACTCATTCAAGTAACTTTCAAATGCAACCTTGATTTCTTCTTGTGAAAACTTCCCTATTTGAAAAACTTTGCATTTCCCTTGCAACCAATGATTGATGTTTTTGACATTTGTTCTTCCTTTTGAAAACGAAGCGTTACTTGGATGCTTTGAAGATGGATTGGGAAACTGAGGTTGTGTGGGTTTAAACATCACATTTCTCTTTGCATTAACATTTAACTTTTCAAAATGTTGTTTTGTAAAACCAAGTTGGACTTGTGATTGAAAACGATTTTGAAAATGTTTTTGATAACCAACATTTGATTGACGAAAAACTTGTGGACCATTCGAAAATCTTTGTTGACTTGGAAAGTGAGTAGAATTCCTTGGTTCATTGAAATGAAAATATTTTCTTTGAGAATAATTTTGAGAAAACCTTGCATTTTGATTAGGAACAGAATTTCTTGATGATTGAGATTGTATAAACTTCTCATTGTTTGATTTTTGAAAATTCTGTTTTGAATTAAACTTCGAATTCTGTGGTTTACTTTTGGAATTTTCTTTTTGTGGTTGACTTTTTGACAAATCTTTTGAAGGTTGAGCGAGTGTTTTCTTATGACAATCTTTGTTTTGAGAAGATGTCTGAATAGATTTAGATTTGATTGTTTCAGATGATTTAGTTAACAAAACATTTTTCTTCTTTCGAGACTCAATATTTTGCCAATAAACCTTCTTTCTCACTTTTGTCATCGAAATCCCATTTTCTTTAGAAATCTTTTCAATTTGTTCTTTGAAACTTTGGGCATTAGACTTTGATTTTTGAGGAACATCAACATTTGCTTGTTGTTCAGATTTTGACTTTGCAGTTCTAACTACCCAATTTCTTTGTGGTTTTTGTCTTTGAAAAGTGAATGAGTTCTTGTTGAGATTAATTTTTATAGTACTTTGATTTGAGAAAAATACTTCTTTCGAAGCTTCCTTGTTATCCTCTTCAACACTTTTTTTAATTTCAGGTTTAACTTTATCACCATTTCTTGAGGTAACAAACACCTGATTTGGGAAAATAACTTCATCTGAGCATTTGAAGTTAGAATACACAACCGTATTTGATTGAAGATAATGAGGACCATTTTCTTTCAGGATTTTGTCGAACTTCTCAGTTTCCTCGTAGACGTGATCAACAACAACTCGGGGTATGGTTGTTTCTTTCGAAACATCATCATTGTCATCGTCACTGTCTGTTTGACTATCGTTAACAATCACATGGTCAGGATCATGAACTTTCGATGTCGAGGGCTAGTCAGTGTCAACTTTAACCGAACAATTGTTTCAAATTTCTTTACCATTTGCTATAGAAGTGACATTAATGACAGATAAATGAGAACAATCAACAACTTCCTCCGCCTCAACTTCACTCATATCATCAGAATCATCTTTCATATCAGCAAAATTGTTTTGAGAGTTAGATGTCGAATTCTCAGTTCTTTTCAAAATTTTGATTTTTTCATTTTTGGTCAAGGTCTTTTTCACAATATCAACAAGATCATTTGCATCTAAACATTCATCAATTCTAACAACACCATATGCATATCTATCATCTGGAACCTTATCAAACTCAGAAATTGTTTTTCACAGTCACAGGAAGTCGAGTCAATTTTATCCCTTTCGAAAGATAAAAAGGGGAAAAGCTTCCTATGTTGTTCTTTGATAATGTCCGATGAACGATGCAATGCAGTTAATTTTCCATATAAACGTTTAGCTGAATCATAATATATATTTCATTGTTTAAGCAAAATCTTAACATCATAACTCAGATTGTCTCTATCACACATGATATTGGTTATTTGTAAATATAAATGTTCTATCCTAGCCTTCTTGGATTCCAAACATATCTGAGTTTCTAGTAGTAAAGTCTTATACTTTTCAGCATCACTACTAGCAGAAATAAGCAGATCATTAACATAAGTAATTGCTTTATCAAACTCAGATAACATTGAATTATATGCACTTGAAGGAATATTAAAGGATTATATAAGAGAACATATCTGTGAAGTCATAAGTGACTTATAAGCAGTTGTTGAGACGAAGCACCTCCCAGTACCCATCTCCTCATCCTCATCCTCATGCTTTGCGAACATCGCCCCATGAGTAGGGGTTTCGCATCTCCTCGTCATCAGATCCTGTTGACCAAATTTGATATGTCCTTTTTTCCTCATCCAACCTTTCGCAACCAGTGACATTCCTTTAGTCTTCGCTCTGACTTCGTCAAACCTCTTTACATAACAGGCTTCGTCCTTGACTTTGTTCGTCTTCTCATCTCTCTTTCTTAGTGTGCAATCACTCGCCATGTGATTAGCTCCATTGCAATAATGGCAGTCGAAACCAGAATCTCCCTTGATCTTTTTCTCTTTCTTCACTTCCTCAGACTTCACATCCTCTTTCTCTTCTTTCTTTTCTTCAACCACATCCTCTTCTTGAAGAATTTTTTCACACGATTATTCGAATAAAACACCAATGCTTCGTCATCATAATTGACGATCAACCCTTCTTCTTCCAAACCCTCATTCTCAACAGACTTTTTCTCACCTTCTCTAATAGCAACCTTCGAGATCAGTGCCAAAGGACCTCCCAAACCACTTCTTGTTTCCTCAGCTATCTCATTCACTTCACTTTCATGTGCCTTCAACACATTATAGAGATCATTGAGAGAAAAATAGCCAAAGCTTTGTTGAGTTTTTATCATTAAGCTGACATTGTGGCATTCCTTGCGAAGTACCATGATGAAAGTCAAGTTGAACTACATTGTTGACCTTGTAACTCCATATCTATTACACTTGTTGATTAGTTCATTCAGACGATCGTAATAGAGCTCAATGGATTCTCCTTCCTTCTGCTTGAACTCTCCCAACTCTAACAGACACTGCTTAACTAAGAGCATCACAGAGTTCATGCATACATTTCTCTTCATTTTTCAGCATTTTCTCAGATTGTTGAGGAACATCTGGATTGTTAGCAGCAATTCCGACATTTTGCATTGTAGTAGGAGAATGAACTTCACCAACAATGCATTTCTAGAGATCCTCATCGATTCCATTCAGATAGTCCTCCATTCGATCAGCCCACTGATCATAGAATTCTAGAATCAACATAGGAATTTTTGTGGATGAACCAAGAAGATGAGAGTATGAGGTGATGGTGTTCATGTTAAAGTTCGTCGTTGTTGTACGAACGAAATTTGTGCAAAGCTTCAGAAATTGAGATTTTATTGACAAAACTTCCCGAAAACAAACACAAAGTACTCGATCTAACAAACTGTAAGCATAATCGAATCAAAACAGATGATCTGTGATGATTTTCAGAATCAAAAGAACGGAATATTTTAAATCTAGAACGAGACTCAAAATCTTTTGAAAACTTAAGAAAATCAGATCAAAACTGAATGAATCCTGCTCTGATACCAAATGTATTTGAAATTAATCAAGTATATGAAACTAGATCACAATATATGATGAATTATAAACACATGATGTAAATATGATCTGTATGGCTCAATTACTCTTTAACAGGATACAAAGAGAATATAGAGAGTACAAGTCGAAGATTCCAAAAACTATCTCTAACTCTAGTACCCATCCCATATTTATAAGGATAACAAAAGCGTACAAAAATATAAGGGACTAAAACATTATAGGTTCGAAACATACAACTGTTGGACTTGGTGTCTAAGCCCATAACTATAACTGGGATGTACTTGACCCGATTGTAGCATGATCCTTTTTGGGTTGCCTTCACTAGTGCAATTTGATAGGATGGATATTGATAATAAGGTTATTTATGGTTTATTAATATATTACAAATATGAAATCATATTATTTAATTAGTATTGATCAAGAATTAATTTGGAATTAATTTTGTGGTCAAAAGAGACTAATTAAATATATGGGGATTGATTATGTAAATCAATGATTCTTGTAGTGTGGGCCAATGGAGGTTAAATATATGGGGATTGATTAGTTTAGCCCGTCTACATGATCCATGATTATGTAGATGGGCTAAACTAATCCATGGATAGTCCATGGAGGTTAAATCCATGGACCATGAGAATGTGGGAAGTCATGGGTCATTAGGGTTTACAAAGTGTAACCCTAGCATGAGTAACACTATAAATAAGTCCCTCCTAGAGCCAAAATCGGTTGCCACTTACTTTCCAAGAGGGTGAAGTTGATTTTGTGCTAGTAACCTATTCTCTCAAGCCTCCTTTTGCATATTGGTGTTTGTGAACCAATAGAGGCATCACACTTGAGGTGCTCAAGCTTTTAAAGGTCAAGAACTACTAGTCCTTCTAAAAGGTATGTCATCTAACTAGATGTATTATTCATTTTACAATTTGTATGCTAGTTAGAGCAATGCTTTGGAAATTTGAAAATATGCATGTATGATTAGAGAAAACATAGATCCAAAGCATTTAGGGTTACATGTGCACCATAAGAGTGTTATAGTGCTCAAAACCCAACAGTGATATCATAGCCTAGGATTGTTTTCTATTACATTTAATGCTTACTAGTTTTTGAAAGCTGAAAAAGTCAAAATTTTGGCCTCTGACTGGTGAACTCGCCGAGTCCATGAACAGACTAGATGAGTCCACTCAGTAACAGAGCAACTCGCCAAGTCAGTTCATGCAATGGACGAGTTGAAGGCTCTATTTGCAGATTTTCGAGTTTCTTGGCCTGGTTTAGACTGGGAACACTACCACAAACTGTTTTGGATTATTGGAAATGTTTTTTATGATATGGTAGTGGTTGTACTCATCCAACCACAAGATAATTGTCAAAGTTTTAAAATAATTGTTGTTTTATATGATAAACAAAGTTGCTTGCAAATTGTTGACTTAGAATTATCATGTTTATGAGTTTGGTTAGATCATCCATGAATTATGTGATAATTTTTGTTGTTAGAAAATGATCTAAATGAATTTTAATGACCTCCATAACTTGTCCTCAAGTTATGGAAAATGAAAGGTCTCATACATTAAAATCCAATTAAATTCATAAGTTATGAATATGAAGAGTTTTGACAAGTTTCAAAACTTGCCCTCAAGTTTTGGAATTTATAAAGTCACACTAATGAAACTTTAATTCCAAACCCTAGAGTTTTAAAAGTTAAAATTCAACCCTTATTATTTATAATAATATAAGTTTAATATATATATATATATATATATATATATATATATATATATATATATATATATATATATATATATATATATGTATAAGACAAGTCGGTCTTACCGTTAGTAGACCTCATTCACGAAGCCGGTCTATAAGGAAGGTATAGGGTTACTGCCTCTAAAATGTTGGTTTAATGAGTGTCCACTCTCACCCACCACTTCCTTGACTGGTGGAGGGACGTTAGCCGAACGGGTAGGATAGGACATTAATTCTTCCTCATTAAAAGTATAATGATAAATATAAAATAATTAAACTTTTATTAATTACCAATCTTAGTACTTTAGGAAACATGTGAAAATGGTGCTAATCCATGAAATTACACTTTGCACCTTGTTAAGTCGTTAGTGGAGCACGTGTGGTTAACCGGCACACTAATCTAGGACTGACAATGTGTGGCAAAGGGTAACTTGATGTTAATCATAGATCAATGGAGCGTGTGTGGTTAACCGGCACATTAATTAGGTGATTTGTAACATTGGGTGTACCAAGCTAATTTGCATGGTTATTCAGACCTTGTTTCTGATCCTCGGCATCCCAGTCACAAATTTGAAGGGCACAATCGAGATTTAAACATGCCATTGAAAGTTCAATGAATCTCAAAGGATCTAGGAATTTCAAATCCAATTAAAACTTAATAATCTATTTCGTTTTTCATGGTGGAAATTGGCAAATCGTCATTTACCTAGCTTCAAATATTATACAATTGGATTATGGCATCCCTTTTCGCAGTTGTAGAATATTGTGTTGGGTCCTAGCCTTAATATTTCATTTGGGTGTAATATTAAGGATTATCATATAACCTAAACTTTGTGCTTCTTCTTTTTAGATGTCTATCCCAAACAATGCTTCCAACCCAATCCCTTCAGGCTCTTTCTCCCTCATGAACCTATGTGGGAGGGTCATTTTCGATGGTTCGAACTTCAATGACTGGATTCGAAACATCCGAATGGCTATTCACTATGAGGACAAAGAATATGTCCTAGATAAAGAGCTCAAGGAGATTGATGTCACCACTGCTACTCCCGAACAAATCGTTGAGCACACTACTCATGATAGGATGCGACAAAGATGTTGTGTCTAATGATTGCTACCATGACTGCTGAGTTGCAGAAGTCCTATGAGGACTACTATCCTTTTGAAATGTATCAACATTTGATGGAAAGATATGTTGGATTAGTGTCTAAGTCCATAACTATAATTGATATGTACTTGACCCGATTTGGCATGGTCCATTTGGGTTGCATGGCATTGGAACAATTGGATAGACAAAATGAGAAAAAAGGATACTTATGATTTATATTAATATATTAATATGGAATCATATTATTTAATTAGTATTGATCAAGAATTAATCTAGAATTAATTTAGTGATAATAAAAGGAACTATATAAATATGGACTCTTATACATATAGGATGGGCCAAGTTCATTTAGGGTGGGCTAAGCTTTCAGGGATAGTCCATGGAGTGTTTAACCCATGGATCCTATAGAAATGAAAGGTCATGGGTATTAGGGTTTACTTGAATGTAACCCTAATCCTCCATACTATATAAAGAGGTCCATAGTTCATGAAATGGACACTAGTGTGTGTACACATGAGGGAAAAACTGATTTGGTGCAAGTATCCTTATTCTCAAGTTATTCCAAGAGTTCATGGTGTTGTGTGAACCATTTGAGGTGCAACACTTGGGGCACTTGGCTCTTAAATGTTCAAGACTTCAAGCTCCATCAAAAGGTATGTCATTCTACTAGATTCTTGTAGTATAGTCGCTTCATATTATGCTAGTTAGGATGAAACCTTGGAATATTGAATATTTGCATGTATAATAGAGAAAACATAGATCCAAGGTTTATAGGGTTGCATGTACAGCATAGGAGTGTTAGAATGCTCAAAACCCTTTCAGTGGTATCATAGCCTAGGTTTGTTTTCATTTATACTTGATGCAACTTATTTTTCAAAAACCAAAAAACTGCCCAGACTAAAAACTCGACGAGTTCTGGCCAAAAATTCGACGAGTTCTGGCCAAAAATTCGACGAGTTCATGTGTTAAAGTATGAACTCGACGAGTTCCTTAGAGAACTCGACGAGTTAGTCTTCCAGACAGCATATTTTCGAGTTTTTTGGCTGGAATTTGACTAGGAACATTACCCTAAGCAGTTTTTTTTAACTTGTAAACCTGTTTTTGATGTGGTAATGTTCATGCTAATCCAATTTCATAGATAATTGTCAATAGATTCATGTTTTGTATTAGTTTAATGGTTAGGCAAATTTCATGAAAATTGTTTGATTTGAATTATCTTGTTCTTATGAGTTGATTTAGATTAATAGAAAAGTTATGTGATAATGTGTTTTCAATCCAAATTGATCTAAAAGTTGTTCATAATATGTGTTTTTGTAACTTGTCCTCAAGTTATATGAAAAGTCACATTTATGATTATTAAAACTCATAAGATTTCCATAAGTTATGAAAATGAAGTGTCTCATTTTTTAAATGTTTTAAAGTCTTCGAGAACTTGTCCTCAAGTTATGGAACTTGAAGAGTTTTTCATTAAAACTACTTTAAACTCATAAGTTATGGAATTGAATAGTTTTTTGAATTGCTCACAACTTGCCCTCAAGTTTTGGAATTTGTAAAGTTTCCCCTCATGAATACTTTAATTCCAAGTTAAACCCTTAGAATTTTAAAAGTTAAAATTCAACCCTTATACTATTATTAATAGTTAATAATTATATATATGTATAAGAAAAAAGTCAGTCTTACCGTTAGTAGGCCTCATTCACGAAGCCGGTCTATAAGGGGGGTATAAGGTTACTGCCTATAAAATGGTAGTTTAATGGGTGTCCACTCTCACCCACCGCTTCCTTGACTGGTGGAGGGTCGTTAGCCGAACGGGTTTGACAAGACTCTAATTCTCCCTTCATTATAAGTATAATGATAAATATAAAGTAACTAAAACTTTTATAAATTCTCAATCTTAGTTACTTTAGGAAAATGTGAATTTGGTGCTAACCCATGAAATTACACTTTGCACTTTGCTTAAGGTTAGTGGAGCGTGTGTGGTTAACCGACACACTAACTTGGATTTAACAAGGTTGGCAAAGGGTGGCTTAAGGTTTGTCATAGAATCGGTGGAGCGCGTGTGGTTAACCGGCACATCGATTAGGTGATAAAATTAAGAGTACCAAGTATATTTGCATGGTTATTCACACCTTGTTTTGTGATCCTCGGCATCCCAGTCACAAAACTTGAGAGGGCACAATCGAGATTGAAACATGCCATTGAAAAGTGCAATAAATCTCAAAAGATCTAGGAGTTTCAAATCCAATTAAAACCTGATAAATTAGTTCGTTTTTCATGGTCGAAATTGGTGAATCGTCATTCGCCTACCTTCAAATATTTTATAGCTTGGATTACGGCATCCCTCTTCCAAGTTATAAAATATTGTGTTGGGTCCTAGCCTTAATATTTCAAATTTGATGTTTTATTAAGGACTTAAATCAACTAACTTGAATTTCTCCCATTGTAGATGTCTGGTTCAGAAAACAATGATCTTCCCAAATCTCATGGAAATCATACTCCTCCAGTTATTCTCCTTGACCCACAAGTTCTTGAATAGTTCAAGGTCGCTCAAGCCCTATTGGCAAGCAAAGTCTATATGTGCTCACATCTTGGAGATGAAGTCACATATTGACAAGTCGGGAGAGTTGGGTGTCAAAGTCTTGCGAAAGTTGGTTGTTGACTAGGTTCTTCAATCACTTTCTATGTCACACAGTGAGTTCTTTAAGGACTACTATGTAACAGACTATGACATGACCCTAATGATCTTACCTATTTGATTGATGCTGCTGAATCAGCAATGATTTGGAGCACTGGTAAAGCAAATTTGATTAGAAGATCAACTTCCCAAACATCCATGCACATTGACAATGGTAACATTGGATATCTAGAAAAGCTTTCTCTTCCCAATGGAAAGGGATCAGCCATAGTCAACTCAGTTGACCAAATAGTAAAGAGAAAGGTTAAGTCTGAGATAGTCCCATGTACCATTACCAAAGAGTCCATATGGTTCTATTGCCAAAGGAAGGGGCATTAGTTGCAAAACTGCCCTATTTACCTTAAATATCATGAGGTTGGTAAAGTCAAAAAGTTTGACTCTGCTTCAGGTAAGTCCACTATCTAACTCTTCTAAGTTCATAATTGATGATTCTTAATACAAAATGTGACTCGGTTACATTTTGATGTTTGGCAGGATCAAGCAAAAGGAAGGAAACTTAAAGGACGAGTATGCTGAAACTGATCGTGAAGATGGAATTCAATCGCATGGTTCGAAGATCGGATGCTTGAGCTACTACTTAGGAGTTATGATAGATTGATAGGAAATATGTAATAGCATAGTTTTCATTTAAAGTTGCAATGTAAGGAAAAGGTTTTTTTTTCGCATTTTATAAATAAATAAAATTTTGTTTTATTTTATTATATCTCCTTGCAATGGCATTTATGAAAAATTGATGTTTGTATGTTTCTAGAAATATTGGAAATATGAATTTGATTCTTTCTTTTGTGGTAGTGTCTAAATTTACCAAATAAGGAAAGATTCTCATCACCCAAGTTTCAGTTGGACAGAAATTTGGAATCATGCAAGTCGTATGATGAATGAGAATTTTCATCTTTGGAAAATTAAGACTAATTCCTTGTTCAGATGTATATGTGAGTCAAGTGAAGGACTAAGGGATCGAGTACACATTCTTGTGCACTGGTCAAGTCCACCACAAAGATCGATAAGACTATTCGTCATGATTTACTAAAGTTTAGTAAATATGTTTATACTTACAAGTTTAAGTATAATTTTGAAACATTGGAAAAGTTACAATGTATGGTAGAACGAATGAGAAGAATCAAATTAGGCAGAAAGATAAAAGTTTCTCAAATCTAAAAAGATGAGAGAGTAGTTTAGTAGCATGTTTTATGATCATCTTAATGATTGTGAGACTATATCACAATTCATCCTCTAAGGACATCTTAGTGCATTCTTATGGCTAAGAAGAGGAGTCATGAATTGTTGAAGTTGTTAAATCAAGAAGATGAGTCATACTTTGTTCCAAAACAATTCTTAGAGTCATACTCCAAGATTGTAACTATAGTGACATATCTTAAAGAAGGTTTATAACACTTGTCAAATGTAAGAGCAAAATGTGTTCTACTCTTATACATTTGAAATTGGTAAGTTGTGATGTTTTGGATAAAACAAAGACCAACTAAGGCCAATTGTGTGAAGTGTTTGTCTTGATAAGAATCCATACTAACCCTTGAATGTTTGCTTTGTGAAGGAATAGTTCTTGACAAGAGAAGCTTATATGTCAAGAGGTCAGTGGGAGTCTTAAAGATCTTGGAAAAGTTTCAAGAACTAATCAAGAATAAAACCTGTTGGTTATCACTAGCACACAACTTGAGGTTTGTAACCTATCGTGTTGACATATTCTTACTTCTGTGCCCATTCCAGTTAAAGTTGGCTATTTATCTGAGTTCTATAAGTTCACAGTTGTTTGCATAACTACTTGGAAGCAATGGTAGGCCCTTGAGCTACCAGGTGGCAATAAGTTAAGACTGCATAAGTTCAGTCAATATGAGTTTGGATTTGTCACTAACCTTGTCTTGTGATTATGGTTTTGACAAATTCACATGGATAGGAACACATAAACCATAAAATCTAAGTGTCATAAGGTTTCTCTCCGATTCATGAAAATGATGGTGAGGAAACGCTTTCACTAACTGATTTTAAGTAGATAGCAATTGTGATATTTGCATTCTCAAAGTCGTTAATGGAGCGTGTGTGGTTAACCGGCACACTAACATGGACTTGTGAGAAATGACAAAGGTCTAAACAATTGAGACTATGATTACGGCATCCCTTTTTCATAGTTCTGAAATTGTTTAGACACACATGTGTGATATCTAAGGAATGGTGTATGATTTTGATAAAGTTTTATCAAAGCATCTCGTATCAGAAATCTGAACCTTGGTAAGAAAGTCAATAAAGTATTGATTTCTAGAAGTCCAGTGGATTTCTGAGTACATGTCAAAGCTAGTGGGAGTATAAGTGTTATGCTAATAATCATCATGTTAGTGGGACCATGATAATTATAATAAGTGTTGCAAGTTAGCAATGTTAATTATAGAAAACAAAATTTTCAATTGGGAAAAAGTTGTTTTGCTATAATTAAGGGAGATGAAATTATACTTCATTTCAAATCTAAAAGCTTAGATCGTGAGATTTTAATCAAATTTAGTCAAGTATATATATGAATGTTATGTTGGAATCGTTAAACATAAGGAAATTTTATATATGGGAACATTATTTGCGTTCCAAAATTCGATTGTGATTACGACATCCCATTTCATAATCTGAATTATAAGAACATGGCAAATAGAAATAGAAATATTATAGCAAAAGACTGGTCTAGTATCATGTCTTTATGTGAGACATCATGAATCGTGTCCCATATGCTTCGGATATAGGATCGATTGCATTTGCTATAATATTCATTTGTTTTAAATTTTTCCAAATGCCTAGGGCATTAAGAGGGAAAACGTACTTGAACTGGATATGACTAATTTGATTAAGCAATTGTCGAGGACAATCTAAGGTTTACCAAAGATTGGTTGCTCATGGACAGTTGGAAGTATGGTGTAAATTTTTGGAGAGGACCATATTGACATATTCTGAAAAGAGGCAACTCTTATTCAGAAGTGATAGTCAAAATGGGAATATGGAAATATTCCCATAGGTGGAAGTGATTCAATAAATCTATGTAAGATTAGGAAACTTAATGCAAGAAGGATGTTCAAAGCAATGTAATTTGAATTTGAGACTTCATTTCCATGGAATTGATCTCCATTGGAATACTTTGTAATGTATGTTGCCAAGTCTTTGTGACTTTTTGCATAATCATTAGAAGAGGATCAGTGCATATAAGTTTAGAACCTAAAAGATTTCGGTAAATGGCAAGAATTTGGAATTCTTACAATTACGGTAAGGATTTGGGAGTGTGAAATAAGAATCATTGAAATTATGTTCAATTGATATATTCCACAAAGTAAGGATCATAGAAAAACATAGTGTGCATACTTGGTGTATGGCATAACTATAGTTTGGATAAATATAGTGTGCATGCTTAGAGCTTGGCATGACCACTATTTTAATTCAAGTATTAAGTTGATTATTTGAAACATTATGCAATGAATAATGTGTAATCAATATGGTGATAAGTAAAAGGTGTTCTATTTATATTCATAAGTTCTGAGACCATATTGGATTCGATTATTCTTGTGTTTTACTTTGCATGTTTTGACTTCCAGAATAACTAGGTCATTCTTCTCGAATGACTAAGTTATTCAAACCATCCACAGTCGGTCATATGTTGGAAGTAGGTATGAATCAAGACTGTCATGAAGTTGGCGTGTAGATGTCTAAGGTGTTGGACATAGCAAGAGTTGATACAACATTCATGAGTGCTCATAAGTTCTGAGTATTGGATTAAACCCACGCTCATTTGAATCACTTCATGGATTTTATCATGAGTGAATCTTGAGACGATAATATCTTATATTCTTCAAACCTAGAGATATGAGTTGTTGACTATGAGTTGGTCATACATTGATTGTACAAAAACGTATTGGTAACTCGATGTTATAAAACGTGCCTTTGTGTATGATTCAACAAGTAGTAGAACAAGCATATGAGTAGAAGTTTGTCCATTCTTTTTACCCTTGGAGGTATAAAAGCATATATGTGGGCCCCTCGATGATTTAGAGATGACACCCCTAAGTGCTTGGCCAAGCCTGGACTGATTTGATTTGTTCAATTAGTCGGTCGTCATAAATCGTTAATCGGGAAACAACAAATGGACAAAGAGAATGATTATAATCCATGTCTCAGTCCATATGATATCTAGAATGGAGGAATATATGATCCCTTATCTAATGGACAAGTCATTGACTGGGTCAGAGTTCGACAGCGACTTTAAGAGCTACGATTGCTAGTCGGGTTTTGGAGTCATACGCAATAATAGTTTTAGACTTATCCAAGTGGGAGACTGTTGGATTAGTGTCTAAGTCCATAACTAGAATTGGTATGTACTTGACCCGATTTGGCATGGTCCATTTGGGTTGCATGGCATCGGAAGATTTGGATAGACAAAATGAGAAAAAAGGATACTTATGATTTATATTAATATATTATAAGTTCTAATATATTAATATGGAATCATATTATTTAATTACTATTGATCAAGAATTAATTTAGTGATAAAAAAGGAACTAACTAAATATGGACTCTTATATATATATATATATATATATATATATATATATATATATATATATATATATATATATATATATATATATATATATATATATATATATATATATATATATAGGATGGGCCAAGTTCATTTAGGTTGGGCTAAGCTTTCATGGATAGTCCATGGAGTGTTTAACCCATGGATCATATGGAAATGAAAGGTCATGGGTATTAGGGTTTACTTGAATGTAACCCTAATCCTCCACACTATATAAAGAGGTCCCTAGTTCATGAAATGGACACTAGTGTGTACACACAAGAGGGCAAAACCGATTTGGTGCAAGTATCCTTATTCTCAAGTTATTCCAAGAGTTCATGGTTTTGAGGTGCAACACTTGGGGCACTTGGCTCTTAAAGGTTCAAAACTTCAAGCTCCATCAAAAGGTATGTCATTCTACTAGATTCTTGTAGTATAATTGCTTCATATTATGCTAGTTAGGATGAAACCTTGGAATATTGAATATTTGCATGTATAATAGAGAAAACATAGATCCAACGTTTATAGGGTTGCATGTACACCATAGGAGTGTTAGAATGCTCAAAACCCTTTCAAGATACCACAAAGTGCTCGACAGGAGAGGTATGAGATCATTGTCTCCATGATCACAACCAAAATGTAGGATGGTGAACCCATCACGGCCCACTTGCAAAAGATGCAGAGATTCGTGGACCGCTTGCTTAAATTGAATGTCAATTTTGATGAAGAGTTGGCCATAGATATTATTCTACACTCTTTACCTTCTTGTTATGATCAGTTTCATATGACCTTTCATATGAACAAGGAGGAGGTCACTCTTAGCAAGATTCAAGGCCTTTTAAGGACTGCAGAGAGCGACCTGAAAGGCAAGTCTCTGCAGTCCTTAAAAGGCAACTTGGTATGTCTACTCCGACTACTACTTCTGCCCCTATTATATCAATCGGACATGGGAAGGGAAAGAAGAGGAAGGCTTTCTACAAGATCCGCAATGGAAAGTCTTGTTGAGAGAAAAACTTTGAGACACACTTGAACAAACGTTAGAACAAGTATATTGCGCAATAGTTAATCTCGAAAGATCTAAAAGCTCAACAATAATATTAATAAGTTAGAGTTAGATAGTTAGAGAGTTAGTTGCGGAATTGTAAAGAAATGGAAATGACAACAATTGTTATATCAAGAATACACAAAAGTTGATTCATAACGAGGAATGCATTCAAGCCAAGTTAATAAGTGAGATCAAACTTAGTGATTAAGTCACAAGAGACTTGCTCCGAAGAGAGATTGTAATCAGTTATATTCTAGTAAGATTTGAGAGTAAGAAGTGATGCGTAGATAGAGAGATAGAAAAGATAGCTTCAGAGATGTGTATTCAGATCTATTGAATAAGTGAGAATGAGCTCTATTTATAGAGACTCAAGAATTACATTTAATTCACTCTCTAAGAGTAGCCATGCAAGGCATACTGGACAATAGAGAGTATTACAGAAAGATAAATAAACTAAGTAAAGTAAGAGTGACTGCGGTTGGCTAGATGACTTTGGATGCGGTTGCTGATGAGGGAGCTTGACTGTGGGTTTTTGTAGGCTGCGGTAGCTGAAGTTCAAGAGGGTCACTTTTCATGATTTAACAATTTCCCCCTAAGTGACCTCTTTAACTTTTCTTCAGCTATCAAGTTTAAGAAACTTGATCAGGATCCGCCAAAACTTCCTGATATTTTCCAACCAAGTGATTCTTCTTAAAATCTCAAACTTGACTTCAGCAGTTGTGTGCTTTGATCTTTCAACTGCGGTTCGACAGATTTCAGGTTGCTTCCTGGTGAGGCGATTCATGGCAGTCATAGGAATAAAGTATTTGACTTTATCGGTCTTCCTTTTGAAAATGACTCCGAGTTTAGGGAAGTTGGTTGCACCTAAGGATCTTTCTTGATAACCTTCGGTAGGCATCGGTGCAGGATCGAGTGGTGGTAGGTCGGACTTCTTGGCAATGGTGGGGTAGATATTGATGGGTTTTGAGCATTCTAACACTTCCTAAGTGTACATGCAACCCTAATAACCTTGGATCTATGTTTGTCTAACAATCATGCAAAGTTGAATTCCAAGGTTGTATTCCTATCTAGCATACATGGGGAACATTTTTAACTTGAATGAAAGATAGAATAACTTACCTTGTTGTGGATTATGATCCTTGAAACCTTGTGAGCCTAGCACCCCAAGTGTGATGCCTCAAATGCTTCACACAACACCAAATGCAAAGGAGTAAACTTTGAGAGAATCTTACACTTGCAAAATCGGCTCTAGCCCTCTTGTTTTTTAGTGTCGCCGATTTTGGTGGAGAACATGTTGCTTATATAGTGTGTCACATCTAGGGTTACACCATGTAAACCCTAATGTGGCATGACTCTTCATTTCCATGACCCATGGGTTTGTAACTCCCATGGAGCCTCCATGGAGCATCCTATGGGTGGAACCCAACTTGATAATCCATGGAGCCTCTTAGCCCACTATATAAGATATGGAAGATTTACATAATCTACCCATATATTTAATTAGTTATCTTTTGATCACTTAATTAATTCTAAATTAATTCTTGATCAAACTAATTAAATAATATTATTAATATATTAGAACTTATAATATATTAATAAACCATAAGTGTTATTTCTCTCATTTTAGTTTATCCAATTGCATGGTGCCATGCAACCCAAATGGACCATGACGGGTCGGGTCAAGTACATACCAGAAATAGTTATGGACTTATACACCTTATCCAACAGTCTCCTACTTTGATAAGTTTAATAACTATAACTGCAATACTTCAGGAACCGATCGGCAATCGTAGCTCTTTCAAGGTCTCTCGGAACAGAGAAGATGATGATACACCATTTAAGATAAGTGATCATATAATCCTCTGTTCTAGATATAAGCCGGACAAATACATGGAACAATGTCTTACTTATTGTCCAGCAGTTTGTTTCCCGATTTCCGATTTGTTTGACAAAGAACTTAATTGAACACATCAACTTAGTTCTGACCGGGCCCGGTACATAGGTCAAAACAAAATCATCGAGGGGCCCAGATATCAGCTTCTAATCCAAGAAGGAACAGATAAACTTCGACTCATATGTTTGTTCTACCACTCATTGAATTATACACAAAAGCACGTTTTATAACATCGAGTTACCAATGCGTTAACGTACAATCAATGCATAACCAACTCATAAGTAACAAATCATATCTCTAGGTTTGAAGACTTATATGATATTACCGTCTCACGATCACTCGAGATAAATTCCATGAAGTGATTCCAGTGAGTGTGGGTTGAGTCCAATGCTCAGAACTTATGAGCACTCATGAGTGTTGTAGCCATGTCCAACAACTTAGACCTCTGCAACCAATCATGACAGTCTTGATTCATACCTACTTCCGACATATGACCGACTGTGGAGGTTCGAATAATATGATATACAAAACATAATTATTCTGGAAGTCAAAACATGCAAAAGAAATATAGTAAACGATCGACAAGAGATAGCAACACTTTACTCATAAATAAAACACCTTTTATTCATCATCTAATGTCAATTACACTTTACAAATTTCAAGGTTATCTAACTACTAAATCTAATTTCATCCTTCAGCCCTATGCTCCGAGCATGCTGGATATGCTTAACCCGAGTCAGTCCCTTCGTGAGGGGATCTGCTGGATTCTCATCCGATGATACCCTCTTTTCCACGAGGAGTCCTTCTTCTATTCGATGTCTGATGAAATGGTATTTTCTGTCGATGTGTCTGGATCTCCCGTGATCCCTTGGTTCCTTGGCTAAGGTACCTGCACTTTCACTATAACAGAAAATTTCCATTGGCTCTTTAATAGCTGGTACAACTCCAAGGTCTCCAATGAAGTTCTTCAGCCATATCGCCTCATTTGCTGCCTTGCTAGCTGCTATATACTCTAATTCGCAAGTTGAATCAGCCACTGTCTCTTGCTTGGAACTCTTCCAAGAAATTGCTCCTCCCTTTAACGTAAAGACCCAGCCTGACTGAGAGCGGAAATTATCCCTATCAGTCTGAAAGCTAGCATCACTATACCCTACAACTCTCAAGTCTTCACTCCCACCGAGGGTAAGGACCTAGTCCTTAGTCCTCCGTAGGTACTTGAGGATATTCTTTACCGCAGTCCAGTGTGCCTTGCCAGGGTTCCCCTGATACCTGCTAACCATGCTCAAAGAAAAGGCTACATCAGGTCGAGTACATGTCATAGCATACATGATCGATCCTACAGCCGAAGCATAAGGTATTCGACTCATTTCTGCTATCTCAGCCTCAGTACTAGGGCTTTGTGTCTTACTCAATCTGGCATTACTCTAGATGGGTAACTCTCCTTTCTTGGAGTCCTGCATGCCGAATCTCTTCAACACCTTATCCAAGTAAGTACTCTGACTAAGTCCAATTAGTCTTTTACTCCAGTCTCTCAAGATCCTTATCCCTAGAATATAGGCAGCTTCTCCTAGGTCCTTCATAGAGAAACACTTCCCAAGCCAGGACTTAACTTCCTGCAGAGTTGGGATGTCATTTCCTATGAGTAGTATGTCATCCACATACAATACCAAAAAGCTAACTATACTCCCACTAGCCTTGACATATACACAAGATTCATCTTCACTCCTAGAAAAGCCAAATTCCTTGACTTTCTCATCAAAGCAAAGATTTCATCTGCGAGGTGCTTGCTTTAACCCATAAATGGATTTCTCAAGCTTACACACTCTATTAGGGTACTCTATGTTGACAAAACCCTCTGGCTGACTCATGTAAACATCCTCAGCCAACTTTCCATTAAGGAAAGCGGTTTTGACATCCATTTGCCATATTTCATAGTCATGAAATGCAGCGATGGCTAACAGAACCCTAATAGACTTAATCTTGGCCACTGGAGAAAAGGTCTCATCATAATCAACTCCCGGAGTTTGTGAGAAACCCTTTGCAACCAGTCGTGCCTTATAAGTGTGTACATTACCATCCATGTCGGTCTTCTTCTTGAAGATCCATTTGCACCCTACAGTCTTACGACCTGGTACATTCTCAACCAAGTTCCAAACTTGATTGTCATACATGGACTGTATCTCGCTGTCCATTGCCTCTTTCCACTTGGCTGACTCAGGGCCTGCCATGGCTTCCGCGTAACTGTTAGGTTCATCCAGACCTATCAGTGTCTCATCACTGATAAGTGTATCACCTTCCGCAGTAATATGGAATCCATAGTAATGCTCAGGTGCATTCCTAACCCTTGTGGAGCGCTTCAGAGGTATAGACTTGTCAATTGGCTCAACAGAAGTTTCCTCCTCAAGTTGAGTGCTAGGGTTTGAAGTTCCTTCACCACTTGACTCTTGAATTTCTTCAAGGTCAACTTGCCTCCCACTGTCTCCTTGGCTTATGAACTCTCTCTCTCTCGAAAGAAAGCCCTCCTAGCTGCAAAGACCACATTCTCACTAGGTCTGTAGAAGAGGTAACCAAAGGATTTTTGTGGGTAGCCGATGAAAATACACCTCTCACTTCGAGGTTCGAGCTTATCATGAGTCTCGCGTCTCACGAAAGCCTCGCAACCCCAAATCTTAATGTGGTCTTGTTTGGGTACTTTACCAGTCCACATCTCATGAGGAGTTTTGGCAACTTTCTTTGTGGGAACTAGATTAAGGATATGGGCGGCAGTCTCTAAGGCATACCCCCAAAATGAGATTGGTAGCGAAGCTCGACTCATCATGGAACGAACCATATTCAACAAGGTTCGATTACGCCTCTCAGCTACACCATTCAACTGCGGTGTCCTGGGAGGTGTCAATTGTGAGACAATCCCACATTCCCTAAGATAGTCGAGGAACTCTGAACTAAGATACTCACCACCTCGATCGGATCGAAGCATCTTAATGTTCCTGCCCAATTGATTCTCGACTTCCTGTTTAAACTCTTTAAACCTCTCAAAAGTCTCTGACTTATGCTTGATTAAGTAGACATATCCATATCTACTGTAATCATCAGTAAAAGTCAAATAATAACGATTAGCATCCCTTGTGGCATGTTTAAAGGGCCCACACACATCCGTTTGTATAAGATCCAACAAACCTTCACCCCTCTCACAAGAACCTGTGAAGGGTGACTTTGTCATTTTTCCAAGTAAGCATGATTTGCAACTATCATCTGACTTTAGGTCAAATGACTCCAATACTCCATCCTTTTGGAGTTGGCCTATGCGTTTCTTGCTTATATGTCCAAGACGACAATGCCATAATGATGATTTATCCAAGTTATTATCATTAACAGAATCAATACACAATACATTATTTCCTAAGTTATCAACCACAGATACAGTTTCATACACACCATCACAAGGTAATTCTTTAAAATAAAGAACATTATTAAATAAAGCATTAATCGAACCAACTTCATTATCAAATGAAAAGGTGAAACCTTGTTTATACAATGCATGAAAGGAAATAATGTTTCTTGCCATTTCTGGCGAATAACAACATTTATTCAAATCTAAACTATACCCACTACTTAGCGATAAAGTATAAACTCCAATCTTGGTGACAGGTAAAGCTTTCCTATTCCCCATGATTAAGTTTATTCTTCCATGCTCCACATTCTCACTTCTTCTTAGTCCCTGCAAATCATAACAGATATGAATACCACAACCGGTATCAAGGACCCAAGAGTTAGAATGGGGTGAGTTATTAGATAAGATAGTGTAAATACCTGCATGGTTGGGTTTAACTTTCCCATCCTTCACATCTTGCTGGTACTTTGGGCAGTTCCGCTTCCAATGTGACTTTTCATGGCAATAGAAGCATTCAGCCTCTTTTGGGTCAGAAGAAGGAGTGACGAAACCTTTCTTGGTTCCACTTGAAGAAGAGCCATCAAGGGTCCTAGCCTTGGTACCCTTCGAAGAGCTCTTTCTCTTCTTCCCTCTACCTTTCCCGATTGCCAAAACCGGGGCGGAGTTTGGAGTAGGAGTGTTAACAACTGACTTACCCTTAAGACCTGTTTCCGCGGTCTTGAGGAGTCCCTGAAGTTTGCTGAGTGTGACCTCTTCCTTATTCATGTGATATGTCATGCGGAATTGATCATAGCACGATGGTAAGGAGTGCAAAATGATATCTATTGAAAGCTCCTCATGGAAGTTCACATTAAGCTTTAGCAACCGATCCACATACCTTTGCATTTTCTGCATGTGGCTCATGACGAATTCCCCGTCCTTCATCATGGTTGTTATGATAGAGCATATGATTTCATACCTCTCTTGTCGTGCACTTTGATGGTATCTTTCCATCAGATCTTGGTGCATTTCAAAAGGGTAGAAGTCCTCATAGGACTTTTGGAGTTCCGCTGTCATGGTGGCCAACATGATGCATGCCACTTTTGTAGCATCCCTTTCATGTGCCCGAAAGTCAGCGATCTCCTGGGGAGTTGTAGTGGTCTCATCAATCTCCTTAAGCTCCTTGTCAAGGACATATTCTTTGTCCTCGTAGCGGGTAATCATCCTGATGTTTTTGATCCATTCATTGAAGTTGGATCCATCAAAAGTGACTTTCCCACACAAGTTCATAAGGGTAAAGGAGCCATTAGGATTAGAGCCAGAAGCAGCATTGTTTGAAGACATCTGAAAGAAGAGAACAAGATTAGTTTAGATATTAAGAGAGTCCTTAATAAAACACCCAAATGTAATATTAAGGCTAGGATCCAATCACAATATATTATAACTTAGAAGAGGTATGCCGTAATCCAAGCTATAACATATTTGAAAGGTAGGTGAATGACGATTCACCAATTTCCACCATGAAAAACGAAATATAAATATTAGGTTTTTAATTGGTTCTTAGAAATTCCTAGATTCTTTTGAGATTCAATGAACTTTTCAAAGGCATGTTCCAATCTCGAGTGTGCCCTCCAAGTTTTGTGACTGGGATACCGAGGATCACAAAACGAGGTGTGAAGTAACCATGCAAATCACTTGGTACCCTCAAGGTTTATCACTCAATCGATGTGCCGGTAAACCACACACGCTCCACCGATGCTATGGTAAACCTTAAGTCACCCTTTACCTACCTTGTTAAGTCCAAGTTAGTGTGCCGGTTAACCACACACGCTCCACCAACGACTTAAACAAAGTGTAAAGTGTAATTTCATGGATTAGCACCTTATTCACATTTTCCTAAAGTAACTAAGATTGGGAATTTAATAAAAGCATTTAGTTACTTTATAATATTCATCATACTTTTAATGAGAATTTATAAGTCCTTATCTTACCCGTTCGGCTAACGACCCTCCACCGATCAAGGAAGCGGTGGGTGAGAGTGGACACCCATTAAGTTACCATTTTATAGGCAACAACCTTATACCCCCCTTATAGACCGGCTTCGTGAATGAGGCGTACTAGCGGTAAGACGACTTGTTGTTATACATATATATATTAGTAACTTATAATATTATAAAGTATAAGGGTTGAATTTTAACTTTTAAAATTCTAAGGGTTGGAACTAAAGTTTTAATCAAGACTTTACATGTTCCAAAACTTGAGGGCAAGTTTTGTAAACTTCCAAAACTTTTCATTTCTTATAACTTATGAATTAATTGAGTAATAAAAATGAAGACTCTTCATTTTTATAAATCTTGTGTTCTTTTAATGGCTTTAATAAAAGTGAGACTTTTGGTTTTCCATAACTTGAGGACAAGTTATGGACTCCATTAAAACACATTATGATCATGAATTAAACTACCATGAAGGTTACCAACAATTCCTATGATCATCTAATCTTCATAAGTTCAAGAACATGAATATGAACACTTTCAAGAATCAAAAATTACACTTAAAAAAAACTTGTAATTTAACGATTTTTTTTTCAAGCTGTTTACACACAAAAAAAAAACAACAAGCAAACCTAGGCTCTGATACCACTGATGGGTTTTGAGAATTCTAACACTTCCTAAGTGTACATGCAACCCTAATAACCTTGGATCTATGTTTGTGTAATAATCATGCAAAGTTGAATTCCAAGGTTATATTCCTATCTAGCATACATGGGGAACATTTTTAACTTGAATGAAAGATAGAATAACTTACCTTGTTGTTGATTATGATCCTTGAAACCTTGTGAGCCTAGCACCCCAAGTGTGATGCCTCAAATGCTTCACACAACACCAAATGCAAAGGAGTAAACTTTGAGAGAATCTTACACTTGCAAAATCGGCTCTAGCCCTCTTGTTTCTTAGTGTAGCCGATTTTGGTGGAGAACATGTTGCTTATATAGTGTGTCACATCTAGGGTTACACCATGTAAACCCTAATGTGGCATGACTCTTCATTTCCATGACCCATGGGTTTGTAACTCCCATGGAGCCTCCATGGAGCATCCTATGGGTGGAACCCAACTTGATAATCCATGGAGCCTCTTAGCCCACTATATAAGATATGGAAGATTTACATAATCTACCCATATATTTAATTAGTTATCTTTTGATCACTTAATTAATTCTAAATTAATTCTTGATCAAACTAATTAAATAATATTATTAATATATTAGAACTTATAATATACTAATAAACCATAAGTGTTATTTCTCTCATTTTAGTTTATCCAATTGCATGGTGCCATGCAACCCAAATGGACCATGCCGGGTCGGGTCAAGTACATACCAGAAATAGTTATGGACTAATACACCTTATCCAATAGATATCTGCGTCAATTTTTGCAAAATCACAGACAACTTCCTTCAAAAACATACTAGCCCTTTCAAGCGCTATCTTCATCTTCGGGTGCTTCTCCGACTTGTTCTGGAACACCTTTGCTATAAGAAAGACTTCTTCAGGATTCATGCAGGGGAAGTCAGCTTGGGTGCGGACATAGTCGTGTTCCCTTCTTGTGAGAGTGTATTGAATGAAGTCAGCCTTCATGAATTTCCGGGGCTTGAAGTTTTTGACTACGGATGGTCTATCGTTAGACCAGATTTTCTCAATGGGAGAGGCATGCTTGGCATAAAATCGGTCAAGTCTCTCGAATTCCATTGGCAGTTTTTTGTGGTCTAGAAGGTTGCGGTCAAACTGCTCAAACACTGTGAAGTATTTAGCATTTGGGGAGATTGGAACATCCCAGTAGCCATCCAGGGGGGTTCAGCATATGTGAGATATGGTTTGTAGTCGTCATCTAGCAGTCTGCGGTGGGGATTGATCCAAGAGTTTATCAAGGATTCATCCATGACAGTGTAAAAACCGTATTCTCTCCATATAAGCTCAGCAAGTTTAGCTGCTTTCCAGTCTTTTTTCTTTTGGGTGGTGGCAGGAGAGTCATTTGAGCTTGGAGAGGACATGTGATCAACCAGATTTTTCAAGTGAGGGGGAGTCTCTGGTTTCTCAGGAGTGATCTCCTTTTGTGGTGGAGTGTGATGAGATGGTTGCGGTGCAGGTTGCGGTGTAGGAATTCTTTCTGTAATTATGGGGGGACTTTGATGTTGTGAGACACTTTTGGAATGATTGGAGTGATGGACTTCTTCTTCACTACTTCCCCCTCTTGAGGAATGCAACGCAGGAGCATCCTCAAGCCATTGTTTGAGGCCATCAACTTTGGCATAGACTTCCTAAAACTGGGCTTTAAGGGCATCTGCCAACTGTTGATTGTTGGGGATGGTGGAGTTGAAGAGCAGCCTGTGAATTTCCTTGGTGAGTTAAAGGATTTCAGGACCATGGAAGTTTATTGACAAAGATCGTTGCAGTCGGTTGATAGTATCTTGAAGGACTGAGATAGTGGACTCATATGTAGTGTGAGTCTCAGCTATCAGCTTTTGAGATTGGGAGGATTGGTCTGCAATGGCTGCTTGTAGATCTTTCTTGATTGTGGTTACCTCAGAGATGAGGCGTTCCGCAGCAGCCATGAATTCCTTGTGATCTGCTTGACGATTGTTATCTAGGGACCGAATTCCCATTTCGACCTTGAGAGAAATTCTTTCAGCAGCCAATCTCTCATGAGTTTCCAAGCGTTCTATCCTTTCGATCAAGGACTGCGGTCTGGACATGTCTTCTTGTTGCGGTTGAGTTGGCTTGACCGCAGCGAGAATCTGATCGACCTTTGCTTGCAGGCTCAAAAATTCTTTTCTTGTTACAGCATTCTTCTTCTTTTTCTTCTTCTCTTTGGGCTTAGAAGTTGAATGATGAGAGCCACTGGATTCTTCTTCTTCATCAAACATCATAAGATCATCATCAGAGGGAGAGGGTTGATTTACCTCCTAAAGATCAACATCATCAAAACCGAAGGTGGGAGCAGAGCTGACTTCTATGTCGGTTCCTTCGTCTTGTGAGTCTTAAACAGGTGGAGTTGGAGGGACTTTAGAAGCACCGGCACCGGCATGAGTGGACTGGGCCTTGCGCATCATCTCAGCCATCTCAGACGTCCAATCTTGAACCTTTTGTATGGTGGCTACGGTATTCACATTGTTAATTGCGTCTGCCCAATACTTAGCCACATAATGGATTTCCTGTTCCTTTTGCTGTTGTTGCTTGATTTGTTGATCTTTTCGTGCTTGGAATGCCCTACGGAAAGCGGCATACTTTTTGATGTCGGCCTCGAACACGGGAGTGTAGTGTAACCATGAGTCATTAGATTCTTCACCGTCAAATCCTTGGTATCGCACCGAAGTGTCCTTCGGGTCCACGGATCCTTGCACATTTGTGCTCACCGTGCCTAAACCACCTGTTACTGATGTAAGCAGAGTAGGATTTCCTGAGCTTCCTCGGTCTCCTTGACCCGTAGTCAAGTTTGGTCGCGGCTCAGTTCCAGCAAGGGCGGAAGAAGTGCCCTGCGGTTGGGAAGGTGTTTGAAGTGTTTGGGTTACATTCAAGAGGATGGAGTTCAACTCCTCGAGAGAAAAGAAATGCAGTCGGGAAGCCCTGGAGACCTTAGGGCGAGAACCAGTGTTATCCTCTTGGGATTGAACTGGTGGGGAGTCTCCACGTTGCGGTGAAACAGACTCACTTTCTGAGCCTGAGTGGTATTCGATTGTGGTGTTGAATGGGTCTGCGGCCACCCCAAGGACTACCGGAGCCTTTTGAGAGGCTGAGGTATCAGTCCGGTCACGCATTTGGCTAGTGGGATTGGTTTTTCTTTTCTTAAGGATGGCAATTGGTTTCGTATCCTCATCAGAGTCATTATCATTTGTGGGTGCGGTTGGTTTGGTTTTGCGTTTCTTTGAGGGTGCGGTTGGTTTGGGAGCATCTTTCTTTGGGGTTCTTTGTTTCTTGGAGACATTGCGGGGGCCTTGATGGGTTGAGGCTAGTTTCTTTCTTCTTTGAGAAAGATTGGAGAGAGTAGTGGAAGATGGGAATGCGGTACTTCCAGGGGTAATGATTGCGGATGGGGTTGGAAGAGGCGGGGTAGGAGGGTATGGGGCAATACCTTCCGTAGCCTCAATATGATCTGAGACATCAGCAGTCTCAAGACCAAGAGTGGTGAGAATGTGGGTTGGAAGTCTTCTAATAGGTCCAAAAACAGATGATCAGATGAGGGATTGTACCTTTTGAGATCCTTGGTGACAAAGAAGTTGATGTCATTACCCATGCTGATTCCTGCGTCCGCATGGAGGTCTGAAATGCAAAGGGACCAGAATCTTGCAAATGTAAGTTCCGTAGGGTTTTCCCTTGGGCTCTCCTTGGGAATGTATTGTAGAAAAATCATCCCATAGTATCTGACCGTAGTTCACATCATGGCCAGTGAAAATGCTCCATACTAACTCTAGGATTTTGAGTCCCATGTTATCCGTGCCTCCGGTTCTGCCTGATAGACTGCGGATGACAAAATGGCATACAAATTGCCAGACCGCAGACAGTTGGTTTTTCTTGAATTCCCCAATGCCTTTGATTTTCTTCTGATATCCCATCTGGTAAAGTGCAGAAGTGATGTCCGCCATGGATGGAGTAAAAATCTTGATGGAGGGATGAACAAGAAGGTTAATGGCAGAGAGAAACTTTTCTTTAGACAGAATGACCAAAGAATCGTTAACAAGGTTAAGATGCACTTCTTGAGGGTTCTCGAGTGGTCGATAAGCTGAAAAGGCACATTTGAATAGGGTTGAAAGCGGGACAATATCTGTGAATGAATCGAATGGACCAAACAGGGGGTGATTGGTCAAGAACTTGATCATTAGCTTGATTGGAGCATTGTAAGATGAATGGTCTTCGAATATAGCTCTAAAATTACTTGAGGCAATCGCAGGTATGGGATGTCTTGAAGCATAGTCTGAACCTGTAGGGTTCACTGATCCAGATGCTTCGGAGTGTTTCTTGGATACACCGGATTTCACCATTGTAGGAGTTTGAGAGAAAGTATAGAAACAGAGTGTGAAAATGGAGAAAGGATTCAAAGTTCAAAGAGCGTAAACTGTTCTTGGGGAAGAAGAAAGGTTTTTATGGGGATGGAGGTGAACAGTAAACCATTTTACCCTAGGTAAAAGAATAAGGTAAAAAAAAAAAAAAATGTTTGAGGGTTCTTTTGATTTGGGAGGGGAAATCTCAGCCACAAATTATGAAACGGTTTAAAATATTTTTGAGATTTTACCAAATAAAAAGGGTTTGCATTTAATGAAAAGTCAGACGTACATCATCACGTCTGGTGATTGTATGGTGAGGGTTGGTTTGATCCGTTATGCAAAGAGAAGTTGTAACGGATTGGACGTGTTGGGTAAGCGGAAAAGACAGATTAAGGATTTGCTTATGGAAAAACGTTTTTTTTGTCATCATACCTAAAATAGATCTGACACAAGGTTTATTCAAAAAGAAGGTGGGACAGTTTTTCAAGGAATGTTTTTTAATTTAAAGTTTTCTTATTTAATGAAGGATCATTAAATAGCACACCATGATCCAAAGATTAATGAAACAGTTGAGAAACTATCAAGGTGGTTGCG
The DNA here is from genome assembly GCF_052849685.1 of Lactuca virosa. Taxonomy (NCBI): domain Eukaryota; kingdom Viridiplantae; phylum Streptophyta; class Magnoliopsida; order Asterales; family Asteraceae; genus Lactuca; species Lactuca virosa. Next base: position 105,727,060 of record NC_136430.1, on the reverse strand, counting down.
GATTGAGACTTCATTGCGAATGGATCCTTTGTTATTGCGGATAGATCACTTATCATTGCGGATGGACAGATGTATGACTGAAGTAGAACTGAGGAGAGCACTTGTACAAGAAGTTAGTAACAACAAACAATAAGGACCAGTGAAGGATAATTATGATATATGGTTGCGGTACATAGACTGCGGTACACAGGATATACCAAAACCATCTATCATAATTAACTTCAGTTAGGACCGCAACAGAGACCAAGGATGGTCTGCGGTACTTATTAATTCAAAAAGAATTGTGGGTCCGGATTCATCATTCCTAACATTTGTAAGAAACTGTTGAGTTTTGTAGAGTCAAGCACCTGTGTGAACACATCAGCAATCTCTTCATGAGTATGGACAAAGATGAGTTCAATGTTACCTTTCAGGATGTGGTCTTTGATGAAGTGATACCGTAGTTCAATATGCTTGGTCTTGGAGTGCTGAATAGGATTGTGAGAAATCGCTATGGCACTTTCAGAGTCACAGTAAATCGGTATCCGCAACATTCTGTATCCGTAGTCCATAAGTTGTGTCTTCATCCATAGTACTTGTGAACAACAGCTGGCTGCGGCCACATATTCAGCTTCTGCGGTGGACAGAGATACACCATTTTGTTTCCTTGAAGACCAGCTGACGAGTCCTCCACCCAGAAATTGACATCCACCTGAGGTGCTTTTTCGATCTAGTCTGCATCCGGCGTGATCCGCATCTGTGAATGCTTGAAGGCTGAAGTCATTGCCTGCGGGGTACCATAATCCAAGAGACTTGCTTCCTTTCAGGTACCGTAGTATTTGTTTGGCTGCGGTCCAATGTGACACTTTTCGGTCAGCCTGATACCTTGTGCATACACCTGTTGCAAAGACAATGTCTGGCCGGCTTGCGGTGAGGTACATCAAAGAGCCAATGATACCTCTATAAGTCTTGTGATCCACAGATTCGCCTGAGGGATCAGCAGAGATCTTATATCCGAAGGCCATGGGGACCTTAGCCGAAGAAAAGTTGTCCATAGAATATTTCTTTAACAGTTCAGTGGTGTATTTCTCCTGATGAATGAATATCCCTTGCGGAAATTGTTTCACTTGAAGTCCTAGAAAGAAGTTAATCTCTCTATTCATGCTCATTTGGAACTTGTCGGTCATGAGCTTAGCAAATTCATCCACCATTCCTTGATCAGTTGATCCGAAGATGATATCATCCACATATATTTGTACAAGCATGAGGTGATCACCATTTTCTTTTCTAAATAAAGTGGGATCAATCACTCCTCTTTTGTATCCAGATGAGATAAGAAATTCAGAGAGAGTCTCGTACCACGCTCTTGGGGCTTGCTTCAGACCGTATACTGCTTTTTCAAGTTTGTAGCAGTGGTCTGGGAATTCAATACTTTCAAATCCTGGAGGTTGCTGAAGATAAACCTCTTCTTTTAATTCCCCATTGAGAAATGCACTCTTTACGTCCATTTGGTGTACCTTGACGTTCTTGTGGGCTGCGTATGCTAAGAAGATTCTGATGGCTTCCATTCGTGCCACCGGAGCATACGTTTCATCATAGTGAATACCTTCAAGTTGACTATAGCCCTTTGCAACTAACCTTGCCTTGTTTCTGACTACCGCACCAGATTCATCCAACATGTTTTTGAATACCCATCTAGTACCAACAATGGTGTGACCATGTGGCTTCGGGATGAGCTGCCACACTTTGTTTCTTTTGAATTCTTCTAGCTCTTCTTGCATTGCGGATATCCAATCAGGTTCTAGTAATGCTTCTTTGATCGTTCGGGGCTCGACCGAGGACATAAATGTTGCGTAGTGACAATGATCAGATAAGTCCTTGGAAGATCGAGTCTGGATACCTGCGGATGGGTTGCCAAGTATTTGTCCTGGTGGGTGGTCCTTCGTCCATACCTGTAGATGGGGTTGCAGATGATCAGCAGCTGCGGTAGAGGGAATGTCTTCGATATCAGAAGACTTTGCGGTTGGAGATGGCAGTTCCTCCTGGATTTGAGAACATCCTGCAGAATCATCATGGATAGTTGGAGCGAGAATGAAATTTTCGTGAGCAGTTGGAAGAGGTTCCCCCTGTATTGCTGATGGGAGTTCCCCTTGAACCTGAGAAGGTTCCCCCTGAACTGCGGATGGAAGAGTGATAATCCTAGAGTCTGTTCTTGTGTCAATGTTCTCTATGTTTTCATCATCCGAGTCAGAAGAGACATTTGATGGTAATAATTCTCTGCGGATGGGAACTTGAGCTATATCAAGTACTGGAACCTCGATGGTTGTTGCTTGATCCGGAGTAGAGCTTTCCCCCTCAACCGGCGAGGTGGAAGTATTGAGAGATGCTACTTCGGATAGTGATGGACCAGATACATCAGCGTGCTGCTGTTGAGCTTCTTGAGACACAAGAACTTCGGATAATTTGGCTGTTTCTACAGGGTCGAAGAGATCGTCATAGTTGACTTCAACTAGGTTTAATGGACCCGAAGAGGCATGAATATCACTTTCCAGGATTGTTGTGGTTTCATAGGAAGGAGGGGTGTTGCGGATGTGATAGTCATCAAATTTCACATCAAAGCTTTCAATGATCAACCTTGTGCGTCTAATGAGAACTCGATAAGCAACCTTGTTAGTGGAGTAGCCAAGGAAGATGCCTTCATCAGACGTCAGTGCAAACTTGTTAAGCTGATCTCTGTTGTTGATCACAAAACATCTACACCCAAAGATATGAAAGAAGCGGACATTTGGCTTGCGGTTGTCAAGGCCCTCATACGGTGTTTTGTTGAGATGTTTGCACACAATGCTTCGGTTCTGTATAAAGCATGCGGTGGCTACTGCTTCAGCCCAAAAGTAGAGAGGAAGGTGTGTGAAGTTGAGCATGGATCTGGCTGCTTCTACTAGAGTGTGGTTCCTTCTTTCTACTACCCCATTTTGGTTGCGGTGTGTAGGGAGCTGAGAAGTTGTGAGTGATGCCTTTGGACACCAAGAAACTGTTGAGGAGATGATTAGTAAACTCGGTTCCATTATCACTGCGGATGCGTCGTACTGGCAGCTTGATCTGAAGTTCTATTTCCTTGATGAAGTTGATGAGAATCTGCGGTGTTTCCGACTTGAGTCTGAGGAAGAAAACCCATGTGCAGCGTGTGAAGTCATCTACTATAACCAGTATGTACTTCTTGTGATGGAGACTGGCTACGGTGGATGGACCGCAGAGATCAATGTGCAAGAGCTCCAGTGGTTCAGAAATTGAAGAGTCAATCACCATGGGGTGACTTGCTTTGGGTTGCTTTCCACATTCACATGCAGGACAGAGAGTATCATTGCTGAACTTGAGAATAGGGAGTCCTCTGACTAGTTCTCCAGTGACCAAATTATTGATGTATCTGAAGTTGAGATGAGCTAGCTTGCGGTGCCATAGCCAGCTGACTTCGGATACAGCTTTGGATAGGAAACATAACTGCGGTTTGCCTATGATGAGAGAGACATCCAGAGGATACATAGTACCTTCGGATCGAGACTTGATCAAACATGTTGTAACATCCCAAGTTCGGAAGCAAGAAGTTGAAGGGTGCAAAGTGTAAATTTAGGAAAGGGACTCGACGAGTAGGTCTGCTTACTCGCCGAGTCGGGGCGGGGTTTTATCGCGGATTAAGTGGCCAACTCGCCGAGTCGGCGGCTTGGACTCGACGAGTTGGGGCTGGAATGAGAAAACCCTAATCCCGAGGGTTGCACCCTATTTAAAGGACTTTATGTCCTTCTCCCAGCCTCCTAATCCCCCTGAGAGTTCTAGAAACCCTAATTTTCGTGTGAGGCTTCATTATTGAGGAGATTGGAGCTTGGAAGAGGAAATTGGTGAAAATAGCTTGAGGAATTAAAGGCTAACATCAAGGGGCTTGTGTGGATCTGGGATCTACATCTGTTTGGGCACATCTCAGAGGTAAGAAGCCTTTATCCTAAGCTATTTCCTTTTTAGATTCATCCATGGTGGTTGATTTGGGGTCCCTTAGCTTGTTTGAGATCTATTTCGGGTTTAGAGGCTAGATTTGAGGTTGCAACTTCGGATCTAGGTTAGTTTTGAGCTATAAGAGCATAAAGCATCATCCTTTGGGTTTGTTTGAAAGGATCCTTGTCTCAAACCCTAGCCCTAGAGTGATTTGGACCTTTAAACCCTTGGTTTCACGTAAAGTTTGCAACTTTATGTGAGGGTTAGATTGGAGAAGGGTGGATCTATGGATTGGAGCCCCTGCATGGCTCTAAAAGCCTCTGAATGGTTTGAGAACTGAAGAGACTCGGCGAGTCATATGGGTGTACTCGACGAGTTGTATGAACATGTGCATGGACTCGACGAGTTGAAGAACAACTCGGCGAGTCTGTTGAAGATTGCCTTGGACTCGGCGAGTATGGTCGCAGAACCTAACCTCCTGTGGTTAAAGCTTCAGATTAGTGAGTCGGTTGGCGACTCAGTGATGAATGGTCGTTGGACTCGACGAGTCTTGGGGCGACTCGGCGAGTTGAGTCGTGTTATGGGAGTTTCTGAGTATAGGAACTCGACGAGTCGACGGGTCGACTCGATGAGTAGAATCAACCAGAAAGGTTGACTTTGACTGAGGACTTTGACTTTGACCAAGAGTTGACCAGTTTGACTTCCAAGGGTATTTTGGTAATTCTGTAATTTATGGAGTTGGTTCTTTGGTAGTGTTCTGTGATGAAGATCGTGTCGGTGGTCGGAGCAGCTTGGTCTTATCTTTTCAGTCGGCAATTGCAGGTGAGTTACCCTCACTATATCGACAGGGTCTACGGCACCCAAGGCCGGCCCTTTATCGGATGGAAATCCGGGTATTGTTTGTTATGTTATTGCTTTGTTAGATCTGCATCCTGGTATTTAGGACGGTGTTATGTTAGTGACCTGGTTAAGGTCGGTACCCGGTATTTTAGGGTAATGCTATGCTAGTGACCAGTTAGGTCGGAATCCTGGTTAGGATGTTGATATGCTATGTTATATGTTAGACTGTTTGTCTGGTTAAGGATTTGTTATGTGATTTAATTGTTTTATGTGCACATGGTTGTTGACGGGGGTTGGGTTGAGGCGGGTCCTGCTTTGTGTTGTAGGCCAACATACCCAGGGCGGACCGGATATTCCAAAGGCCCAGCGAGCGGTCTGGATAGGCTGAAGCCCCGAAGAGGGCGGACCAGACGTGCCGAGGCTCGGAGAGTGGACCAGACCGACTGAAGGCCCGGTGCGGGCGGACCAGTCATACTGTAGACTCAAAGAGTGGACCAGGTGGATTGAAGGCCCGGTGCGGGCGGACCAATCACACTGTAGACTCGATGTACATGACTAGACTCGGAGGGTGGACAAGGTGAACTGAAGGCCCGGTGCGGGCGGACCAGTCACACAGTAGACCCGATGTGCATGATTGTTCTATATTGTGATATGATATGAGTATGGTTATATGTGGTTGGTATTTTGGGGGTAGCTCACTAAGCTTTCGGGCTTATAGTTTCAGTGTATTGTTTCAGGTACTTCAGGAGATCGTGGCAAGGCGAAGGCGTGATCGTACCGCTCCTCATGTTTTATGATTTATGTGATATGGTTCTGGGGAATACTCTGATGTTTAAACTATTTTGAAAACGAGATGTATGACCTTAATGGTTTTTGAATTAATTGAAATGTTTTAATTTGGCTCAATTTTTATGGGTGTTACAAGTTGGTATCAGAGCCTTGGTTTGAGTGAATTGGAGAAACATTCGTGTGAATCCAGTCTCAAATCAAGGAGGAATTTTCAAAATGGTTTTCAAAAAGGTTTTCGAAATAAGTAAAGGAGGATGCAGAGGGTACGATCAGCCAGAGCCAGTAAGTAACCCCAAAATACCATACAAGTTATTTGTTTATGTGATATGATAGAACAGCATGCTAGTACTAGGCTAGGGAATTTCAGGAATTTGCATGATAGAATTGCCTGATTATGTGATGCCTACTAGTCTAGGGTTTTCCTTATATGAGATATTCAGCTTTCCTCTAGGAGTGAGGATTGAGTGCTTGTTATGAATGTTGTGCTTAGGGCGTTGTGGTGATACTTGAGACAAATATGGGTAGGTGTGGAAGGTAGTATGGGCCCGTACTACTGAAAGCACAGGACCCGTACGCGTATCAAGGAAGTCACAACCCCCTAGGTTGTTGGTTAGAGGTTAGTTCTCGGAGGTTATGCGCGGTATCTGAGGATCTTGTTGGTGTATTGCAGTATGGTGGTTACGAGGCGTGTTGTGACTGGATCCGGATCGGGATCAGGTCAGGGTGAGCAGGAGGCCCCAGTGGCACCTGAGATTATCGGCCAGGAGGGGCCAATGTTGACAGAGGATCGGGTCAGGGAGATCATCCGTGAGGAGGTGGTCGAGATTGTCCGGGGTCAGATCCCGAAGTTGTTTGGGACTATTAAGTCCGCCATGAGGGAGTACTTTGATGATCGTTATGCAGCTCTTACTGAGACGGCTGCCGCAGCAGCTACAGCGGTTGTAACAGCGATAGGGGGAGGAGCCGGTCGGGGCTTTCAGTATCGGGATTTCGACAATACGAAGCCCCCTACTTTCGATGGAGTTTAGGATCCCATCGTTGCTATGAGATGGTTGTCAGACGTGGAGGGTTGTTTCTTCACTTGTTCATGCCCTGCGGATCAGAGGGTGAGGTGTGCTCTGAACCTTTTGAGGCTCGGGGTGAAGGATTGGTGGAGGATGACTACGGGATCTTATTCTGATGTGCAGCGGACTGCGGTTACTTGGGATCAGTTCCGGGAGATGTTCTGTACTCGTTATGTTCCGCAGGTTGAGAGAGAGAGGTTGGCTCAGGAGTTCCTGCAGCTGAAACAGGATTCAGAGTCGGTGACGGAGATCACCAGGATATTTACTGAGAGGGCGATGTTTTGCTCGGAGTTTGCTTCGGAGCAGGCTTAGATGTCCCGATATATGAGTATGCTCAAGAGGGATATCCGGAAGTTTGTGTCCACACAGAGGTGTGATACCTTGTTAGAGTTTCAGGAGGCCGCCAGGCAGCGTGAGTTGGAGATTGAGTTGTAGTTGCGAGAACAGAGGCAGGCCCCGGTGCAGTCGCAGTCGGCGCCGAAACGGTTCAAAACCGTTGACTCCAGGATTGGGGGTCAGAGCAGCCACACTTGTGAGAAGTGTGGGAAGAGTCATACCGGAGTTTGTAGGTCCGGTGGTGCATGCCGCAAGTGCGGGAGAGAGGGGCATTATGCGAGGGATTGCCGTCAGTCAGCCCCGGTACAGGGTATGAGGATTTGTTATCACTGCCATCAGGTTTGACACTTGAGGGCCAACTGCCCACAGTTTGCTGCAGGATCGGTGCAGGCTCCAGCACCTGCCACTTTGAGGATTACTGGCGGGGGTCAGGGTGGAGCGGAGCCTCCGAGGGCTCAGGGACGCGCATTCCAGCCTACAGCAGAGGAGGTCAGGGCAGAGCCAGATGCAGCTGCGGGTATGTTTCCATCTTGTTATCTTGTTATTTGTGTGGTATTGTAAATCTGTCTGCATTGTTCCGCATGTTTCGTAGTATGATTGAGGATCTTAGTAGTTAGGAGTTGTAGTTAGCGTTCAGGAGGACTCTTGGTCGAAAGATAAGGTATATGATCTCGTTGCTTGGAATAGCAACTACGATGTGAGAAGTGTTCAGCTGAGATTCGACTTCCCTGGAGTTCGGGTGTGCGATGGCGGAAGGGTTATTCAGTAAAGGTTACTCACTCCCGAGGGAGTCAGTTCATGGTTAAGAGGGAATATATGGAGTAAGGGCGATTGAACTATGCCGGTTTTGGGCATCGGTGGTTAGTATTCGGTGCACTAAGTGGGGGAGAATTGGAAAATTCTCCGGTGAAACAACATGCATCCAAGGATGGTTAGTTGTTTGGATTTCAGCAGTGTTTTGCTGAGGGTGTGGATCGGTGAGAGCAAGTGGTAGACAAGTGGGGCGGAGCACAGACCATGGTTTTCGGAAAAGGTGACTGATTGTTGTAAGGCCTAGGGTTAGGCCGGGAATTGAGTATAGGGAATGGAGCTGGAGTTCGGAACCCCAAGAGGGCTAGAACAGTATGCATGGGAGAGATTCCCAGGGAGAATGGTTCAGGATGGCGTTCGACAGTTTTGAGCGGTCCGGATAGACTGAAGGCCGGAAGGCATACCAGTCAGACCGAAGGCTCGGGGAACGATCCAGACAGGCTGAAGGCCTAGGAGGGCGGTCCAGACATGCTGAAGGTTCTGAGAGTGGTCCAGATAGGCTGAAGGCCTGGTAAGGTGGTCCAGTCATGCTGAAGACTCTGGATGTGTTAGTAGATCGGTATGCGGAGAATGAGTGAATACGTCGCCATGCAATAGTAATCGATATGGTCTAGCCCCAAGTATTGATCATGATGATAGAGTTGGCTGGAGGCCGTACGTGGGCCTTGTTAGTTATGTGATCAGATTCGGAGTATATGGGAGTTCGAGAATAGCGGTTGCTCTACATGGATAGTGTAGAGTGGAGTTTAGCTCAGTAGCACTTATAGGTGCGGTAAGGGTTGTTGAGTAGACTTCCTGGAAAGGGAAGGTATGTAGCTCCGGAAGGAGTTTGGGTCCTCTGAAAGGAAGGCAGTGGAGTAAATGGATGATCGAAAGTGCTTGGTAGTAAGCACTGGGATTGTACCAGATATATGGAAGCACATACGGGTTGGATGCCCGTTGAGGTTGTAGCAATGTTGTATGATGCGCAGGCATGTTTTCAGTCTCCTTGGAAGAGGAGGAGGAAAGTGGTTCTAGATTGGAGATTGGGATAGAGGAAGGTGAGACAGCAGGTTAACGGACTCGAGAGTAGTCTCGACCGGTGTTGAGGACTGCATAAGGATATTACAGTCGAAGGTCAAGGACCTAGAAATCGTGATAGGGAGCTGTGAGTGGATTGCACTCCGTTGTGTAGAACCAAAGGGTTCGAGGGTGACGCAAGGACGAGGTCCTTGGTTCCGAGTATGGTTGTAGGCTTGAGTTGTGTATGAGGAGGTATTTCAATCTGGGGTATTCCATCGTGAGGATGACCGGACCCTATGATTGATTGGACTTGGTGTGTTGGTATTCCAGCTCGAGGCTGATTAGGCCAGGTACGAGTGGTTACGCGATATGATTGGTTGATGGGTTACGGGAGCTGAGGGATGTAGTATCCTGTCAGCGCGTAAGGGATAGAACCAGAGAGTGGAACCGGATTTGTTCCGGGTTGCGAATTATCAGGGTTATCGCCAACTTTGGGCGAAGGAAGATGGATTAGTGTCTCAACAGAGCTCAGTGGGGGTTGTGGTATCCAGTTTTCGCAGGTGGCGAATGAATGCGTAAGACGGAAGTAAGTAGTGTCTTCAGGTGGCACTTAGTTGATGAGTGTTGTCATCAAAGAAAAGAAGTCGGTGGCCGACTTGGAGCAGTTAATCAGGACCCTGCAATGGAAGAGATGGATTTTAGGGATTCGATAACTGTGTTTGAAGGAAATCTGGGTTGGTTTGAGATCAGTGGATGCATTGTGGGAGTATCATCCGGAAGTTTGTGTTGCCGCAGGCTTCGAGGACGAAGCCTAATTTAAGTGGGGGAGAATTGTAACATCCCAAGTTCGGAAGCAAGAAGTTGAAGGGTGCAAAGTGTAAATTTAGGAAAGGGACTCGACGAGTAGGTCCGCTTACTCGCCAAGTCGGGGCGGGGTTCTATCGCGGATTAAGTGGCCAACTCGCCGACTCGGCAGCTTGGACTCGACGAGTTGGTGATGGAATGAGAAAACCCTAATCCCGAGGGTTGCACCCTATTTAAAGGACTTTATGTCCTTCTCCCAGCCTCCTAATCCCCCTGAGAGTTCCAGAAACCCTAATTTTCATGTGAGGCTTCATTATTGAGGATATTGGAGCTTGGAAGAGGAAATTGGTGAAAAGAGCTTGAGGAATTAAAGGCTAACATCAAGGGGCTTGTGTGGATCTGGGATCTACATCTGTTTGGGCACATCTCAGAGGTACAAAGCCTTTATCCTAAGCTATTTCCTTTTTAGATTCATCCATGGTGGTTGATTTGGGGTCCCTTAGCTTGTTTGAGATCTATTTCGGGTTTAGAGGCTAGATTTGAGGTTGCGACTTCGGATCTAGGTTAGTTTTGAGCTATAAGAGCATAAAGCATCATCCTTTGGGTTTGTTTGAAAGGATCCTTGTCTCAAACCCAAGCCCTAAAGTGATTTGGACCTTTAAACCCTTGGTTTCACGTAAAGTTTGCAACTTTATGTGAGGGTTAGATTGGAGAAGGGTGGATCTATGGATTGGAGCCCCTACATGGCTCTAAAAGCCTCTGAATGGTTTGAGAACTGAAGAGACTCGGCGAGTCACATGGGTGTACTCGACGAGTTGTATGAACATGTGCATGGACTCGGCGAGTTGAAGAACAACTCGGCGAGTCTGTTGAAGATTGCCTTGGACTCGGCGAGTCTGTTCTTGAACTCGGCGAGTCTGGTCGCAGAACCTAACCTCCTTTGGTTAAAGCTTCGGATTAGTGAGTCGGTTGGCGACTCAGTGAGTTGGACAGTATGGGACTCGGAGATCGTTAGACTCGACGAGTCTTGGGGCGACTCGGCGAGTTGAGTCGTGTTATGGGAGTTTCTGAGTATAGGAAGTCGACGAGTCGACGGGTCGACTCGGCGAGTAGAATCAACCAGGAAGGTTGACTTTGACTGAGGACTTTGACTTTGACCAAGAGTTGACCAGTTTGACTTCCAAGGGTATTTTGGTAATTCTGGTATTTATGGAGTTGGTTCTTTGGTAGTGTTCTGTGGTGAAGATCATGTCGCTGGTCGGAGCAGCTTGGTCTTATCTTTTCAGTCAGCAATTGCAGGTGAGTTACCCTCACTATATCGACAGGGTCTACGACACCAAGGCCGACCCTTTATCGGATGGAAATCCGGGTATTGTTTGTTATGCTATTGCTTTGCTAGATCTGCATCCTGGTATTTAGGATGGTGTTATGTTAGTGACCTGGTTAAGGTTGGTACCCAGTATTTTAGGGTAATGCTATGCTAGTGACCGGTTAGGTCGGAATCCTGGTTAGGATGTTGATATGCTATGTTATCTGTTAGACTGTTTGTCTGGTTAACGATTTGTTATGTGATTTAATTGTTTTATGTGCACATGGTTGTTAACGGGGGTTGGGTTGAGGCGGGTCCTGCTTTGTGCTGTAGGCCAACATACCCAGGGCGGACCGGATATTCCGAAGGCCCAGCGAGCGGTCCGGATAGGCTGAAGGCCCCAAGAGGGCGGACCAGACGTGCCGAGGCTCGGAGAGTGGACCAGGCCGACTGAAGGCCCGGTGCGGGCGGACCAGTCATACTGTAGACTCAGAGAGTGGACCAGGTGGATTGAAGACCCGGTGCGGGTGGACCAATCACACTGTAGACTCGATGTACATTACTAGACTCGGAGGGTGGACCAGGTGAACTGAAGGCCCGGTGCGGGCGGACTAGTCACACAGTAGACCCGATGTACATGGCTGTTCTGTATTGTGATATGATATGAGTATGGTTATATGTGGTTGGTATTTTGGGGGTAGCTCACTAAGCTTCCGGGCTTATAGTTTCAGTGTATTGTTTCAGGTACTTCAGGAGATCGTGGCAAGGCGAAGGCGTGATCGTACCGCTCCTCATGTTTTATGATTTATGTGATATGGTTCTGGGGAATACTCTGATGTTTAAACTATTTTGAAAACGAGATGTATGACCTTAATGGTTTTTGAATGAATTGAAATGTTTTAATTTGGCTCAATTTTTATGGGTGTTACACATGTGTTCCTATCACTTGTCATTACATAGCAAAATTGATCATCAAATTCAACTCGATGACCTGCCTTACATAGTTGGCCAAAACTGATAAGATTGTGTTTAAGGCTTTCTACATAAGCAACCTTTTGAATAGAGAAGTTCCCCGTAGTGAGAACACCATAACCTCGGATGACCCCATTCGCATTGTTGTCGAATGTGACATTTCCACCGTTGCAAATTGGCCTGAAATCCCGAAGGTATTCTAACCTTCCGGTCATGTGCAAGGAGCAGGCACTGTCGATTAACCATTCTTCTTCTTGTTCCTCCTTGCACAAAGCCTGAGAATTACACGGTTAGTTTAGGCACCCAAACTAGTTTGGAGCCTAGGACAACAGATGAGTTTCTGAATGATGCATGGACCGAGGTTGCAGGGACTGGTTTCTTGTCAACTTTTAATCCTAGTCCTAGGTGTTTGTGCAGTTTTGGAGTGTTGTGTGTTTTTGAAAAAGTACGAGGTTTCTGACTCCAACTAGATTTGACATAGGATGAATCTTTTTGGCAGCTACATTGACATTGACAGGTTGAGATTTTGTCTTTTGTTCTGACACCTGATTTGGTCAGCGGTCTAAAGGATGAGTTGGGCTTGTGACCGGTCTGAGGTAGGTAATATCTGACATGAGTGTTGTTGGTCTTTGAAAAAGTTTGTTTTGTAAAAGGTTTAGCACGTATAGATCTTTGTGTCCTTTTTGTTGGATTTGGTAGAATACCCTTCCACTTGTTAAAATTTTGATGTGACTTTAAAAGTGTTGGAGTGGGTAAGATACCTTTCCATTTTGGATCATCTGAGGAATAGACTTGAAAACCATTGTTTCGAAAAGACTTTACACTATTTTGGGTTGTGTCAGATGAATTAGGAATGACTGTTGAAACTGTACATTCCTTTTTGTATGTTTTCTTGATGGGAGAGTTTTTCGAAAAGTAGTGTGAGAAAACAAATTTTTCTGGACTTTTGGACTTTGGAAATCTGACATGCTTCTTGTTTTTCGAAAAAGTTTGTCTATTTGTGCCTCGGGAGCGAATTTCCTCTTTGAAAGCCTTTTTTGCTAAAGTTTTTAGGGAACCGCAGTCTTTGATGTTCAACTGCGGTTTCCTAGAATTTTTAGAAAATTTTTGAAAACGTGGGCTTGAGTCATCCGAACTTGAAGATTCAGGGTTTTGAGAGCATTGACCCACTTCAAAGTTCTCTAAAGGTAATTCATGATGAATTGGCTGAAGAGTCACAGTTCCTTTTACTGAGGACTGCAGTAGTGATGATTTGACTACCGCGGAGTAAGTCTGAGTTGGGACTTCAGTAGGACTTTTGTGGGACTTTTGGCTACAGTGTGAGACACTGCGGTCTGAGGGCAGAGATGGGAAGTCTTTCAAGACTTCGGGGCCCTCAATGACAATTTCTTCATCAACTACTGATGAGGTTTGAGAATTTGGGTAAATGGTGCCACAGATAGGAATTTGATCACTTGTGTGACCCGAAACCTCAGGCACAATTTCCTCAATGACACAATTATTGCTTAGATTATGAAGTCTACCGAAGTGAGTTTTGATGTCTTCGGGAAAGGTCTTGTCATTGACTGGGAAATGAAATTCTCGGTCTGGAGGGACATACAGTCTGTCTTTGTTGAACCGGTAGGATATCCATTTGACCAACCCCAATTGTATGTATTGTCCACGGTTCCATTATTTACCAAATTTTCAATAGCTTCACTTTCATTGAACAATTTTTCTATTAAAAGATTTAAGCGTACAATTTCACTCTGAGCTAAATCTCTCTGGTTCAAAGCTATCTCTAATTGTGTTTCACTCAACATTCTTGCATCCTTTTCTAACTCTAAGTCCTTTTCTAACATAGCCATTTTGAGTCTTTTGTTATCCAGTCGTCCTCTCACATGGAACATCTCTTGGGACGCAATGTTCTTCTCATCTAGGGCTTTGTTATAGTCTGTAAGGATGGCAGCACACGTGTCATTAAGATCATTTATGAAGGGTTGACAGTCATGCATGCTATAGTTTAGAGTTTGGATCATGAGTTTTACATGTTCGATGATGCTTAGAGTTTCATCCTTTGCCATGTAGCAGTAGTTCTTTTCCAGCTTTGTAGACCCATCATCATCCGCAGTTGCTAGCATGCAGATTTTCCCTTTCCTTTGACACTGCTGAGGGCTTCATCTTCATCTCCGGGTGACCAAACTTGATGGCTCTTTTGACATGGGCTACGTATGTCCTTGCCTTTTCCTTATCTTCCAATTCTTGAGCCATTCTAAGGTACAATGCTCTGTCTTTTACTACATTGGCCTTACAATCTCTTGCAAAATGATTCTCTTTGTTGCATTTGTGACAAATCACAACATCAGTTTTGTCTTCAGAGGGAGTACCGGAGTCAGTGGTTTGAGTAGACTGCGGTGCCTCCTTTGGTTGAGTATTTTGAAATTGCGGTGGTGGATGAGAACTTTTGGGATATCGAGGATGGTTATTCTGTGGATTGAAGTTACGGTTGAATGGAGGTTTGTTGAACTGTTGATTCTTGCGGAAGGAAGGAGGTGGTAGACGGTTGAACTGTTGGCTAACCAGAGCAATAGCCTTCTGAATTTCTTCTTCATCATCATACTCTGAGTCAGCTTCGTATGACTGCGGTGGAGTGTCATACGAAGGAGAGTAAGCTTGATTATGTGGAGCTTGTGCTATGAGAGCAAATGGTCCTCCGAAGTCAGCACAGTCTTTGAGTACGGTGGATTCTTGTGCTTGCAATTCTCCATAGAGCTTGTAGAGAGACAAAGAGTGAATCTTTCTATCACCTTGGACTATCATCTTAGCCGTAGTCCAGTGTCTTCCCAAACCATTAAGAAACTGAAGATTTGTTTCATGGTTACTGCGGATGGTGCCCGCATTGGATAACTTGGTGACTATCAGGTTGAACCTTTTGAAGGAGTCTTCCAAACTTTCCCTAGTATGAGCTTTGAAGTTGTTGAACTCATTGAGTGCGGTAGTAAGCTTCTTGTCTTGTGCTTGTTCTGAGCCTTCATACAAATTCTTGACAAGTTCCCAGATCTCTTTTGTTGATTTGCAATTTATGATAATATCGAAGTTGTCAGGAGCAACTCTACAAGAGATTTCATAAAAAGCAACATCATCATTTTCCATTTTATCGAGATCATCCTTGGTGGTACGGTTCATGACTGGTTGACCTCCTCCTATTCTGGTTGTAGCGCCGTCAGTTTGGACTGGTGTAAGAACTGGGACATGTGGTCCTTCTTCTACGGATCGCCATACATCTCTACCAAGTCTCCTTAAGTATCTTTCCATTCTCTAGGACCAGTGATGATATTCATTTGCTACCAGTATTAGGGCTCGATTAGAACCACCAACACTGTTGGAAACATTCAGAGATAACGATTGTGCCATATTTCCTTGTTTTTTTTTAAAGTTTTTTTTAAGAAATGAGCTTCACTGGTATAGAAGGCCTTTTGAAAATCAAAGTTCCGTTTTTCAAAAAGCAACCACTATGGCTCTGATACCAATTGTTGAGAGAAAAACTTTGAGACACACTTGAACAAATGTTAGAACAAGTATATTGCGGAATAGTTAATCTCGAAGGATCTAAAAGCTCAACAATAATATTAATAAGTTAGAGTTAGATAGTTAGAGAGTTAGTTGCGGAAATGTAAAGAAATGGAAATGACAACAATTGTTATATCAAGAATACACATAAGTTGATTCATAACGAGGAATGCATTCAAGCCAAGTTAATAAGTGAGATCAAACTTAGTGATTAAGTCACAAGAGACTTGCTCCGAAGAGAGATTGTAATCAGTTATATTCTAGTAAGATTTGAGAGTAATAAGTGATGCGTAGATAGAGAGATAGAAAAGATAGCTTCAGAGATGTGTATTCAGATCTATTGAATAAGTGAGAATTAGCTCTATTTATAGAGACTCAAGAATTACATTTGATTCACTCTCTAAGAGTAGCCATGCAAGGCATACTGGACAATAGAGAGTATTACAGAAAGATAAATAAACTAAGTAAAGTAAGAGTGACTGCGGTTGGCTAGATGACTTCGGATGCGGTTGCTGATGAGGGAGCTTAACTGCGGGTGTTTGTAGGCTGCGGTAGCTGAAGTTCAAGAGGGTCACTTTTCATGATTCAACAAGTCTCTTGATGGATCCTCTTCAAGTGGAACAAAAGTAGGTTCTGCTAATCCCTCATTTAATCCGAAGGATGCAGAGTGCTTCCACTGCCATGAAAAAGGGCACTGGAAACAAAGCTGCCTCAAGTACTTGCAGGACATAAAGGACGGCAAGATAAAGCCCTCCTTTGAAGGTATTTACACTATTCAATCTAATAACTCATCACATGATAATTCTTAGGTCCTTGATACAGGTTGTGGATTTCACATTTGTTCTGATTTGCAGGGACTAAAAATAAGTAGGGATGTGGAGCATGGGAAGATAAACTTAATCATGGGAAATAGGAAAGTGTCGCCTGTAACCAAGATTGAAGTTTGTTCTTTATTGCTTACTAATGGTTTAGATTTAGATTTTGAATAATTGTTGTTACTCAGTCGATATGGCGAGAAATATTATTTCCTTTCACAGTTTGTATAAACAAGGTTTTACCTTTTCTTTTAATAATGAAATTGGTGGTATTAATGCTTATTATAATGGTGTATTTTATTTTCAAGCATTACCTTGCAATGGTATATATGAAACTGTGATGGTTGTAGATAACTTAGGAAATAATGTGTTACATATTGATTCTTCCAATGATTTGGATAAGGCATGCTTGTGGCATTGTCGTCTTGGACATGTCAACAAGAAGCGCATAGCCCAACTCCAATAGAATGGAGTTTTGGAGTCATTTGACTTGAAGTCGGATAACACTTGTGAATCTTGTGTACTTAGAAAGATGACCAAGTCACCCTTCACTGGTTCTTGTGAAAGGGGTGAAGGTATGTTGGATCTCATACACACTGATGTGTGTATACCACTCAGAACCGCCACAAGGGATGCTAAACGCTTCTATGTGACTCTTACTGATGATTACAACTGATATGGATATATCTACTTAATCAAGCATAAGTTAGAAACCTTTGAAAAGTTCAAAGAGTTTAAGCAAGAAGTGGAGAATCAATTGGGCAGGAAGATAAAGATGTTGTGATCCGATCGAGGAGGAGTGTATCTTAGTATCGAGTTCCTTGACTATCTTAAGGAATGTGGAATTGTTTCACAATTGACGCCACCTAGGACACCACAGCTTAATGGTGTGGCTGAGAGGCGCAATAGAACCTTGATAGAAATGGTTCGTTCCATGATGAGTCGAGCTTCGTTACATATCTCATTCTGGGGGTATGCCTTAGAGACTGTCGCCCATATCCTTAATCTAGTCCCTACTGAAAAGGTTTCCAAAACACCTCACGAGATGTGGACAGGGAAGGTTCCCTTGTTAGGCCACATTAAAGTTTGGGGTTGCAAGGATTTCATGAGACACGAGACTCATGACAAGCTCGAACCTCGGAGTGAGCGATGTATTTTCATCGGCTACCCGCAAAAGTTCTTTGGATATCTCTTCTATAGACCGAGTGACAATGTTGTCTTCATTGCGAGGAGAAGAGTCTTACGTGAGAGAGAACTCATATACCAAGGGGACAGTGGGAGGCAAATTGACCTTGAAGAGCTTCAAGAGTCAAGCGGTGAAGGAACCTCAAACACTAGCACTCAACCCGAGGAGGAAACTCCGGTTGAACCAATTAACGAATCCATACCTCTGAGGCGTTCCAGTAGAGTTAGTGTTCCACATGTGTTATATGGTTTTCATCTAACAGCTGAAGGTGATACATATATCAGTGATAGCACACTGGTAAATTTGGATGAACCTAACAACTACAAGGAAACCATGGCAGGCCCCGAGTCTGAAAAATGGAATGAGGCTATGGAAAGCGAGATTCAGTCCATGTATGGCAATCAAGTTTGGAACTTGGTTGACAATTTACCGGGTCGTAAGACAGTCAGGTGCAAATGGATCTTCAAGAAGAAGACCGACATGGATGGGAAAGTACACACATATAAGACGCGACTGGTTGCGAAGGGCTTTACTCAAACTCATGGAGTTGACTATGATGAGACCTTCTCACCAGTAGCGAAGATTAAATCTATAAGGGTTATGCTAGCCATACCTGCATTTCATGATTATGAAATATGGCAAATGGATGTCAAAACCGCTTTACTTAATGGAAAGTTGGCTGAAGATGTTTACATGAGTCAGCTAAAGGGTTTTGTCAATGCAAAGTACCCTAATAGAGTGTGTAAGCTTGAGAAATCCATTTATGGATTAAAAGAAGCATCTCGCAGATGGAATCTTTGTTTTGATGAGAAAGTCAAAGACTTTGGATTTTCGAGAAGCGAGGATGAGTCATGTGTATATGTCAAAGCTAGTGGGAGCATAGTGAGTTTTCTGGTATTGTATGTAGATGACATACTACTCATAGGAAACGAAATCCCAACCTTGTAGGGGGTTAAATCTTGGCTTAGGAAGTGTTTCGCTATGAAGGACCTCAGAGAAGCTGCTTACATCCTAGTGAGAAGGATATTGAGAGACAGGAGTAAAAGACTAATAGGACTTAGTCAAAGTACCTACTTAGAGAAGGTGTTGAATCGTTTAAGCATGGAGAACTCCAAGAAAGGTAACCTACTTGTCCTAAGCAATAGCAAACTGAGTAAGACTCATAGTCCGAGTACAGATGCTCAGATAGCAGAGATGAGTTGGATACCACATGCTTCCGCAGTTGGCTCGAACATGTATGTTATGACTTGTACTCGCCCTGATGTGGCCTTTACTTTGAGCATGGTCAGCAGATATCAAGGGAATCCTGTAAAACTCATTAGACTGCAGTTAAGAATTCTTAAGTACCTGCGGAGGACTAAGGACTCGGTCCTTACCCTTGGTGGGAGTGATGACTTGAGAGTGACAGGGTATAGCGATTCCAGCTTTCAAACCGACCGAGATAATTTCCGCTCTCAGTCGAGCTGGGTGTTTACCCAGAATGGAGGAGCAGTGACATGGAAAAGTTCCAAGCAAGAGACTGTAGCTGACTCAACGTGCGAATCAGAGTACATAGTAGCAAGCAAAGAATCGAAGGAGGCGATATGGTTGAAAAACTTCATCAGAGACCTTGGAGTCATTCCATCCATAAAGGAGCCTATGGAGATTTTCTACGATAATGAAGGGGCGGTTGTCTTAACTAAGGAACCAAGAGATCATGGTAGATCCAGACATATCGACAGAAAATACCACTTCATAAGACATCAAGTAGAAGAGGGACACCTCGTGGTAAATGGGATATCGTCAGAGGACAACCCATCAGATCCTCTTACAAGGGGACTGCTGGGGTTAAGCACTTGCAGCATGCAAGGGGCATTAGGCTAACGGACGATATTAGTTTTAGTGGTTAGATAAATAGAAACTTGTAATAGCTAAATTGTAATGGACATTTGATGATTAAATAAAATGGTTTTTATTTATAAGTTAAATTACTGTCTTGTGCCAATTATTTACTATTGTTTCACTTTCAATGTTTTGACTTCCAGAATAATAAAATTTATTCAAACTATCCACAGTCGATCATATGCTGGAAGTAAGTATGAAAGAAGAGTGTCATGAGTTGGCTTGTAGATTGTCTAAGGTGCTAGGCATAGCAAAAGTTTGCTACACCATTCATGAGTGCTCCTGAAATAAGATTTGAGTATTGGATTCAACCCGCGCTCACCTGAATTATTTCATGGAATTTATTACGAGTAATTGCAAGACTATAATAAAATATAGTCTTCAAACCAAGATATATGAGTTGTTGACTACGAGTTGGTTGTGCATTGATGGCACGAAAACACATCAGTAACTTGATGTTATAAAGTGTGTCGTTGTTCATGATTTGATGAGTAGTTAGTACAAGCATATAATGTGTAAGTTTATCTATTCCTTTTATCCTAAGAGGATTAAAAGCGATATCATGGGCCCCTCGATGATTCTGTTTTGACTATGTGTCGGGCCCGGTCAGAACTAAATTGATGTGTTAAGTTATGTTCTATGTCAAACAAATTGCAGGACAATAAGTATGACTATGTTCCATGTGTTTGTCCGCATAGATATCTTGAAAACATAGGAGTATATGATCCCTTATCTAAAGGACGCGTCACTGACTAGGTCAGAGTTCGACAGCGGCTTTTGAAAGCTTACGATTGCTAAGTCGGATCCTGAAGTCACATTGGCAGTTATAGTTATTAGACTTATCCAAGTGGGAGACTATTGAATTTAGTGTCTAAGCCCATAACTATAACTGGGATGTACTTGACCCGATTGTAGCATGGTCCTTTTTGGGTTGCCTTCACCAGTGCAATTTTATAGGATGGATTTTGAGAATAAGGTTATTTATGGTTTATTAATATATTACAAGTTTAATATATGAATATGAAATCATATTATTTAATTAGTATTGATCAAGAATTAATTTGGAATTAATTTTGCGGTCAAAAGAGACTAATTAAATATATGGGGATTGATTATGTCAATCAATGATTCTTGTAGTGTGGGCCAATGATCCATGATTATGTAGATGGGCTAAACTAATCCATGGATAGTCGATGGAGGTTAAATCCATGGAGCATGAGAATGTGGAAAGTCACGGGTCATTAGGGTTTACAAAGTGTAACCCTAGCATGTGCAACACTATAAATAAGCCCCTCCTAGAGCCAAAATTGGTTGCCACTTACTTTCCAAGAGGGTGAAGTTGATTTTGTGCTAGTAACCTATTCTCTCAAGCCTCCTCTTGCATATTGGTGTTTGTGAACCAATAGAGGCATCACACTTGATATGCTCAAGCTTTCAAAGGTCAAGAACTACTAGTCCTTCTAAAAGGTATCTCATCTAACTAGATGTATTATTCATTTGGCAATTTGTATGCTAGTTAGGGCAATGCTTTGGAAAATTGAAAATATGCATGTATGATTAGAGAAAACATAGATCCAAAGCATTTAGTGTTGCATGTGCACCATAGGAGTGTTATAGAGCTCAAAACCCAACAACAACGCCCTTATACAAAACATACAAACAAACTTTCGACACAAAGAATGAACTAGACAGACTTCAACACCTCAACACTACTTTCGCACTCAACAAAATCTACAAGGGTTTTAGAAACCCTAGCCCCCTTGCCTACTTTTTGAAATTTAAGGATCCCTTCTAGGGTTTTCCTCGTTTCCATATTTGATATTTTAAGAGCCTTAAAATTTGAACAATTAAAACCTAGTAAACCCTAGCCCTTTTTTGAAACATAGAAGACTTAAGATAAGGATTAAATTGAAGTATTTTTATTAATTGTTTAATTGTAAATAATTGTTTGATTTATATTGATTAAATTAAATTAATTAATTGTTTAATTAAAAGATAAAGATTAAATCAAAATTGGTTTATTTTTGAATTAAATTAATTTTATATTAATTTCGAAAAATTAAATTTAAACCTAGTATTTTAGAAAAGTTTTAAAATACACCTTATATGGATACTATTAAAAGTTTAATATATTATATGTATAAGAAAATTCAGTCAAATCAATAGTAGACCTCATTCACAAAACCATGCTATAAAGAGGTTATAAGGAAGCGCCCTATAGAATGGACGTTGAATAGGTGTCCACTCTCACCCACCGCTCTCTTGTATGGTGGATGGTCGCAAGCGAACGGATTTGATAGGACTTAATCTCATTAATATGTATAATGATATAAAGTAACTAAACTATTTTTTTTAAAACCCCAATCTTAGTCACTTTAGGAAAAATGTGAAATGTATGCTAATCCATAAAAACGCACATCATCTTTATATGTCGTTAGTGGAGCGTGTGTGGTTACCCAGCACACTAATTGGGACTATAAAGAGATATGATGGAGATCTTAAAAATTATCATTGTTGATGGAGCATGTGTGGTTAACCGGCACATCAATGTGAGATGGTAAATGACATCAAGGTTGTCAAGTAGGTTTGCATGGTTATTCACATCTCCTTTGTGATCCTCAGCATCCTAGTCACAAAAGTGAGAGCATAATCCGAAATTAAACATGTCATTAATAAAAATCATGAATCTCAAAGGATTTAGGACTTTCATAAGATTGGAATTGGTAAAAGCCTTACCTATCTAAAATAGATTCGAATTTGATTACGACATCGCTCTTCAAAGTTCGAATCGAAAATATGGATCCTAGCCTTGATTTAAAATTGTGGGTTAATAATTAAGGATTAAAATTAACTAACTTGAATTCTCTTTTTCTCCTATTTTTAAAATATCTTATGAAGATTGAAATGGTCTTCCTCATTCTTAAGAAACTAGTTTTCCTCAATATTCTAGAGATTGTCTTCCAATTTCAAGTCAAGGTGAAATTGTTTTCCCCTCCTTAGGAAATGATGGAACTAGACATCATCTTTTTTCCACCTCCTCCTTCTGTGACTCTGCCAACGTCACGTTTTTCCTTAAGTTTAAATATATGAGACTACTCTATCCATATTGACATGTAAACATCAAGATGGAAACTTTGTGTGTGCATATGTTCTAACATGAAATCTTACATTGACAAGTTGGATAGAATGGGGGTCGTTTTCCTAAGGGAGCAATCCATTAATTTGGTTCTTCATTTGCTTCCAAAGTCATATGATAAGTTCATTGAGAACGTCTATGTAAGGAATATCAACATGACCCTAATTTATCTGACCCAAATATTGATTGTTACGGAAGTAGAAATGCTTGAAAGCATATCTGAAGCAGAGATGCGTATTTAATCTAATTCAAAGGTTTCCATGAATATTGAAAATGGTGTTCTAGAAATTTTTTCTCTTCCTAATGGAAAGGGGTTGTCAAAGATCAAACTGTTTGATCGTATGGTAAAGAGAAGGGCTAGTTCTTAGATCGTTCCATGTGTTGACCTCAAAGAGTCCATTTGTTAGGGGACATTGGAAATGAAGCTACCTAAAATACCTGAAAGATCTTAAATATAGTAAAGTCAAGTCGCGTGACCCTACCTCAGGTACATCCATTATCTGACCCCATTGTTTTATAGGTTCCTATTCATAGACTCTTAATACATGATCTGATGGTCACATTTTGATAGTATTAAAGGAGTTAAGTGAAAGAAGCAAGCTTAAGCAAGGTGAGCTAAATCTAAGCATAAGAAATGGACTTCGGTCACGTGGTTCACAGATCAGAATTTGTAGCTACTACTAAGGAGTTAGTGTAATTTAATATATTGCTATTACTATTTAGAGATATCAAGCAACATAGTTTTCATTTTATGCGCTGTAAGGAAAAGTTCCAATTTTTCGTTTATTTTCAATAAAAGTGAAATTTTAGTTTATCTGGTTGCCTTGTTTTATATATTTCCTTAGAATGGCATTTATGAAAGTGTTGGTTACGTTTCTAATATTAGAAATATTTATTATGGATTTGACTCTTATGATATCGCTTGTGGTATTGTCATAATTGACCAAGTGAAAGGAAATCTCATCACCAACTGGACAAATACTTGGTGTTGTACAAGTCAAATTGTATAGTATGTGAGAATCTTGTTAATTGGAAAATTATGACTAATTCATTGATCACATGTTTATGTGAGTCAAGTGATGGACTAATAGATCTAGTACATGTTGATATGGACTATTTAGATCCACCATAAAGGATGATAACTCTATGCATCCTGATTTACTGATGTTTCAGTAAATATGGTTGTGTTTATAAGATGAAGCATAATTTTGATACTTTGAAAAGATTCAAGGAGTACTAGAATGAATACAAAAATCTATTAGGCGGAAAGATAAAAGTTTCTCCAATCTGAAAGGAAAGGAGAGTACTTTAGTATCTCGTTTTATGATCATCTTAGTGATTGTGGTTTTATATTGCAATTGATCCTCGAAGAACATCTGAGTGTAATTGTATGACTAAGAAAAGGAATCAAACATTGTGAGAAATGAGTCGATCATATATGATTCATAGTTTGTTCCAATCAAGTTTTAGAGTCATACTCTAGTAACTACAAATCGTATCTTGAAACTCTTTTCAAACTAAGAAGCTTGAGAACACCTCGATATATGTGGAGTATAAATGTTTTCTTACTCTAGCACATATAGAATTGGAGTTGTGATGTTTTCGTTAATCAATAAACAAAGGTTAAACTGAGACCTAAGCTATGAAGTGTATTCTTGTCGAAAATCCACCAAACTTTTGAATATTTGTTTTAATTCATCAAGGAATGTTCCTTGAGAGAAAAATCATTTGTTTAGAAGTCAGTGGGAGTTATATTGATCTTTAGAGTTTCAAGATTCAATCGACAATAAACCATTTAGTTATCCCTAGCACGCGACCTGATGTTGATAACCTATCATGATTGGTTGAAATATTCTTATTCTGTGCACTTCTAGTTGAGTTGGTAATGCTTATGAGTTCTATGTTTTCTTTTAACTGCAAAAGCAAAAAAACACATTTGTCAGTGAAGTATATTGATCAATATAGGTGAGCTTCTAACAACATGGAAGCACTAGTAGGCCCTTGAGCTACTAGAGGGCAAGAATTTTAGAAGTGTGAAGTTCAGTCCATGAAGGAAAGCTAAACTTGAATTTGGTTTCTCCTAAACTTTATCTTATAATTGTAGGTTGCAAATGATAGATGCACATGGATGGGAAAGTATGCACCATAAAAATCTAGGTGGCAAAGTTTTCGCTCTAATTCATGAGAATAATTGTGAGGAAATAATTCCGCTGATGGATTTAAAGATCTAATAAGGAAAAGTATGGATATTGGTTGTGTTGGTTTGCATTCTCAAATTCTTAATATGATTACGGCATACCTCTTCATATTTCAAATTGTGATGAATGGTAAGGAACTATCTGAACTTTCATGGCATACATCTATATGTTCTGAGAGGGTTTAAACACACACTTATGTTATCTAACTAAGGTATATAGGCTTAAGAAATCTGGTTGGAGACTTATCGAAAAATCACATTACACAAATCTATACTTCAGTAAGAAAGTCAAAGAGTATTGATTTCTAGAAGTCCAGTTGATTTTTAGGTACATGTCGAAGCTAGTGGGAGCATAATTGTTATGCTAGTATTTGTTGGGTTTTGAGCATTCTAACACTCCTAAGTGTACATGCAACCCTAAATACCTTGGATCTATGTTTTCTCTATTATACATGCAAATATGAATATCCAAGTTATTACCCTAACTAGCATACAAAACATTGATACTTGGGTAATAAACTAGATAGAAATACATACCTTGTTGATGTAGCTTGACTCCATGTAGCTCGAGAGCCTAGTGCCCCAAGTGTGACACCTCAAATGGTTCACACAACATCACCAACACATGGAATAGCCAAGAGAATAATACATACATGTTCAAATCGACTAGCCCTCTCTCATATGTATCACTAGTGCCAATTTCTTGAACTAAAGGGGTTCTTATATAGTGTGCACATTAGGGTTACACTATGTAACCCATGACTTTACCCATTCCTTATGCTCCATGGGTTTTAACCTCCATGGAGTATCCATAGATCACTACATGGGTTAAACCCAACATAAGGAATCATGGATCATAAGCCCACATATATAAGAATGAATGATTTACACAATCAATCCCCATATATTTAATTAGTCTCTTTTTGATCACTAAATTAAGTCCAAATTAATTCTTGATCAATACTAATTAAATAACATGATTTCATATTAATATATTAGAAATTATAATATATTAATATGTCACAAATGTCCTCTCCTCATAAACGGTCTATCTAAATGTTTCGATGCCATGCAACCCAAATGGACAATGCCGAGTCGGGTCAAGTACATACCAATTATAGTTATGGACTTAGACACTAATCCAACAGTCTCCCACTTGGATAAGTCTAAAACTATTATGGTGTATGACTTCAAGAACCAACTGGCAATCGTAGCTCTCAAAAGCCGCTGTCAAACTCTAACGTTTTAACTGAACTCTGATCTCGTAAATGACTTGTCCATTAGATAAGGGGTCATATATTCCTCCATTATAGATATCATATGGACTGAGACATGGATTATCAATCATTCTCTCTGTCCATTTGTTGTATCCCGATTTCCGATTTATGACGACTGACTAATTGAACAAATCAAATCAGTCCAGGCCCGGCCCAGCACTTACATTTGTCATCACTAAATCATCGAGGGGCCCACATATATCGCTTTTATCCCGAAGGTAAAAGGAATGGATAAACTTCGACTCATATGGCTTGTTCTACTACTTATTGAATCATACACAAAGGCACGTTTTATATCATCGAGTTACCAATGCGGTTTCGCGCAATCAATGTACAACCAACTCATAGTAACAACTCATATCTCTAGGTTTGAAGAATATAAGATATTATCATCTCATGATCACTCGGGATAAAATCCATGAAGTGATTCAAATGAGCGCGGGTTGAATCCAATACTCAGAACTTATGAGCACTCATGAGTGTTGTAGCACCGCTTTGTCCAACATCTTAGACCTCTACAAGCCAACTCATGACAGTCTTGATTCATATCTACTTCCAACATATGACCGACTGTGGATGGTTTGAATAACTTAGTCGTTCGGGAAGAATGACCTAGTTTATTCTGGAAGTCAAAACATGCAAAATGAAACACAAGAATAATTGAATCTAGTATGGTATCAAAACCTATGAATATAAATAGAACACTTTTTATTTATCACCATACTGATTACTCATTATTCATTGTTTCGGTTTTATCAACTTTATACTTGAATTAAAAACACTAGTTGTCCCATGCTCCAAGCATGTACACTATGTTCTTCTAAACAATAGCTTTGCCATACACCAAGTAAGCACTTTATGTTTGTCTATGATCTTTACTTTGTGAACTAGATCGATTGAACATAATTTCAATGATACTCTTTTCACACTCCCAAATCCTTATCGAAAATGTAAGAATTCCAAATTCCTATCATTTACCGAAATTTGTTAGATTTTAAACTTATATGCATTGATCCTCTTGTAATGATTATGCACAAAGTCACAAAGACTTGTCAACATACATTACAGAGTATTCCAATGGAGATCAACTCCATGGAAACATCCTTCTTGCATTAAGTTTTTCTAATCTTACACAAATTCAATAACTTCCACCTATGGAAACATTTCCATATTCCCATTTTGACTATCACTTCTGAACAAGAGTTGCCTCTTCTCAGAATATGTCAATAAGGTCCTTCTAAAATTTAACACTATACTTCCAACAGTCCCTGAGCAACCAATCTTTGGTAAACCGTAGATTGTTCTCGACAATTGCTTAATCATTTTAGTCATATCCAATTCTAGATTTTCCCCCTTAATGCCCAGAGCATTTGGAAAATTTAGAAAGGATGAATATTATAGCACATGTAATCGATCCTATATCCGAAGCATATGGGACACGATTCATGATGTCTCACATAAAGACATGATACTAGACCAGTCTTTTTGCTATAATATTTCTATGTCTATTTGCCAAGTTCTCATAATTCAGATTATGAAAAGGGATGTCGTAATCATAATCGAATTTTAAAACGCAAATAATGGAATCATATATTGAATTTCCTTATGTTGAGCCATTCCAACACAAAATTCATATATATATCCTTGACTAAAGATGATTAAAACCTCAATCTAAGCTTTTAGAATGAAATGAAGTACAATTTCCTCTCCCTTAATTATAGCAAAACAACTTTTTCCCAATTGAAACTTTTGTTTTCTATAATTAACATTGCTAACTTGCAACACTTATCATAATTATCATGCTCCCACTAACATGAAAATTATTATCATAACACTTATGCTCCCACTAGCTTTGACATGTACTTAGAAATCAGCTGGACTTCTAGAAATCAATACTTTATTGACTTTCTTACCAAAGTTCAGATTTCTGATACGAGATTGTTTTGATAAGACTTTATCAAAATCATACACCTTATCTTAGATAGCTCACAGGTGTGTCTAAACAATTTTAGAACTATGAAAAGGGATGTCGTAATCATAGTCTCGATTGTTTAGACTTTTTCCATTTCTCATAAGTCCATGTTAGTGTGCAGGTTAACCACGCACGCTCCACTAACGACTTTGAGAATGCAAAGATCACAATTGCTATCTTACTTAAAATCTACTTGGTGGAAGTGTTTCCTCACCATCACTTTCATGAATCGGAGAGAAACCTTATGAACCTTAGATTTTATGGTGTATGTGTTCTTATCCACGTGAATTTGTCAAGATCACAATCACAAGACTAGGTTAGTGACAAATCCAAACTCGTATGGATTGAACTTGTGCACTCTTAACTTCTCGCCACCTGGCAGTACAGGGCCTGCCATTGCTTCCAAGTAGTTATGCAAACAATTGAGAACATGTAGAACTCAAATGTATAGTCAACTTTACTGGAATGGGCACTGAAATGTCAACACAATAGGTTATAAACCTCTAGTTGAGTGCTAGTGATGAAATACGGGTTTTATTCTTGATTAGATCTTGAAATACTTTCAGAATCTTTTAGACTCTCACTGACCTCTTGACATATAAAACTATCTTGCCAAATATTCAAGAGATAGTGCAGATTCTTTATCAAGACAAACACTTCACACAATTGGCCTTAGTTGGTCTTTGTTTTATCCAAAACATCACAACTTACCGCTTTCAAATGTACAAGAGTAGGACACTTTTACTCTTACATTTGAAAAGTGTTTTAAACCTTTCTTTAAGATATGTCACTCAACTTACAGTCTTGGAGTATGACTTTAAGACTTGTTTTTGGAACGAAGTACGTCCCATCTTCTTAATTTAACCATTCCAACAGTTCAAGATTCCTCTTCTTAGTCATAATAATGCACTAAGATTTCCTTAGAGGACTGATTGTGATATGATTTCTAAATCATTAAGATGATCACAAAATCTGATACTAAAGTACTCTCCCATCTTTTCAGATTTGAGAAACTTTTATCTTTCTGCCTAATTTGATTCTTCTCATTCGTTCTGCCATACATCGAAACTTTTCCAATGTTTCAGAATTATACTTAAACTTGTAAGTATAACCATACTTACTAAACTTTAGTAAATCATGACGAATAGTCTTATCGATCTTTTGTGTTGGACTTGACCGGTGCACCAGAATGTGTACTCGATCCCTTAGTCCTTCACTTGACTCACATATACATGTGAACAAGGAATTAGTCTTAATTTTTCAAAGATGAAAATTCTCATTCATCATACTATACGACTTGCATGATTTCCAAGTTTCTATCAAACTGAAACCTTGGGTGATGAGAATCTTTCCTTATTTGGTAAATTAGACATTACCACAAATGAAAGAAACAAATCCATTTTCCAATATTGCTATCAATGGAATCATATAAGCAACATTTTTTTCACAAATACCATTGTAAGGATACTTAGAATAAATAAAATCAAAAATTTCCTTTAATTTTAAAAACTTTGCGGAAAAACTTATCCTTACAGTCCAAAAGCATATGAAAAACTTGTTGTTATCTATTCCTAAGCAATATATCATAACTCCTAAGCAACAACTCAAAATTCTGATCACTGAACCATGTGATCGAGATCCATCTTCGCGATCAGAATCAACATATACTTCCTTTAAGTTTCTTTACTTTTCTTTGATTCTTAAAACATCAACATGTGACCCAGTCACATCATGTAATAAGAATCTTAGAATAGAAACTTAACAGAGTTAGATAGTGGACTTTACCTGAAATAGAGTCAAACTTCTTGACTTGATCAACCTTATGGTCTTTCAGGTAAATAGGCAGCTTCGCAATCAATGTGCCTTCCTTTGGCAATAGACACATATGGACCCTTTGGTAGGACTATCTCAGACTTAGCCATTCTCTTTACCGTTTGGTCAACCGAGTTGACTATGGCCGATCCCTTTCCATTGGGAAGAGAAAGCTTTTACTGGGTATCCAATGTGTGACATCCCGGAATTTAGGGCTTAAGCTGTAAAGGGTCAGATCACCGCGGACCTTTTCGTATCTTGACGGATCGAATTTTAATTCATATTATAGTAAAAATATTTGTAAAAAAATCAGAAAAATCAGTTGTTTCACACAATTAGACGCAAAACTTTAAACCCAAATTCCCGAAGTTTTACAACTCAAATTGTCGATCCGTACGAACTTTTGGAATCCTTGAACTAAAAGTTATTATTCGCCAAGTACTCTTTCAATTGATGATAAAAAATAATAATTATAATAATAAAAAATAATAATCAAAATGATCTTAGCAAGAATAATAATAATAAAAAAAGAGAATAAAATAAAAGGGATGTTAGGGTTTTCATTTAAATAAATTTATTTATTAGATAAAGTTATATATCTTCAATAAATATATGTCTAGGGGCAGTTTTGTTATTTCTGAAACTAGGGTACATGAGACTAGGGTAGTTCTCATTAAGTGTCAAATAGCAGGGACCATTTGTGCCAAAATCAAGAAATCGTGTCTTCTTCCTCCTACATCAGACGTTGAACCTCTCTGATTCCCTTTCTCAATTTAGATGCATGTGCATTCGAATCTTAGGAAATCAAGTTGTCTTAACCCCTCAAATGTTAACCCTTTGACCAATTGATCAGTGATTTTCCATCCCTTTCACTGAAATCTCGAATCTGAAGCTATAAGGAGAGGATTTGTGGTTTTGAAGTTTCACCAAAATCCCACCATTGACACCAGTACTCCACCACCGAATCACCACTGAACCACCATGAATCACCACCCAACAGTCGACCATCTTGACCTCCTGTCACCCCTCCTGTCGTGACCCACCACCATCCAACATCCCCTGATTTCTAATCACTCTCCCCTCCTCCTTCTTCGTTTTTTTTTTCCGAATTAAGAACACCACCACTAAAGGTGGAGGTTTTCCGGCGAGAAGACCACCGCAGCCACCGATTTCAGCCACCACCGGGCCCCTCTCCTCACCTATTCACTTTCTCCGCCGATTCCGACCAGATACAGGATAACCGGAGCCGCTGGGACGGACTTCGACCACGACGATAGATCACCATCGCCGTCGCCGCTGTTGTTTCTCCACCGCAGGTAACCTCGCCCCCCCCCCCCCCCCCCCCATGTTTTTCTCTTCCGTCATCGTAACCAAACGCGACCGGAGAACTAATCGTGGGTCTCGACTACCCTTCAATCGTTCCCATAAACTGCAATCGGAAAATTCACGATTTCATAGTTGGAGCGTAAACGATTCAAACTTCATTAGCATTTAATTAAATATAATCCTGAAGATATCCGACTTGTACAATTTGTCCCCTCCGTTAGAAATAATTATCATATGAACCAAACCCCCATTTAAATTATCTAGAATTGGCCCCTCCACGGAAAACCTTAACAATTCTAGTCCAGGAACTCCAAATCAGCTTTAAAATGTGCATTTTCAGCCCCTGTTTTGAGAATAGTTACAAGATCAGTCCCTAGAGTATGATTTTGGCAAAATCAATCCCTAGAGTTTTTTTATTTTAACAAAGACCACCCTATGCTTAATAATAATACCAAAACTACCCTTTTGGTTTATTAGGTAATATAAATAGAACCGGTGATTCGTTTTAAGGGCACGTGACGTCACGAAAAGACTTTCACGACAAATTCACTCTCGAGCCTCGTTCACGCTTCAAGGGTGAGTGTTTACGGCCCCTTTTTAATATTTTTACGCTTTGGGGGAGAATACATGTGCTATATATATTTATTGATCTTGACAACCACTTACCGAATTCAAAACTAGTTTATAAATAATATTTTGTTAAATAATATTTAATTTACAAATAAACTAGTGATAAATATGTTTTATATAAATATGTTACAGTTGCTTTTTTTTCTAAATACAACTAGTACAATTAACAAATGATTTCTGCATACAAAATATTATGATTTTATGACAAAATATGTTATAAAACTTATGTCATAAAAAGTTACCACCTTTTTAGTATTTCATGTTCATACCAAACATACATATACGAGTTATCAAACTCTTATCTTGAAATCATTTATGTATTGTGTACACCAGCATGAGATTTACCACTTGTTTGAAAGAGCATTACACATTTTTATGGATTTTCTTATCAAGTATAACCGGTTTTTCATGACAAACTCTAGTTAAGGGTCTTATGAGTGAGACATTATTCATTACCCTAAGTGCAAACAAACACTTAGAAGACCCACACCACTATAACCGTTAATCTTCGGAGCTAAGATACGTATGTATAGATCTATACGGGTTGACACCCCCACCCGTGGTTGCTAGCTACAACCTCGACCGATCAATCGAAGCGGGTGATAAATATCTAAAACAGTTTTACGACGTCCAATGAAGCGTCGTAGGGGTAGGTACAGTCACATAACTCGGTTATAGAACTCACTATAAGCATTAACTAGATCTCATAATCTAGAAACCACGGATCCGGTTTCTCTGATTATCAAACATTTTGAGTATGAATTTACTCACGGTTTTCTGAGTACCAAACATTTTTAGTATGGATTTACTCACGGTTATCTGAGTACGAAACATTTTGAGTATAGATTTACTCGCGGTTCCTCTGATTACTAAACATTTTAAGTATGAATTTACTCACGGTTTCACTGATTACCAAACATTTTAAGTGCAGATTTACTTATGATTTCTCTGTCTATCAAATATTTTGAGTATGAATTTACTCACGGTTTCACTGATTACCAAACATTTTAAGTGCGAATTTACTTATGATATCTCTGCCTATCAAATATTTTAAGTATGAATTTACTTAAAATTTCTCTTTTATCAAATATTTCCAAATATGGTTTAAACTACAAAAGGAATACTTTTTAGTCTTTTAAAGTATCATTACTGCGGATAGCAGAAAACTTGTAAACTCTCACCAACCTTGTGTTGACCCTCAAAATTTCATGTATTCTTAGGGTATCACCAAACGAGCTTTCAGTCAGAAGATTAGTCATCGATTTCAGGCGACCTAGTTTTATCTAGCTTTTGTTAAATCGGCCTATCTGTTAAGGCAACTTTATGAATTTATTATTATGAACTTTGTATTCAAACCTTAAAGAGTAATGTAATTGCTATGTTGTTATTGTTGTACCTTGTGATGTATATTCACTTTACTTGTGATCCATGAAGTAAGTCGCACAGCCCGACGTATTCCGCCGCCTCGGTCGGGGGTGTGACACAATGTTACCATTGTCAATGTCCATTGATGGTTTGGAAAGTTGATCTTCTAATCAGATTTGCTCTGTCAGTCCTCCAAATCATTGCTGATTCAGCAGCACAAAGCAAATAGATAAGATCATTAAGGGTCATGTCATAGTCTGTTTCATAGCAGTCCCAAATGAACTAACTATGTGACTTAGAAAGTGATTGAACATTCGACTTTCTTAAGACTTTGACACCCAACTCTCCCGCCTTGTTAATATGTGACTTCATCTCCAAGATGTGAGCACACATAGACCTTGCTTGCCAATAGGGCTTGAGTGACCTTGAACTTGTGGGTTAGAGAGAAAAATTGGAGGAGGTGGAGGAAGTGAAGTTCTAAGAGATTTGGGAAGATCATAGATGTCTGAACCAGACATCTTTTGGGAGATATTCAAGATAGTTGATTTAAAGTCCTTAATATAACACCCAATATGAAATATTAAGGCTAGGACCCAACACAATATTTTATAACTTGGAAGAGGGATTCCGTAATCCAAGCTATAAAATATTTGAAGGTAGGCGAATGACGATTCATCAATTTCCACCATGAAAAACGAAATAATTTATTAGGTTTTAATTGGATTTGAAACTCCTAGTTCTTTTGAGATTCATTGAACTTTCAATGACATGTTTCAATCTCGATTGTGTCCTTCAGGTTTTGTGACTGGGATGCCGAGGATCACAAAACAAGGTGTGAAGTAACCATGCAAATTACTTGGTACTCTTAAATGTTTAACACCCAACCGACGTGCCGGTTAACCACACACGCTCCACCGGTCTATGATAAACTTTAAGAAACCCTTTGCCTACCTTGTTAAATCAAGCTAGTGTGCCGGTTAACCACACGCGCTCCACTAACCGACTTAAGCAAAGTGCAAAGTGTAATTTCATGGGTTAGCACCTTATTCACATTTTCCTAAGTAACTAAGATTGGGAATTAGAAGTGTTTAGTTACTTAGTATTTATCACTAATACTTTTAATGAAGGGAGAATTATAGTCCTTGTCCTACCCGTTCGGCTAACGACCCTCCACCAGTCAAGGAAGCGGTGGGTGAGAGTGGACACCCATTAAACTGCCATTTTATAGGCAGCAACCTTATACCCCCTTATAGACCGGCTTCGTGAATGAGGCCTACTAACGGTAAGACTGACTTGCTCTTATACATATATATATATATATATATATATATATATATATATATATATATTATTAACTTATAATATTATAAAGTATAAGGGTTGAATTTTAACTTTTAAAATCCTAAGGGCTTAATTTGGAATTAAAGTATTCATGAAAGAAAACTTTTCAAATTCCAAAAGTCGAGGGCAAGTTTTGAATTATTCAAAAACTTTTCAATTCCATAACTTATGTGTTTAAAGTAGTTTTAATTCATAAAACTCTTCAAGTTCCATAACTTGAGGACAAGTTATGGAAGACTTTAAACTAATAAAAGAATGTGACTTTTCCTTATCCATAACCTATGGAAATATTTATGAGTTTTATGAATCTTAAAGGTGACTTTTCATATAACTTGAGGACAAGTTACAAAAACACATTTTAGAATCAACTCTTAGATTAATTTGGATTGAAAACAACAATTTCACATAACATTCCTATTAATCTAAGCAACTCATAAGAACAAGATAATTCAATCAAACTTTTTCAAGTAATTAGTCTATGATGGGTTCTGAGCATTCTAACACTTCCTAAGTGTACATGCAACCCTAATAGCCTTGGATCTATGTTTGTCTAATTATCATGCAAAGTTGAATTCCAAGGTTATATTCCTATCTAGCATACATGGGGAACAAATTTTAACTTGCATGAAAGATAGAATAACTTACCTTGTCGTTGCTTATGATCCTTGAAACCTTGTGAGCCTAGCACCCCAAGTGTGATGCCTCAAATGCTTCACACAACACCAAATGCTTTTGGAATGACTTTAGAGAGAATACACACTTCTAAAATCGGCCTAGCCCTCTTGTTTCTTATGTGTAGCCAATTTTGGTGGAGAATGGGTTTCTTATATAGTGTTGACACATCTAGGGTTACACCATGTAAACCCTAATGTGTCATGACTCTTCATTTCCGTGACCCATGGGTTTGTAACTCCCATGGAGCATCCATGGAGCATCCTATGGGTGGAACCCAACTTGATAATCCATGGAGCCTCTTAGCCCACTATATAAGATATGGAAGATTTACATAATCTACCCATATATTTAATTAGTTATCTTTTGATCACTTAATTAATTCTAAATTAATTCTTGATCAAACTAATTAAATAATATTATTAATATATATTAATAAACCATAAGTGTTATTTCTCTCATTTTAGTTTATCCAATTGCATGGTGCCATGCAACCCAAATGGACCATGCCGGGTCGGGTCAAGTACATACCAGAAATAGTTATGGACTTAGACACCTTATCCAACAGTCTCCCACTTGGATAAGTCTAATAACTATAACATCAATACTTCAGGAACCGATCGGCAATCGTAGCTCTTTCAAGGTCTCTCGGAACTGAGAAGATGATGATACGCCATTTAAGATAAGTGATCATATAATCCTCTGTTCTAGATATCAGCCGGACAAATACATGGAACAATGTCTTACTTATTGTCCAGCAGTTTGTTTCCCGATTTCCGATTTGTTTGACAAAGAACTTAATTGAACACATCAACTTAGTTCTGACCGGGCCCGGTACATAGGTCAAAACAAAATCATCGAGGGGCCCAGATATCAGCTTCTAATCCAAGAAGGAACAGATAAACTTCGACTCATATGTTTGTTCTACCACTCATTGAATTATACACAAAAGCACGTTTTATAACATCGAGTTACCAATGCGTTAACGTACAATCAATGCATAACCAACTCATAAGTAACAAATCATATCTCTAGGTTTGAAGACTTATATGATATTACCGTCTCACGATCACTCGAGATAAATTCCATGAAGTGATTCCAGTGAGCGTGGGTTGAGCCAATGCTCAGAACTTATGAGCACTCATGAGTGTTGTAGCCATGTCCAACAACTTAGACCTCTGCAACCAATCATGACAGTCTTGATTCATACCTACTTCCGACATATGACCGACTGTGGAGGTTCGAATAATATGATATACCAAACATAATTATTCTGGAAGTCAAAACATGCAAAAGAAATATAGTAAACGATCGACAAGAGATAGCAACACTTTACTCATAAATAAAACACCTTTTATTCATCATCTAATGTCAATTACACTTTACAAATTTCAAGGTTATCTAACTACTAAATCTAATATCATCCTTCAGCCCTATGCTCCGAGCATGCTGGAGATGCTAAACCCGAGTCAGTCCCTTCGTGAGGGGATCTGCTGGATTCTCATCCGATGATACCCTCTTTGCCACGAGGAGTCCTTCTTCTATTCGATGTCTGATGAAATGGTATTTTCTGTCGATGTGTCTGGATCTCCCGTGATCCCTTGGTTCCTTGGCTAAGGCAACTGCACTTTCACTATCACAGAAAATTTCCATTGGCTCTTTAATAGCTGGTACAACTCCAAGGTCTCCAATGAAGTTCTTCAGCCATATCGCCTCCTTTGCTGCCTCGCTAGCTGCTATATACTCTGATTCACAAGTTGAATCAGCCACTGTCTCTTGCTTGGAACTCTTCCAAGAAATTGCTCCTCCATTTAAGGTAAAGACCCAGCCTGACTGAGAGCGGAAATTATCCCTATCAGTCTGAAAGCTAGCATCACTATACCCTACAACTCTCAAGTCTTCACTCCCACCGAGGGTAAGGACCCAGTCCTTAGTCCTCCGTAGGTACTTGAGGATATTCTTTACCGCAGTCCAGTGTGAAAGCTAGCATCACTATACCCTACAACTCTCAAGTCTTCACTCCCACCGAGGGTTCCCCTGATACCTGCTAACCATGCTCAAAGCAAAGGATACATCAGGTCGAGTACACGTCATAGCATACATGATCGATCCTACAGCCGAAGCATAAGGTATTCGACTCATTTCTGCTATCTCAGCCTCAGTACTAGGGCTTTGTGTCTTACTCAATCTGGCATTACTCTGGATGGGTAACTCTCCTTTCTTGGAGTCCTGCATGCCGAATCTCTTCAACACCTTATCCAAGTAAGTACTCTGACTAAGTCCAATTAGTCTTTTACTCCGGTCTCTCAAGATCCTTATCCCTAGAATATAGGCAGCTTCTCCTAGGTCCTTCATAGAGAAACACTTCCCATGCCAGGACTTAACTTCCTGCAGAGTTGGGATGTCATTTCCTATGAGTAGTATGTCATCCACATACAATACCAAAAAGCTAACTATACTCCCACTAGCCTTGACATATACACAAGATTCATCTTCACTCCTAGAAAAGCCAAATTCCTTGACTTTCTCATCAAAGCAAAGATTCCATCTGCGAGGTGCTTGCTTTAACCCATAAATGGATTTCTCAAGCTTACACACTCTATTAGGGTACTCTATGTTGACAAAACCCTCTGGCTGACTCATGTAAACATCCTCAACCAACTTTCCATTAAGGAAAGCAGTTTTGACATCCATTTGCCATATTTCATAGCCATGAAATGCGGCTATGGCTAATCGAACCCTAATAGACTTAATCTTGGCCACTGGAGAAAAGGTCTCATCATAATCAACTCCCGAAGTTTGTGAGAAACCCTTTGCAACCAGTCATGCCTTATAAGTGTGTACATTACCATCCATGTCGGTCTTCTTCTTGAAGATCCATTTGCACCCTACAGTCTTACGACCTGGTACATTCTCAACCAAGTTCCAAACTTGATTGTCATACATGGACTATATCTCGCTGTCCATTGCCTCTTTCCACTTGGCTGACTCAGGGCCTGCCATGGCTTCCGCGTAACTTTTAGGTTCATCCAGACCTATCAATGTCTCATCACTAATAAGTGTATCACCTTCCGTAGTAATATGGAATCCATAGTAATGCTCAGGTGCATTCCTAACCCTTGTGGAACGCCTCAGAGGTACAGACTTGTCAATTGGCTCAACAGAAGTTTCCTCCTCAAGTTGAGTGCTATGGTTTGAAGTTCCTTCACCACTTGACTCTTGAATTTCTTCAAGGTCAACTTGTCTCCCACTGTCTCCTTGGCTTATGAACTCTCTCTCTCGAAAGAAAGCCCTCCTAGCTACAAAGACCACATTCTCACTAGGTCTGTAGAAGAGGTAACCAAAGGATTTCTATGGGTAGCCGATGAAAATACACCTCTCACTTCGAGGTTCGAGCTTATCATGAGTCTCGCGTCTCACGAAAGCCTCGCAACCCCAAATCTTAATGTGGTCTAGTTTGGGTACTTTACCAGTCCACATCTCATGAGGAGTTTTGGCAACTTTCTTTGTGGGAACTAGATTAAGGATATGGGCGGCAGTCTCTAAGGCATACCCCCAAAATGAGATTGGTAGCGAAGCTTGACTCATCATGGAACGAACCATATCCAACAAGGTTCGATTATGCCTCTCAGCTACACCATTCAACTGCAGTGTCCTGGGAGGTGTCAATTGTGAGACAATCCCACATTCCCTAAGATAGTCGAGGAACTCTGAACTAAGATACTCACCACCTCGATCGGATCGAAGCATCTTAATGTTCCTGCCCAATTGATTCTCGACTTCCTGTTTAAACTCTTTAAACCTCTCAAAAGTCTCTGACTTATGCTTGATTAAGTAGACATATCCATATCTACTGTAATCATCAGTAAAAGTCAAATAATAACGATTAGCATCCCTTGTGGCATGTTTGAAGGGCCCACACACATCCGTGTGTATAAGATCCAACAAACCTTCACCCCTCTCACAAGAGCCTGTGAAGGGTGACTTTGTCATTTTTCCAAGTAAGCATGATTCGCAACTATCATCTGACTTTAGATCAAATGACTCCAATACTCCATCCTTTTGGAGTTGGCCTATGCGTTTCTTGCTTATATGTCCAAGACGACAATGCCATAATGATGCTTTATCCAAGTTATTATCATTAATAGAATCAATACACAATACATTATTTCCTAAGTTATCAACCACAGATACAGTTTCATACACACCATCACAAGGTAATGCTTTAAAATAAAGAACATTATTAAAGAAAGCATTAATCAAACCAACTTCATTATCAAATGAAAAGGTGAAACCTTGTTTATACAATGCATGAAAGGAAATAATATTTCTTGTCATTTCTGGCGAATAACAACATTTATTCAAATCTAAACTAAACCCACTACTTAGCGATAAAGTATAAAATCCAATCTTGGTGACAGGTAAACCTTTCCTATTCCCCATGATTAAGTTTATTCTTCCATGCTCCACATTCTCACTTCTTCTTAGTCCCTGCAAATCAGAACATATATGAATACCACAACCGGTATCAAGGACCCAAGAGTTAGAATGGGGTGAGTTATTAGATAAGATAGTGTAAATACCTGCATGGTTAGGTTTAACTTTCCCATGCTTCACATCTTGCTGGTACTTTGGGCAGTTCCGCTTCCAATGTGACTTTTCATGGCAATAGAAGCATTCAGCCTCTTTAGGGTCAGAAGAAGGAGTGACAAAACCTTTCTTGGTTCCACTTGAAGAAGAGCCATCAAGGGTCCTAGCCTTGGTACCCTTCGAAGAGCTCTTCCTCTTCTTCCCTCTACCTTTCCCGATTGCCAAAACCGGGGCGGAGTTTGGAGTAGGAGTGTTAACAACCGACTTACCCTTAAGACCTGTTTCTGCGGTCTTGAGGAGTCCCTGAAGTTTGTTGAGTGTGACCTCTTTCTTATTCATGTGATATGTCATGCGAAATTGATCATAGCACGATGGTAAGGAGTGCAAAATGATATCTATTGCAAGCTCCTCAGGGAAGTTCACATTAAGTTTCAGCAACCGATCCACATACCTTTGCATTTTCTGCATGTGGCTCGTGACGGATTCCCCGTCCTTCATCATGGTTGTTATGATAGAGCATATGATTTCATACCTCTGTTGTCGTGCACTTTGATGATATCTTTCCATCAGATCTTGGTGCATTTCAAAAGGGTAGAAGTCCTCATAGGACTTTTGGCGTTCCGCTGTCATGGTGGCCAACATGATGCATGCCACTTTTGTAGCATCCCTTTCATGTGCCCGGAAGTCAGCGATCTCCTGGGGAGTTGCAGTGGTCTCATCAATCTCCTTAAGCTCCTTGTCAAGGACATATTCTTTGTCCTCGTAGCGGGTAATCATCCTGATGTTTCTGATCCATTCATTGAAGTTGGATCCATCAAAAGTGACTTTCCCACACAAGTTCATAAGGGTAAAGGAGCCATTAGGATTAGAGCCAGAAGCAGCATTGTTTGAAGACATCTGAAAGAAGAGAACAAGATTAGTTTAGATATTAAGAGAGTCCTTAATAAAACACCCAAATGTAATATTAAGGCTAGGATCCAATCACAATATATTATAACTTAGAAGAGGTATGCCGTAATCCAAGCTATAACATATTTGAAAGGTAGGTGAATGACGATTCACCAATTTCCACCATGAAAAACGAAATATAAATATTAGGTTTTTAATTGGTTCTTAGAAATTCCTAGATTCTTTTGAGATTCAATGAACTTTTCAAAGGCATGTTTCAATCTCGAGTGTGCCCTCCAAGTTTTGTGACTGGGATACCGAGGATCACAAAACGAGGTGTGAAGTAACCATGCAAATCACTTGGTACCCTCAAGGTTTATCACTCAATCGATGTGTCGGTAAACCACACACGCTCGACCGATGCTATGGTAAATCTTAAGTCACCCTTTACCTACCTTGTTAAGTCCAAGTTAGTGTGCCGGTTAACCACACACGCTCCACCAACGACTTAAACAAAGTGTAAAGTGTAATTTCATGGATTAGCACCTTATTCACATTTTCCTAAAGTAACTAAGATTGGGAATTTAATAAAAGCATTTAGTTACTTTATAATATTCATCATACTTTTAATGAGAATTTATAAGTCCTTGTCTTACCCGTTCGGCTAACGACCCTCCACCGATCAAGGAAGCGGTGGGTGAGAGTGGACACCCATTAAGTTGCCATTTTATAGGCAACAACCTTATACCCCCTTATAGACCGGCTTCGTGAATGAGGCGTACTAGCGGTAAGACGACTTGACGTTATATATATATATATATATATATATATATATATATATATATATATATATATATATATATATATATATATATATTAGTAACTTATAATATTATAAAGTATAAGGGTTGAATTTTAACTTTTAAAATTCTAAGGGTTGGAACTAAAGTTTTAATCAAGACTTTACATGTTCCAAAACTTGAGGGCAAGTTTTGTAAACTTCCAAAACTTTTCATTTCTTATAACTTATGAATTAACTGAGTAATAAAAATGAAGACTCTTCATTTTTATAACTCTTGTGTTCTTTTAATGGCTTTAATAAAAGTGAGACTTTTGGTTTTCCATAACTTGAGGACAAGTTATGGACTCCATTAAAACGCATTATGATCATGAATTAAACTACCATGAAGGTTACAAACAATTCCTATGATCATCTAATCTTCATAAGTTCAAGAACATGAATATGAACACTTTCAAGAATAAAAAATTACACTTAAAAAAAAACTTGTAATTTTAATAATTGCCATTGTAAATGGATTAGCATAAACATTACACCATCTAAAACAAGCTTTAAAACATCAAAACAGTTTAGGGTAATGTTTCTAGTCCATTTCCAGCAACAAATGTGCAAACTTTCATACGAGCAGAAAACAGAAAAACGATTTTTTTCCAAGCTGTTTGCACACAAAAAAAAACAACAACAAACGAACCTGGCTCTGATACCACTGATGGGTTTTGAGCATTCTAACACTTCCTAAGTGTACATGCAACCCTAATAACCTTGGATCTATGTTTGTCTAATTATCATGCAAAGTTGAATTCCAAGGTTATATTCCTATCTAGCATACATGGGGAACAAATTTTAACTTGCATGAAAGATAGAATAACTTACCTTGTTGTTGCTAATGATCCTTGAAACCTTGTGAGCCTAGCACCCCAAGTGTGATGCCTCAAATTCTTCACACAACACCAAATGCTTTTGGAATGACTTTAGAGAGAATACACACTTCTAAAATCGGCCTAGCCCTCTTGTTTCTTATGTGTAGCCAATTTTGGTGGAGAATGGGTTTCTTATATAGTGTTGACACATCTAGGGTTACACCATGTAAACCCTAATGTGTCATGACTCTTCATTTCCATGACCCATGGGTTTGTAACTCCCATGGAGCATCCTATGGGTGGAACCCAACTTGATAATCCATGGAGCCTCTTAGCCCACTATATAAGATATGGAAGATTTACATAATCTACCCATATATTTAATTAGTTATCTTTTGATCACTTAATTAATTCTAAATTAATTCTTGATCAAACTAATTAAATAATATTATTAATATATATTAATAAACCATAAGTGTTATTTCTCTTATTTTAGTTTATCCAATTGTATGGTGCCATGCAACCCAAATGGACCATGCCGGGTCGGGTCAAGTACATACCAGAAATAGTTATGGACTTAGACACCTTATCCAACAGCCTAACCATTACACTATTACAAAACATGAATCTATTGACAATTATCTCTGAAATTGGATTAGCATGAAGATTACCACATCAAAAATAGGTTTATAAGTTGAAAAACAGCTAAGGGTAATGTTCCTAGTCCAATTCCAGCCAAAACAGTCAAAGATATGCATTCTGGGAGAGAAACTCGTCGAGTTTATTAAGGAAATCGTCGAGTTCATGCTTTTACACATGAACTCGTCGAGTTTTTGGCTAGAACTCGTCGAGTTGCCAGTCTGGGCAGTTTCTTGGCTTCGAAAAATCAGTTTGCATCAAGTATAATTGAAAACAAGCCTAGGCTCTGATACCACTGTTGGGTTTTGAGCATTCTAACACTCCTAAGTGTACATACAACCCTAAATACCTTGGATCTATGTTTTATCTATTATACAAGCAAATATGAATATCCAAGGTATTACCCTAACTAGCATACAAAACATTGATACTCGGGTAATAAACTAGAT
Source organism: Lactuca virosa (assembly GCF_052849685.1). NCBI lineage: Eukaryota > Viridiplantae > Streptophyta > Magnoliopsida > Asterales > Asteraceae > Lactuca > Lactuca virosa. Next base: position 105,683,787 of record NC_136430.1, on the reverse strand, counting down.
AGAAATACATACCTTGTTGATGTAGCTTGACTCCATGTAGCTCATGAGCCTAGTGCCCCAAGTGTGACACCTCAAATGGTTCACACAACATCATCAACACATGGAATAGCTAAGAGAAGAAGACATACATGTCCAAATCGGCTAGCCCTCTCACATCTGTATCACTAGTGCCAATTTCTTGAACTAAAGGGGTTCTTATATAGTGTGCACATTAGGGTTACACTATGTAACCCATGACTTTACCCATTACTTATGCTCCATGGGTTTTAACCTCCATGGAGTATCCATGGATCACCACATGGGTTAAACCCAACATAAGGAATCATGGATCATAAGCCCACATATATAAGAATGAATGATTTACACAATCAATCCCCATATATTTAATTAGTCTCTTTTTGATCACTAAATTAAGTCCAAATTAATTCTTGATCAATACTAATTAAATAACATGATTTCATATTAATATATTAGAACTTATAATATATTAATATGTCACAAATGTCCTCTCCTCATAAACGGTCTACCCAAATGTTCTGATGCCATGCAACCCAAATGGACCATGCCGAGTCGGGTCAAGTACATACCAATTATAGTTATGGACTTAGACACTAATCCAACAGTATTGTATGTTGACAATACTATTCGTAGGGAGCAAAGCTTTCAATTTGCAAATTGCAAAGTTTGATAATTGTTTTGCTATAGTAGACTTAAGGGAGAGGGGTACTAGTACTTCTTTTCGAACCTAAATGTTTAGATTTTACAGTTTAATAGACTTATTCATAGACATATTTGAAGATCATGTTTAAATTGTTCAACATAATAAATTCTATATTTGGAAATATTATAGCAAGATATTGAACAGATACCAGATCCTTATATAAGATATAATGAATTGAGTCCCATATGCTTCAGATATAGGATCGGTTACATATGCTGTAATATTCAATTATGCTGATTTTTCCAAGTACCTTAATCATTGAGAGGAAAAGGACTAGAATTTTGTGTGACTAAAGTTGTTAAAAAACTATCAAGAACATTCTAAGGTTATACCAAAAGACTATTTGATTGTGAACAGTAAGAAGTATGATATTAATTTGGATGGACCATAGTGACATGATTCTAGATTGAGATGGTTCTTGATCAGGATTGATGGTTATATTGAAATATGGAAATGTTTTCATAATGGGAGATGGTTAAAAATCTACATGTGAGTTGGAAACTTTAATTCAAGAGGAAGTATTCAAGTAGTGTACCTTGAATTAGAACCTTCATTACTATAGAATTGTTTCTACTAAAAAAGTTCCAATAGGATATTTTGTAATATCAAAAACTCAATCTTTGAGACCTTGTAATCTTGATATCACAGGAGATTAATTAATGCATGCTGAGTTGTAATTGCATGACATATTGGATAGTGATAAGAATTTGGAATTGTGAAATGAACGTTATTGGAAAAATGTCCAGCTAATCTATTCACAAAGGAAGGACCATAGAGAGACATAGTATGCATGTTCATAACATGGCATGACTGATGTTTAATTCAAGAGCTTAGTTGATTACTCGAAAAATTATACAATAAATTAAGTCATAATTATTATGGTGATAGAGAATTACTTATTTTCAATAGGTTTGAGACCATAGTTAATTAGTTTATTATTATGTTTCACTTTGCATGTTTTAGTTCCTGAATGATTTCATTATTTGAAATCCCACAGTTGCTCATACTTTTGGAAGTAAGTAGTGAATTAAAGGTATCATGAATTGAATTGTAGATTGTCTATGGAGATTAGACATTTCAATGCTTGCTACAATATTTATGAGTACATAGAAAATGGAGATTTTAACTACTGGATAAACGCATACTCATAGAATTACTACATGGATTCTATCACGAGTAATTTTGAGATGATAATATCTTATATTCTTCAAATGGAGATATATGAGTTATAATTTACAAGTCGGTTGAGCATTGGTGTTACGTAAACGCATCAGTAACGTGATGTTATAAAACGTAGTATCATGCATGATTTGGTGAGTAAAGGATACAAGCATATAAGTCAAAATTTATTTGTTCCTTTTTCCCTAACGAGAAAAGCGATATCTTTGGGCCCCTCGATGATTTGTTGTCGACATCTTAAGTGCTTGGCCGAGACAGATTTGAATTGATGTGTATAATTAGCAGTCTGAATTAAGTTGTCATAAATCAAGAAATCGAGAAACAAAATCTTGGACTATGAGATTAATTCTAATCCATGTCTCATGTCCATAAAAAATCCTATAAAACGAAGGAATGTTTCATCACTTATCTAAGGACAAACATCTGATCGGATCAGAGTTTGGCAGTTGCTTTGGAAAATAACATTTGTTGTTTAATTTAGAAGTTATACCTGTAGCTTAGGTTTTAGAATTATCCAAGTGGAAGACTATTGGATTAGGTGTCTAATCTAATAACTAAATTAGTATAATATCGAATTATTAGAAATGTCCTTTTAGGTTGCCCTCAAACCTACTAATTAACTGAAGTGTTATTTGGAGAGAGAGTTTGATTTATTAATTTATTATATGATTAATAAATTAATTAGAAATCAAAATAAATAATTTTTTAATATATTATTAGAATAATATATTAATTATAAATAGTATTATTTAATTAACAATTAATTAGAATTAATTTTAGGATTAATTGGATTAATTAACAGTAGAAGGACTAAAGGTGACAATTTCAAAAGTTAAACATTGACTATTCTAGAACCTCCCTGTGAGGGAGGACGAATTCTAGATGGTCTTTAGGGGTTTTCTTAGGCAATAAGGAAGCTTAGGAGTCCTTAGGGAGCAAGGAAATGGGATAAAGCGTATCTATGGAAACCTGCTTTATCCTAGTTCCCTTAGTTACCTATATAAGCCCTCCTAAGGGTTCATATTTTTTTCCATCCCTCTACAAGAATGAGAATAAAAAATTCCCATTCCCTCTTCTCTCTCCTCTTTAGCCTATAACTTGCTAAGGTTTGGGTGTGAGCCATTAGAGGCGCGAGACTTATGATGCTTGCTTTTTGAAGACCTACAAAGGAAGCATCAACTAGGAAATGTTTCCGACTTATGATTACAGTAGGTATGGCTATATCTACAAAGGAAGCATAAACTAGGAACCATCAATTGGGCAGGAAGATAAAGATGCTGCGATCCGATCAAATTATTAGAAATGTCCTTTCACTGATGATTACATTAGGTATAGCTATATCTACTTAATCATGCATAAATCGAAAACTTTTGAAAAGTTCAAAGAGTTTAAGCAAGAAGTGGAGAATAAATTGGGTGTGAGTCATTGGACAAATCAATATTCAACACATTATTTCCTAGGTTATCTACAATTGTCACACCCCCAAACCAGACAGCGGAAACGTCCGGGGGTGGAGGACTTCATTTGTAGTATCACAACACATGTAATATAGTAATCATAGTACAAACAACCACTGTATTAAAAAGTATAAATATTTACATGTGTTTCAAATTGTATACTGAAACCAAAAAGTTGTACAAAAGATAAAGACAAAACATAAACTGCTCCATCTTCAAAAGCTCGAGTGTACCTGTCTACGGTTTCCCTGAGAATACAACTAATTTGAAAAGAGAGTATCAACATAAAGTTGAGTGAGTGCATAAGTATTTATGTTTTGTAAGAATGTTTTCTGTTTCTTAAATATGTAAACTGTTTCCAGAAAATCCTATAATTTCTGTTGTATATGAAAAGTAGTTATATCTGTATAAAACTGTTCTGTTTGTAAACCAATGTTTTGTATTTGTAATCTTTATGTAAACTTGTATCTTGTAAATTGTATCTAGTAAACTGTATTCTGTAAACTAGTACTTTGAAAATGTACTTAAGTTTAGGTAATTATACACTAACGTATTATTAATATCTTTTAATGAGTTATTATAACCATACTGACTAGATGGCCTGACCCAACGCTATGTATGCGCTGAAAGTTGATGATAACAATTGTCACTCACAGGCGTGCATGCCTGACTGTAACTAGCAGTCCGAGTGCGGGGTTGTTAATCCCAATATAGATCTATACACACATTGTTTCGATCCCCTGCTGGAGACTCTGGTTATAATATCAGGACTTTACTGTATCGTTTAAAATGAATTAAACTAACTGTACTCTTTGACTCATAAAAGCATATAACGTTACATGTATAACTGTTAGGAAAATCCAATCATTCTGAAGTAAATAATCGATAGTATATCCTTGAATTAGTATTCTTAACATGTATTTGAATGAATGAATACACTTGAATAGTTTTGAATTAAATCTTTGTTTTTGTAAAACATTGTACTCTAGTATATTAGTATCGTGAATTAATGTTCTATGTATCGTAAATTATACCTATTATAATTTATATGTACTTTCTGATTTGATAACGAGTATTCATGTATGAGATCCTTTGCTCAACATGTACAAAGGGTAATTGAATCTAATTGAATAAACTTTTATACTTGTATACATATACAAATATATATAACTAAAATTTAAATGGCACTTGGACAAACAACTGTTACTTGTAATCCCACATCCAAACAAGGAAAAGGAACCAAAGTGGGTTGTCAGTCCTAAGTCTTTTAAACCTTATTTATATAAATATATGTATACTAGTATGATTTTTGGGGAAAAATATAAGTTTATAAAAACATTTAAAAGAAGTTTCATATTTGGAAATCCATTTTGGTGACTTGATGTCTTTTTTTGAAATAACCACTTAAAACCACTTGATTTGATAAGATGTTTGAAACCATATGTTTTGATAACTGTATTCCATTTGAAATCATTTGTTATAACACAATATCATTGTGTTATACTTGTATCCCCCCCCCCCCCCCCCCTTAAAACAGTAAAAACTATGAAAATGTGGGGGTATGAACTCACCTGTTGTAAGTTACTCAAATGTAAGATTGGTGTAGGATGCTAAGTGTCAAGTGAAGACTTGAGCACACACTGATCCTATTGAACATATAATGACACATATATGTTTATAATTAGTGAATAAACAACTAATCATGAAAGGTAACACCCTATTAGACTAGGAAACTCTAGGTTTTAAGTACTACAATCACATATGATTGCATACTAAGGGTGTATGGCCATTCTAATGAGTTTACGGCCAACATGTAAGTCTTATATGAGTTTACGGCCTAGGGTTTACGGCCCTATGAGTTTACGGCCGTAAACTCAAAGTATTTTGTACCAATTTGTGTTTTAAAGTCCTAGGTTCTTCTTTGAGGTGTTCTAGACTTAGTTCCAAAGTTTAGTAAGAGGTTTAGGGTTCATTTACACCCTTAATTAGAGTTTACGGCCCAAGGAGATTGCCTTGGCCGTAAACACCTTTTGATCTTGATTTCTTTATGTTTTCAAGTAGTATAATCAGTAAGTGTTACACAAAGGAAGGTACTCAAGGGTTAAGAAGCCTTTAGGAGTGTTTAAAGTCAACATATGCTTCATTATATGAGTTTACGGCCAAGGGAGATTGCCTAGGCCGTAAACTCCCTTTGTTATTAACAATTGGATGATTCCTAAGTGTTCTTAAAGTATTTCGTGTATATAGCAAGCTTAGGAGGGAGTACTTACAATATAGAAGCTTGATAGGGTGATTAAAGTCCAAAAACACTAGTGTGTGTTCTTGGTGTTCTTGGTGAAATGAAGAATACTTGAAAATATAGCAAAATGGAATGATTTCATGGATGAAATCATGTATAATCACTAGATAAGGAGATGTAACAACAATTCAAGTGAAAGAATTCTTACATTTTTGGAAGATCAAAGTGAATATCTTATGATACTTGAGAGAGAATATTGGGTGTTCTTGACTAGAAATGGAAGAAATGGAGAAAAGTGATGTAAACTCATGCATATAGCATGAGTTTACAGCCTACACATGAGTGTACGACCCAACCATGTGTTGGCCGTAAACTCCTCTTAATGAGTTAAAAGTTTGATTAAGGCACAATGGACTCAAGCTAATACTTCCTATTACCCGATTCTTGAATAAACTAGGCTTAGACACTCAAACAGACTCTAAACAATGCTAAAAGATAGCAGAAACTAGTTTGTCTTTGATTGAATTGACTGAAAATACAAGATAGAAATTTCGGGTTGTCACAACAACCATCACAGTTTGATATATACCACCAATTTCTTAGTGAGAACATAGATCCTTTAGGGTGCATGTGAACTTAGGGTTTATGTTTTTTCTGCCAAAATATAGATTTTTTGTAACATATAAAACCTATCAGCTGTTGGATTAGGTGTCTAAGCTAATAGCTAAATTAGTATAATCTTGAATTATTAGCAAACTCCTTTTGGGTTGCCCTCAAACCTAATAATTGATTGGAATGTTATTTGGTGAGAGAGATTGATTTATTAATTTACTATATGATTAATAAATTAATTAGAAATCAAAATAAATAATTTACTAATATATTGTGAGAATAATATATTAATTAGAAATAGTATTATTCAATTAAGAATTAATTAGAAACGAATTGGAATTAATTTTTAGATTAATTGGATTAATTAATCAGAAATATATTTCATTTTTGTGCTTTATAAAGGTTTGATCATTCTAATTTAGGATTAAATCATTCTAACTATTTAGTTGTTAAAATCCATAATTGTTTTAATCAACTAGTAATAAGCAACAAGTTATAGATTGGTTATGTGTTGGGATTTATTTTTTTTAGAAATTGAAAATCACATATTTTAATGCTTCTGAGCAAGAGAGAAGTATTGAATATTGTTGGGAATTTTACATTGTTCATAATTCTTCTTTTATGATTTGATTAAGAACTTATTTAATTAAGTTAGTAAAAAGTTAGAATTACTTGATGAGCATGTTTTGGTTAACTAATTTGGTAAAAAAGAACTTACTAGAACTTATTAATATCCAAATAAGGCAGTGGGAGCCATATTGATCTTAAATACATTCAAGCATCAACTAGGAAAGAACATGAAGTTGGCACTCTCTCTGATTAAGAGACTGAAATACCTATTGAAACTTAACACGAGGTTGTTGAGGAATCTGATATAACTCCATCTCTTCTCCAAAGATCTAATATAGGATGTCATGCACAAAGTAATATATTATATATGTTACTGAGGTAAATGGGTCAACTGGTTGATGGCAACCAGAGTCTACCATCTATTGGAAGCTATGACAGGCCCTAAAAGATGCAAAAGTGTAAGGAGGTCATGGAGATTGTGATTTAGTCCATGTACGATAACAAATTTGGAGTCAGGTTAATCAAACACATGTCCCTAAGATAATTGGGTATAAGTGAGTGTTCAATAATATGAAAAACATGGATAGGAATACATACATGTTCAAACCAAGATAGGTTATGAAGGGTGTATAAGCTTAAAATGTAACATCCAAATTTTTTTTTTGCCAAATTTAAACTTTTCCAATCATAAATAAAACCAGATAATATTTGTTTACAAAATGTTTTCAATCATTATTCATCAGAGTGTCCCAATAACCAGATCATAAGGATGAGGAGCGGTACGGTCACACCTTCGCCTTGCCATGATCTCCTGAAGTACCTGAAACAATAAACTGAAAACTGTAATCCCGAGGGCTTAGTGAGCTACCCCCAAAATACCAATACCACACCGATAATACCATATCAGTAACAGACAATCAACAACATGCATACTGGGCCATCGGCTTGACTGGAACGCCCTGCAGAGCCTACAATCTATCTGAATCTGTCCCGAGCCTTCGGCATAACTGAACCGCCACGTGGGCCTACAGTCTCCCCGGACCGCTCATAGGGTGTGTTGGCGTTCAGCACAAATCAGGATCGCCTCAACCCAAGCAACAAGCAAATAACCATGTGCGCATAACTAACATATACTGGCATATACAACATCAAACATATCTATCTCACTGATCACCAATCATTGCAATCTCTCATAACTAGAGCACCGACTAAGCAGGTCACTAACATATCAATCCCTACGGATCATAAGAGCATAACATACTGTCTATCCTGATTCCGATCTAACAGATCACAACCATATATAACAAACAATAACAACTAAAGGGCCGGCCTTGTGCCTTAGACCCTATTGATATAGTGAGGATAACTCACCTTGCAGATGTCGACTCGGTAGATAAACTTCAACCCTCAGATCACTGCCACAAACTCCACCACATATTACCATAGTATAATCATACCCATAAGTTCCCGACCTTTCAAGGTACCCCATAAGCCAACTAATCAAACCCTGGTCAAAGTCAAAGTCAACAGTCCATGTTGACCCTAACTCGCTGAGTACGCTCGGCTACTCGCCGAGTTCCTTGAAGTACTTGTCCACTCGCCGAGTCACCGGAGTGACTCGTCGAGTTCCTTCGGTTTACGATCGAAACCCTAAGGCCACTTGTCGAGTTTCCTTCTTGCAACTCGACGGTTACACACACATACATAAATTAGGGAAACCTCAACCGACTCGCCGAGTTGTTCATCCAACTCGTCGAGTTTACGGCAATCTTCATCAGACTCGCCGAGTTGTTCATCCAACTTGTCGGGTCCAGGCTCATCTTCAAGTGACTCGCCGAGTCAACCTTGCTACTCGCCGAGTTCCATCAGTCCTTAAGCCATACAGACTCTTTTAAGTCATGCAGTGGCTCCAAATTACAGATCCAAGCTTCTAAGGCATACTTTTCACGTAAAGTTGCAAACTTTACATGCTTGCATAGCTAAAAAGGCTCTTAATGACAAATCCAAGCTCACAATGGGGTTTCATACTCAAAGAGGCTTCATACAAGATCAAACGCGGAGCTTTATGACTTTAGAACCCAAGAAGGGTCCAGATCTGAAGTTACAACTTCAGATCTAGCTCATAACCCACATTAACATCTCAACCAAACCATAAAAACCCTAGATCTCGACCAAAAGAGGTCTAGAAGGAAAATGAAGTAAAGGTTACGACTTGATACCTCCAAATGATGCTATCTGAGGTAGATTTCTGATTCCCACACTTCCTTGCCCTTAGCCTTTTGTCCTCCAAGCTCTTCTTCTCAAAAGATCTCCTCTCCAAAGCTTTAGACACACAAGAATGGATCACCACACGAATTAGGGTTTTCTGAGCTCTCAATGGACTGCAAAGAGGCCAAAGGAGGCTTATGCTTCTTTAAATAGGGTGCAAAACCCCAGGATTTAGGGTTTCATCTGCCAGCTCCTACTCGTCGACTCCTTTCATGGACTCGGCGAGTAGGCCACTAAACACGCGTCCCAACCCACTGCTACTCGACGAGTAGGACAACCAACTGGTGGAGTTGACCTTGAAATCAAAGAAGTTCTTATTTAAACAATACCTGAGAATCGGGGCGTTACATAAAAAGTCTCATTTGAGGACTAAAACAAGCATTTCATATTTGGAATATTTGCTTCGATCAGAAAATCAAAGAATTTTGATTTTAGAGAAATGGGGATTATCCATTTGTATATCTATCAAATCTATTTGGAGCACTGTTTGTTAGGGTATGAAGTCTTGTCCAACATGGAACACTTAGAATCAAGTGGAGCACTTGGATGAAGCACTTAGAATCAAGTGGAGCATCTGTATGGAGCACATAGAATCAATTGGAGCACTTGGAGGAACATGGAGCACCTGGAGTTGTAATGGAGCCCTTAGAGGCAGAATGGAGCATCGGGTGTTAACATGGAGCTCTTGGAGTTAGAGTGGAGCATCAAGAAGGAAAATGGAGCATCAGTGAAGCACCATGCATCATGATGCATAATTATGAAGATGATGCTCCACCTTGTGCACAAGGTGCGCCATCCATGCAAAAGGAGCAATACCTATGATCAAGGTGCACCACCTTTGTGCTTGATATGCCACCATTATATGCCTTGTTGTGTTCTGGGAGTTTTTGAAATGTTGTTTATGAACAAAGAAGCAAGGATGTGCCACTCAAGATATAGATGCACCATTATCGAGCATGATGCGCCACCAAGGTGTTGGGTTTTGAGCAACTATAATGCTCCTATGGTGTACATGCAACCCTAAATGCTTTGGATCTATGTTTTCTCTAATTATACATGCATATTTTTCAATTTTCCAAAGCATATATCCTAACTAGCATACAAATTGTCAAATGAACAATACAACTAGTTAGATAACTTACCTCTTAGAAGGACTTGTAGTTCTTGACCTTTGAAAGCTTGAGCACCTCAAGTGTGATGCCTCTAATGGTTCACAAACACCAATATGCAATAGTAGGCTTGAGATAATAAGTTACTTAGCACAAAATCAATACACACTCTCTCCACGAATGTTGTGTCCACCGATCTTGGTCATGAGGGTGTGCTTTTATAGTGTATAAATGCTAGGGTTACACCTTGTAAACTCTGATGACCTTTCATATTACTTAGGCTCCATGCGTTAAAACCTTAATGGATTATCCATGGATTATCTCATTGGTTTAGCCCATCCTAAATAACATTGGATCATTAGCCCACACTATTAGAATCATTGATTTACACAATCAGTCCCCGTATATTTAATTAGTCTCTTTTGATCACATAATTAATTCCAAATTAATTCTTGATCAATACTAATTAAATAATATGATTTCATATAAATATATTATACTTGTAATATATTAATAAATCATAAATAACCTTATTCTCAAAAGTCCATCCTATCAAATTGCACTGGTGAAGGCAACCCAAAAGGACCATGCTACAACTGGGTCAAGTACATCCTAGTTATATTTATGGGCTTAGACACCAAATCCAAAAGTCTCCCACTTGGATAAGTCTAATAACTATACCTGCCAATGCGCACTACTAGAAAAACAGCCTTTTACGACGCTCATTGCGCGTCGTAAAACGCTCAGACAACGCGCAAATGCGCGTCAAGGAAGGCTCTGTCATAAAGAGAGACGACGTGCATTTACGACGCGCATTTATGACACGCAATGCGTATCATTAAAACCCCTGCCAAGAAAGGCCATGTCATAAACGAAGATGACACACATTTTTGCGTATCGTAAATTTAAATGTTTAAAAAAAATATATTTATATATTTCTTAATTTTTAAATTAAATTTATAATAGAAATAAAATACCATATAGAAAAAATACAATCCATTGCATAATATAAAATAAAATTTCATACTCAAAAAATAAAATAAATTGCACAAATTATAATATGTCATACAAAGAATCATTCAAATGTTAGACAAAAATAATACATTGCTAACATGGGTTATACATTCCTAAAAAATTAACAAATAATCATCCTTGTCCAAAGTCGGATCTACCTTCCTAATTTGTATGTATAACAAAGACACATGTGTTAAACTTGTTACCATTAACATCTGATCGTATGGACTCGAGTGTTAAACTTGTTACCATTTACATCTGATTCATATGGTCCACAGAAAGTCATGTGTTCTTCACCTCTAATTCAACAAGATTGTTACCTACACAAATGAAAACAAACAGGAACATTAACAGCCCAATTATAAACAATTTCACAGGATGCCATATCATGTATTACCAAAAATGATGATCATTAATAAGTCCTTTCAAGGATAATTTGGTCTGGATAGAAGATTAAATTAAATACAAATCATAAAGATTCTAAAAAACAGTCAAATGCATTGGAACAAACTTACAGTAAGCAGAAACCAGAGACAAAACATTGGGGTAATACACCTGATCAACCAACAGACCATTGTGCTGCCTCACTTTGTCAACCACTTCCTGAGCTGCAGCCTTCATCAAATTTCTCTTGATAATAAAGAACAAGATGTTAACAGATAGCATATTCGATGTAACTTGAGCAGTACATGAAATAGGAACCAAACACAGACCTCTACTCTTAGTATCTAGCTTTGTATCTCCTTTATCAAAGTCTTAGAATTTAATTCAAAAAGTATCAAAGTCTTACAACAAAACTTGTTCTAAACTGTAATTGGTTGGTGAATTTTAAAAAGTATCAAAGAGAAAGACATGGAAAAAAATATGATATGCACAAAATCTCAATCAAATTCCACTAACAAACCAAATCAACTTACCAGAAGAAAAATTATTGATGAAGACAAAAATTACCTCTTGATTAGCACAATAACCACCATATTGCTGAGTGACTTCACAACTTGATACCTTAGTTGATCAAGCAACAAACCTAAGTTCCTACTTGAATTATTATGACCATTTCACAGCTTGATACCTTAGTTGATCAAGCAACAACTATTTGGATATATTATAAAGGGTATTAAAGTAATACTTGTTCAAGTTTTTATCCTTATTCAATGAGCTTTGACTTTTCTTCTCATCTTCTGATGGAATGCTGATAGCTTTATAAGCTTCTAACATTTCTGCATGGTTTGCCAACATATATAAAATAGAATTTTAATCAAAATTAATGTTTAATTATAAAACCAAAATTAAGGTGCTAAAATATTTATTCTTACCTTGCTCATTAGCCATGTCAAAGAAAGCTTGAAGCTTCAACGCCCTTCTCTAGTACATCATCCCTCTAACTGAACTGGTGAATAAAGGAAAAGCTTTTGCAAGAAGGTAGCTTACGAATATAACAAGCAGCCATAAAGAATTCCTAACCAAAAAAAAAAAATTTAACATCAGTGGAAGTGAGAATAGAAGACTAGTTTTATTTAATGTAAAAAGACGAAAATAACCTCATTCATCTTCTTAATCAAATCACTGGAAAGCGTAACCCCTGCTATTTTCCTCCCTCTCACTATCACTAAAAGACGTTTTTGTCCCTTGAAAACGAAACCTTGCTTATACTAAGTCCCTGTTTTCCAGAAGTTGCTTTATCCTGCAAAAACAAAATATGTCAATTTTGTAGATTTTTCTACAATACTATAATAGGGAAAAGTAGAAGTGTAATAAACAATTTTAACATTTGCAAGTTCCACCATCAGAGTGACCTTCCCTTCAATGACAAAAAAACTGGTTCAGAAGACAGTTGACTTTTATGGTCAAACATGTTACAACATTAATATATAAATACCTTAAACTCTCACAAAGACGAACCAAAGCATCTGAACCAGTTCGATATGCAACATCTTCAATCATAGAAGCATTCCATGGTGTCACACAGTCTGTAATTTGAAACTCACACAACTCTTTCAATGAACACACATCTGTTAATACAGCAGAGTGGCCCCCACCAGCTGCTAGCTTCCGTACTTCCCCCAAACACCTGTTTCGATTAATCATCAGTCAAACCTTCAAGTCAAATAAGAGAGAGAGAGAGAGAGAGAGAAAGAGAGATATACCAATCAACTGGAGATGGGTACCAAGTATAAGTGCATTTATGGTTAGCTGCTTGGCCATAGCTGTGATAACACCAACTATGGATTCTACCATCTTGTGTGCAGATAAGTTTGTGAGAATGTCCACAAGCAACCTGTTTTACACCAAATGGCAGTTTCGCCCTTTGCTGATTTCCTGATTTTGATCGGATACTGAAAAGCTGTAATCTAATCCCAGTTTCCAAAAATTCAAACAAATTTGCAATCAAAGCGGAAGGAGGTGAAGAAAAGTATAACGAACCTGAACAGTGCAATCATCGAGTTATGATTCTTAAAAAACGAGATATATTGAAAACCCTAGATACCTTCTTTTTGGTGGTGAAAGCGGACTGAACGAGAATCATGAACTGAGTATGAGTGTGTGCACCACATATCTTCTTCTATAATATTTATTCTCTGTAATTCTTACAAAGTAGTTAGAGGAGGTGTGACACTGGGGAGGGTCGACGGTGGCGTGCTAGCGATGGTGGGCGGAGGTGGGTTTGTCTCAAGGAAAGTGGGTTGGAAGCGGGAAAAAAGTGTGTGCTGAGAGGGAAACAGGGTAGAGCAAAGAATAAATCCGGCGATGACAAGCATGTTGTTGCCTTTATGGATGCCGACAACCGGAAAGAGAAGGCGGTGGCGGTCGGAGTACGAGCTAAAGAAGCAACGGTAGTCGTTGCCGATTATAGAGTCAATCCAACTTCCTTCCAATAAATTCTATTAGGGTTGATGGGGTTCGATGGCCCAGCTGTCGATTTCATCAGATGCATTCCGAACTCGTAGAGATGATGGGGTTCGATGCTGGTGGTGGCGGTTAGGGCTTCCAAAGGGAAGGGATAGAGAGTGCATAGGTAGAGGAAGACGGGCTACTTCAAAAGGATTGACAGCCTCACAATTCTATTAGGGTTCATTGGTAGAAGGAGAAAAAGGAGATACATGGCGGGGTGTTTAATTTTTTGGGATTTCATTTCCCGGCTATTAAAAAAATGGAGAATCGCGCACCTTCCTAAAAAAATATAAAACAACACCTTTAGAGGACACGCTTTCTTCCTTAGGTGCCCTGCGTGTTTTTAATTTTTTTTCTTGAGACACCAATTTAAGCGCACGTAAAAATGTGTGTCTTCTATCCTTCAGTTTTTGGTAACCTGACATTATTTTTAAGGACGCACACAAATGCGTATTGTAAATCTGCGAGTGTCATTGTTTGCGCGTCATTAAAGGGTATTTTTCTTGTAGTGGCGACTTCAGGATCCGACTTAGCAATCGTAAGCTTTCAAATGTCGTTGTCAAACTCTGACCTAGCCAGTGATGCATCCTTCAGATAAGGGATCATATATTCCTCTGTTCTCAAGATATCTTTGAAGACAAATACATGGAACATAGTCATACTTATTGTCCTGCAATTTGTTTTCCGATTTCCGATTGACATAGAACATAACTGAACATATCAATTTAGTTCTGACCGGGCCTGACACATAGTCAAAACAAAATAATCGAAGGTCCCAAGATATCGCTTTTAATCCTCTTAGGATAAAAAGAACAGATAAAATTCGACATTATATGCTTGTACTAACTACTCATCAAATCATGCATAACGACAAGTTTTATAACATCAAGTTACTGATGCATTTTCATGTCATCAATGCACAACAAACTCGTAGTCAACAACTCATATATCTTGGTTTGAAGATTTAATGATGTTATCGTCTCACAATTACTCGTGATAAATTCCATGAAGTAATTCAGGTGAGCGCGGGTTGAATCCAATACTCAAATATTACTTCAGGGGCACTCATGAATGGTGTAGCAAACTTTTGCTATGTCTAACGCCTTAGACAATCTACAAGCCAACTCATGACAGTCTACTCTCATTACCTACTTCCAAAGTATGATCGACTGTGGATGGTTTGAATAATCTTATTATTCTGGAAGTCAGAACATGCAAAGTGAAACAATAGTAAATAATTGACACAAGACAGTAACTTTACTTATAAATAAAACTAATGTCGTCTGTTAGCCTAATGCCCCTTGCATGCTGCAAGTGCTTAACCCTAGTCAGTCCCTTTCTAAGGGGATCTGTTGGGTTGTCCTCTGACGATATCCCCTTTACCACGAGATGTCCTTCTTCTACTTGATGTCTTATGAAGTGGTACTTTCTGTCGATATGCCTGGATCTACCATGATCTCTCGGTTCCTTGGTTAAGGCAACCGCCCCTTCATTATCGTAGAAAATCTCCACATGATCCTTTATGGATGGTATGACTCCAAGGTCTCCGATGAAGTTTTTCAACCATATCGCCTCCTTCGATGCTTCGCTTGCTGCTATGTACTTTGATTCACACGTTGAATCAGCTACAATCTCCTGCTTGGAACTTCTCCATGTTACTACTCCTCCACTCAAGGTAAACACCCAGCCCGACTGAGAGCGAAAATTATCCCTTTTGGTTTCAAAGCGGGCGTCGCTATACCCTGTCATTCTCAAGTCATCACTCCCACCGAGGGTAAGGACCCAGTCCTTAGTCCTCCGCAGGTAGTTAAGAATGTTCTTAACCGCAGTCCAATGAGCTTTACCAGGATTCCCTTGATATCTGCTGACCATGCTCAAAACAAAGGCCACATCAGGGCGAGTACAATTCATAGCATACATGATCGAGCCAACTGCGGAAGCATATGGTATTCGACTCCTCTCTGCTATCTCAGCCTCTATACACGGACTCTGAGTCTTACTCAGTTTAGTATTGCCTTGGATAGGTAGGTCACTTTTCTTGGAGTTCTCCATGCTGAAACGCTTCAACACCTTGTCTAAGTAGGTACTTTGGCTAAGTCCTATTAGTCTTTTACTCCTGTTTCCCAATATCCTAATCCCTAGGATGTAAGCAGCTTCCCCAAGGTCCTTCACAACGAAACACTTCCCAAGCCAGGACTTAACCTCTTGCGAGGTTGAGATGTCGTTTCCTATGAGCAGTATGTCATCTACATATAATACCAGAAAGCTTACTATACTCCCACTAGCTTTGACATATACACAGGACTCATCCTCGCTTCTCGGAAATCCAAACTATTTGACATTCTCATCAAAACAAAGATTCCATCTGCGAGATGCTTGTTTTAATCCAAAAATGGATTTCTCAATCTTACACACTCTATTAGGGCACTTTGCATTGACAAAACCCTCTGGCTGACTCATGTAAACATCTTCAGCCAACTTTCCATTAAGGAAAGCAGTTTTGACATCTATTTGCCATATTTCATAGTCATGAAATGCAGCTATGGCTAGCATAACCCTTATAGATTTAATCTTCGCTACTAGTGAGAAGGTCTCATCATAGTCAACTCCATGAGTTTGAGTAAAGCCCTTCGCAACTAGTCGCGCCTTATATGTGTCTACTTTCCCATCCATGTCGGTCTTTTTCTTGAAGATCCATTTGCACCCGACTGTCTTACGAACCGATACATTGTCAACCAAGTTCCAAACATGATTGTCATACATGGATTGAATCTCGCTGTCCATAGCCTCTTTCCATTTTGCAGACTCGGGGCCTGCCATGGCTTCCTTGTAATTGTTAGGTTCATCCAGATTTACCAGTGTGCTATCACTGATAAATGTATCACCTTCAGCTATTATATGAAAACCATATAGCATAGGTGGAACACTAACTCTACTGGAACGCCTCAGAGGTAGGGACTCGTCAATTGGCTCAACCGGAGTTTCCTCCTCGGGTTGAATGCTAGTGTTTGAGGTTCCTTCACCGCTTGACTCTTGAAGCTCTTCAAGGTCAAATTGCCTCCCACTATCCCCATGGTATATGAGTTATCTCTCACGAAAGACTCCTTTCCTCGCAACGAAGACAACATTGTCACTCGGTCTATAGAATAGATATCCAAAGGACTTCTGTGGGTAGCCGATGTAAATACATCGCTCACTCCGAGGTTCGAGCTTGTCGTGAGTCTCAAGTCTCATGAAAGCCTTGCAACCTCAAACTTTGATGTGGTCTAACGAGGGAACCTTCCCTATCCACATCTCGTAAGGTGTTTTGGAAACCGTTTTGGTAGGGACTAGATTAAGGATATGGGTGGCAGTCTCTAAGGCACACCCCCAGAATGAGATAGGTAACAAATCTCGACTCATCATGGAACGAACCATGTCTAGCAAGGTTCGATTGTGCCTTGCAGCCACACCATTAAGTTGTGGTGTCCTAGGTGGCGTCAATTGTGAAACAATTCCACATTCCTTAAGATAGTCTAGGAACTTGATACTAAGATACTCTCCTCCTTGATAGGATCGCAACATCTTTACCTTCCTTCCTAATTGATTATCCGCTTCTTGCTTAAACTCTTTGAACTTTTCAAAAGTTTCCTACTTATGCTTGATTAATTAGATATAGTCATACCTACTGTAATCATCAGTGAAAGTCACATAGAAGCGGTTAGCATATCTTGTGGCGGTTCTGAATGGTCCACATACATCAGTGTGTATGAGATCCAACAGACCTTCACCCCATTCACAAGAACTGGTGAAGGATGACATGGTCATCTTTCTAAGTAAACAAGATTCGCAAGTGTTATCCGACTTCAAGTCGAATGACTCCAAGACTCCATCCTTTTGGAGTTGGGCTATGCGCTTCTTGTTGACATGTCCAAGACGACAATGCCACAAGCATGCCTTATCCAAATCATTGGACGAATCAATATTCAACACATTATTTCCTAGGTTATCTACAACCATCATAGTTTGATATATACCACCAATTTCATAGTGAGAACATAGATCCTTTAGGGTGCATGTGAACTTAGGGTTTATGTTTTTTCTGCCAAAAAATAGATTTTTTGTAACATATAAAACCCATCAGTTGTTGGATTAGGTGTCTAAGCTAATAGCTAAATTAGTATAATCTTGAATTATTAGCAAAGTCCTTTTGGGTTACCCTCAAACCTAGTAATTGATTGGAATGTTATTTGGTGAGAGAGATTGATTTATTAATTTACTATAAGATTAATAAATTAATTAGAAATTTGTAACACCCCGATTCGCATGTATTGTTTAAATAAGAACTTCTTTGATTTCAAGGTCTACTCGACGAGTTGGTTGTCCTACTCGCCGCCGAGTCCATTAAAGGACTCGACGAGTAGGAGCTGCCAGATGAAACCCTAAATCCCAGGGTTTTGCACCCTATTTAAAGAAACATAAGCCTCCTTTGCCCTCTCTGCAGTCCATTGAGAGCTCAGAAAACCCTAATTCGTGTGGTGATCCATTCTTATGTGTCTAAAGCTTTGGAGAGGAGATCTTTTGAGAAGAAGAGCTTGGAGGACAAAAGGCTAGGGGCAAGGAAGTGTGGGAATCAGAAAGCTACCTCAGATAGCATCATTTGGAGGTATCAAGTCGTCACCTTTACTTCATTTTACTTCTAGACCTCTTTTGGTTGAGATCTAGGGTTTTTATGGTTTGGTTGAGATGTTAATGTGGGTTATGAGCTAGATCCGAAGTTGTAACTTCAGATCTGGACCCTTCTTGGGTTCTAGAGTCATAAAGCTCCGAGTTTGGTCTTGTATGAAGTCTCTTTGAGTATGAAACCCCATTGTGAGCTTGGATTTGTCATTAAGAGCCTTTTTACGTGAAAAGTATGCCTTAGAAGCTTGGATCTTTAATTTGGAGCCACTGCCTGACTTAAAAGAGTATGTATGGCTTAAGGACTGATGGAACTCGGCGAGTCGCAAGGTTGACTCGGTGAGTCACATGAAGATGAGCCTGGACCCGACGAGTTGGATGAACAACTCGGCGAGTCTGATGAAGATTGCCGTAAACTCGACGAGTTGGATGAACAACACGGCGAGTTGGATGAACAACACGGCGAGTCGGTCGAGGTTTCCCCAATTTATGTATGCGTGTGTAACCGTCGAGTTGCAAGAAGGAAACTCGATGAGTGGCCTTAGGGTTTCGATGGTAAACCGAAGGAACTCGACGAGTCACTCCGGTGACTCGGCGAGTGGACAAGTACTTCAAGGAACTCGGCGAGTAGCCGAGGGTACTCGGCGAGTTAGGGTCAACATGGACTGTTGACTTTGACTTTGACGAGGGTTTGATTAGTTGGCTTATGGGGTACCTTGAAAGGTCGGGAACTTATAGGTATGATTATTCTATTGTAATAGGTGGTGGAGTTTGTGGCAGTGATCCGAGGGTTGAAGTTTATCTACCGAGTCGACATCTGCAAGGTGAGTTATCCTCACTATATCAATAGGGTCTAAGGCACCAAGGTCGGCCGTTTAGTTGTTATTGTTTGCTACATATGGTTATGATCTGTTAGATCGAAATCAGGATAAACAGTATGTTATGCTCTTATGATCCGTAGGGATTGATATGTTAGTGACCTGGTAGGTCGGTGCTCTAGTTATGAGAGATTGCTATGATTGGTGATCAATGAGATATATATGTTTAATGTTGTATATGCCAGTATATGTTAGCTATGTGCACATGGTTATTTGCTTGTTGCTTGGGTTGTGGCGGTTCTGCTTTATGCTGAAGGCCAACACACCCTATGAGCGGTCCGGGGAGACTGTAGGCCCACGCGGCGGTCCAGTTATGCCGAAGGCTCAGGACAGATTCAGATAGACTGTAGGTGCTGCAGGGCGGTCCAGTCAGGCCGATGGCCCAGTATGCATGTTGTTGATTGTCTATTACTGATATGGTATTATCGGTGTGGTATTGGTATTTTGGGGGTAGCTCACTAAGCCCTCGGGCTTACAGTTTTCAGTTTATTGTTTCAGGAGATAATGGCAAGGCGAAGGCGTGACCGTACCGCTTCTCATCCTTATGATCTGGTTATTGGGACACTCTGATGAATAATGATTGAAAACATTTTGTAAACAAATATTATCTGGTTTTATTTATGATTGGAAAAGTTTAAATTTGGCGAAAATTTTTTGGATGTTACAAGTTGGTATCAGAGCCTTGGTTTGAGTGAATTGGGGGAACACTCGTGTGAACCCAGTCTCAAATCAAGGGAATTTTTGGGAATAAATTCTAAAATGGTTTTCAAAATAAAGGATGGAGGATGCAGAGGGTACGATCAGCCGGATCCTGTAAGTAAACCCCAAAATACCATACAGTTATTTGTTATTATGATATGATAGAACAACATGCTAGTGCTAGGCTAGGAATCTTCAGGAATCGCATGATAGACTTGCCTCATTATATAATACCTACTAGCCTAGGGTTTCTTGTATATTGAATTGACATCATGACTGTAGGTGTCTAGTGTATACATCACGGCTGTGTATAATCAAGATCTTATAGCCTGAGAATGTCTGATTCGACATTAGTGTAGGATTGGATGTTCGAAAGTCTATCGGGTCCAACGTTATGTGTGGCTAGCATACACTAGTGCTGCAGGGTTGGTGAAAGTTTCATGGATGTGTGAGTTGTGGGAAGCTGTGAGACCAGTGGCGAGATAGTTGATATTCCCCTAGGAGTGAGGGTTGAAGCGCATATTATGTTGATGATAGTATTACGGCGTTGTGGCGATACTTGAGACAAATATGGGTAGGTGCGGAAGGTAGTATTGGCCCGTACTACTGGAAGCACAGGACCCATACGCGTAGCAAGGAAGTCACAACCCCTAGGGTTGTGGGAATTGGCCTCCCGATATATGTTGTTTATCTGACGTCTTGGTTATATTTTTTAGTATGGTGGTGACGAGACGTTTTACTACTGGATCCGGATCAGGATCAAGATCAGGATCAGGATCGGGAGACGGAGGGTCGGAGGTGCCAGTAGCACCTGAGCCCGTGGTACAGATAGGGACAGAGGAGTTGGATGCCAGGATCTGGGAGATTCTGCACGACGAGATTGTTGCAGCGTTCCGAGCGCAGCTTCCAGAGATGTTTGGCTCGATTAAGACCGCGATGGTTAAGTACTTTGATGAGCGATATGCAGCTCTAGCATAGACGGCTGCCGCTGCAGCCACATCGGCTGTAACTGCGGCAGGGGTTGGAGGAGGAGCCGACAAGGCTTTCCAGTATCGGGACTTCGATAACACGAAGCCCCCGACGTTTGATGGTACACAGGATGCGATCAGGGCTATGAGGTGGTTATCTGACGTAGATAGCTGTTTCTTCACGTGTTCATGTCCTGCTGACCAGAAGGTCAGGTGTGCCCTAAACCTGCTGAGGCTTGGGGCAAAGGACTGGTGGAGATTGACGACAGGGTCGTACACTGATGATCAGCGAGCTGCTGTTACTTGGGAGCAGTTCCGGGACATGTTCCGCACCCACTACGTTCCACGCGTTGAGCGGAAACGGCTTGCTCAGGAGTTTTTGACATTGAGGCAGGATGAGGAGTCAGTGATGGACATCACTCGTATGTTCACGGAGAGGGCTATGTTTTGCCCGGAGTTTGCTTCAGAGTAGTCTCAGATGACTCGTTATCTGAGTATGCTCAAGACTGATATTCGACAGTTTGTTGCTACGCAACGTTGTGAGACTCTTTTGGATCTTCAGAAAGCCGCGAGGCGTGCGTGAGTTGGAGATAGAGCTGCAGCTGAAGGAGTAGCATCCGGTCCCGGCACAGTCTCAGCCGGCACCTAAGCGGTCTAGGACCGTTGATACTCGGACTGGGATTCAGCAGAGCCGCACTTGTGGAAAGTGTGGCAGGGGTCATTCTGGGGTGTGTCGAGTAGGAGGTGGTTGCCACAAATGTCGCAAGGAGGGGCACTATGCCAGGGACTGTCGCCAGTCCTCCCCTCCAGCAGATATGAGGATTTGTTACCATCGTCATCAGGTTGGTCACGTGAAGACCAACTGCCCGCAGCTCGCCGCGAAGCCGGCGCAAGGAACCGCACCGGCTACATTGAGGATTGGAGATGGGAGGCCAGTCAAGGTGGAGCCTCCGAAGGCTCAGGGGCGCGCCTTCCAGCTCACGGCAGAGGAGGCCAAGGCAGCACCGGATGTGGTTGCTGGTATGTTTTTATTTTATATTTCAGTTATTGTATCTGTGTTATTCTTATCGGTGGTACCTGTGCTTAGGTACGTTTTTAGTAAACTCTTTGCCTACTTTGGTTTTATTCGACTCGGGGGCAAGCCGGTCGTTTGTATCTCAGACTTTCAGTAGAGAGTTCAATGTGTCGGTAGATGAGCTTGAGTGTCCGTTGTGAGTTTCGATCGCCAACGAGCACGGGGTTTCTGCTTCTTCGATCTACCGGGGATGCAAGCTGGAGATTTTCGGGGTATCATTCCCGATAGATTTGATTCCTATTCCCATGGGGGAAGTATGTGTGATCGTATGGATGGATTGGCTCAGCCGGTTTGGCGCCATGATCGACTGCGAGGGACAGCCAGTGGTAGTTCGAACCCCACGTGGGGGAGAAATGGTACTGTATGGTGAGGGCACCAGAGTGGGAGCAGGGTTTTGTTTAGCCGCCAGGACTCGGTAGTTCATTCAGCACGGGTGTGCCGGTTATCTAGCGTATGTGATAGATACGCGGATTGGGGATCATACTTCAGTTTCAGAGGTTCCAGTGGTTAGGGAGTTTGTTGATGTGTTTCCAGAGGAGTTACCTGGAGTGCCTCCGGAGAGGCAGGTAGAGTTCAGGATTGATCTAGTGCCGGGTGCGGCCCCTATCGCTAAGGCGTCGTACCGTCTGGCACCGCCAGAGATGCAGGAGTTGGCATCTTAGTTGTAGGAGCTGCTGGGTAAGTAGTTTATTCGCCCGAGTAGTTCACCCTGGGGAGCACCGATCCTCTTCGTCAGGAAGAAGGACGGTTCGCACAGGATGTGCATTGACTATATGGAGTTGAACAAGTTAACGGTGAAGAACCGTTATCCTCTCCCAAGGATAGATGATCTTTTCGATCAGCTGCAGAGTGCATCTTGGCTTTCCAAGATCGATTTAAGATTCGGGTATCACCAGGTCAGGGTGAGGGAGGAAGACGTGGAGAAGACCGCATTTCGGACTCGTTATGGTCATTACGAGTTTGTGGTGATGCCGCTTGGGCTCACCAACGCGCCGACAGTGTTTATGAATTTGATGAATCGGGTCTGCAGACCGATGCTCGATCTCTCGGTCATTGTGTTCATAGATGATATCTTGGTGTATTCCAAGACCCGAGAGCAGCACGAGGAGCACCTCAGGAAGCTGCTGGAGGTTCTGCGATGAGAACGGCTATATGCCAAGTTCTTGAAGTGTGAGTTTTGGTTACGAGATGTCCAGTTCCTCGGACATCTCGTTAACCAGGAGGGGATTTTGGTCGACCCGGCCAAAGTCGATGCGGTTATGGAGTGGGAGATTCCGAAATCTCCCTCAGACATCAGAAGTTTCTTGGGATTAGCAGGGTAGTACCGGAGATTCATTTGAGATTTCTCCAATATTGCAGTACCCCTCACTCGCCTAACGAGGTAGGGGGTGGATTTCTGGTGGGGCCGTGAGCAGCAGAGGGCGTTTGAGACCCTCCGGCGGTGTTTATGTGAGGTGCCAGTGTTGACGCTCCCAGAGGGAGTCGAGGATTTTGTAGTATTTTGTGATGCGTCCATCACAGGCCTGGGGGCAGTCCTCATGCAGAGGGGATGAGTGATAGCCTATGCATCGCGGTAGCTGAAGCCGCATGAGACGAGATACCCTACGCACGATCTTGAGTTGGGAGCGGTGGTATTCGCTCTCAAGATTTGGAGGCATTATCTGTACGGGGTCCGATGTACTATATACACGGATCACAACAGTTTGAGGCACATAATGGATCGGCCGAACCTGAATATGAGGCAGCGCAGGTGGCTGGATGTAGTCAAGGACTATGATTATGAGATCCTTTACCATCCTGGTAAAGCGAATGTGGTTGCGGACGCTTTGAGCCGTAAGTCAGCTGGGTCTTCTACCCCAGCAAGGTGTATGAGGATAGCGGTGGATTCCCCGCTTGTGAGCTTGATTAGGGATGCTCAGGTTGAGGGCATGAGACCAGAGAACTGGAAGTTGGAGCGGATTAAGGGCGAGAGCACCCAGTTTGTTCAGGATAGCCGCAGATTATTGACCCGACACGGTCGGGTTTGGGTTCCGACGTCCGGAGGGGTCCGGCAGACAGTGATGGAGGAGGCTCATAAGTCTCACTTTTCTATACAGCCGAGGGCCACCAAGATGTACCGCAATCTGAGTTTGAGTTACTGGTGGCCCGGTATGAAGCGAGAAAACGCTTGGTATGTTGAGAGGTGCCTGACCTGTAGGATGGTCAAGGCCGAGCATCAGAGGCCGCATGGAAAGCTGCAGCCTCTGGATATTCCCATGTCGAAATGGGAACAAATCACGATGGACTTCATTACGAAGTTGTCGAGGACGACGAAGGAGTTCGATGCTATATGGGTCATCGTGGATCGGTTGACCAAGAGTGCCCATTTCTTGGCCATACGGGAGAGTTTGTCGGCCGAGAAATTGGCCGACATGTACGTCAGCGAGATTGTCTCTCGCCATGGGGTTCCAGTCTCCATTGTTTCCGGTCGGGATGTCAGTTTTACTTCCCGTTTTTGGCAGAAGTTCCACGAGGAACTGGGTACACGGCTGCACTTTAGTACAACGTTCCATCCGCAGACCGATAGACAGAGTGAGCGACCCATTCAGACCCTCGAAGATATGTTGAGGGCGTGCGTCATTGACTTCGGTGGGAGTTGGTATTCCCACCTACCGCTTGCAGAGTTCGCCTACAACAACAGCTATCATTCCAGTATTGGCGCCCCCGCCTTTTGAGCTGTTGTATGGTCGGAGATGTAGAACCCCGGTCTGTTGGGGTGAGGTTGGACACAGAGTGATGGGTCGGACGGAGGTAGTCTTGCAGACTACCGAAAAGATCCAGCAGATCAGGCAGCGGCTGCAGACCGCTCAGAGTCGGCAAAAGAGTTACGCTGATAGACGCCGATCGAATTTAGAGTTTCAAGTTGGTGACATGGTACTTCTGAAGGTCTCGCCCTGGAAGGGTGTGATCCCCTTCAGGAAGAGGGGAAAATTGGGTCCCCGTTACATTGGGCCATTCAGGATCATTGCCAGGGTTGGCAAGGTCGCTTATAGGCTAGAGCTACCGGAGGAGCTCATCCGAATTCATAGCACGTTCCATGTTTCGCAATTGCGAAAGTGTATTATGGATCAGGAGGCAATAGTATCGTTGGATGATATTCACGTCGATGAGCGCCTGAATTACATGGAGAGGCCTATGGCCATCTTGGAAAGGAAGAAGAAGATTTTGTGGAACAAAGAAATACCTTTGGTGAAAGTGCAGTGGGAACATCGGAGGGGATCCGAGTGGACATCAGAGTCGGAGGCGGAAATGCGAGAGCATTACCCGGTGTTGTTTATTCCAGCAGACTTCAAGGGCGAAGTCTAGTCCAAGTGGGGGAGAATTGTAACGCCCCGATTCTCAGGTATTGTTTAAATAAGAACTTCTTTGATTTCAAGGTCTACTCGACGAGTTGGTTTTCCTACTCGTCGAGTAGCAGCGGTTTGGGACGCGTGTTTAGTGGCCTACTCGCCGAGTCCATGAAAGGGCTCGACGAGTAGGAGCTGGCAGATGAAATCCTAAATCTCGGGGTTTTGCACCCTATTTAAAGAAACATAAGCCTCCTTTGGCCTCTTTGCAGTCCATTGAGAGCTCAGAAAACCCTAATTCGTGTGGTGATCCATTATTGTGTGTCTAAAGCTTTGGAGAGGAGATCTTTTGAGAAGAAGAGCTTGGAGGACAAAAGGCTAGGGGCAAGGAAGTATGGGAATCAGAAAGCTACCTCAGATAGCATCATTTGGAGGTATCAAGTCATCACTTTTACTTCATTTTCCTTCTAGACCTCTTTTGGTTGAGATCTAGGGTTTTTATGGTTTGGTTGAGATGTTAATGTGGGTTATGAGCTAGATCTGAAGTTGTAACTTCAGATCTGGACCCTTCTTGGGTTCTAGAGTCATAAAGCTCCGAGTTTGGTCTTGTATGAAGCCTCTTTGAGTATGAAACCCCATTGTGAACTTGGATTTGTCATTAAGAGCCTTTTTAGCTATGCATGCACGTAATATTTGCAACTTTACGTGAAAAGTATGCCTTAGAAGCTTGGATCTGTAATTTGGAGCCACTGCATGACTTAAAAGAGTCTGTAAGGCATAAGGACTGATGGAACTCGGTGAGTCGCAAGGTTGACTTGGCGAGTGACATGAAGATGAGCCTGGACCCGACGAGTTGGATGAATAACTCGGCGAGTCTGATTAAGATTGCCGTAAACTCGACGAGTTGGATGAACAACTCGGCGAGTCGGTTGAGGTTTCCCCAATTTACGTATGCGTGTGTAACCGTCGAGTTGCAAGAAGGAAACTCGATGAGTGGCCTTATGGTTTCAATCGTAAACCGAAGGAACTCGACGAGTCACTCCGGTGACTCGGCTAGTGGACAAGTACTTCAAGGAACTCGGCGAGTAGCCGAGGGTACTCAGCGAGTTAGGGTCAACATGGACTGTTGACTTTGACTTTGACCAGGGTTTGATTAGTTGGCTTATGGGGTACCTTGAAAGGTCGGGAACTTATGGGTATGATTATACTATGGTAATAGGTGGTGGAGTTTGTGGCAGTGATCCGAGGGTTGAAGTTTATCTACCGAGTCGACATCTGCAAGGTGAGTTATCCTCACTATATCAGTAGGGTCTAAGGCACCAAGGCCGGCCCTTTACTTGTTATTGTTTGCTACATATGGTTATGATCTGTTAGATCAGAATCAGGATAGACAATATGTTATGCTCTTATGATCCCTAGGGATTGATATGTTAGTGACCTGCTAGGTCGGTGCTCTAGTTATGAGAGATTACTATGATTGGTGATCAGTGAGATAGATATGTTTGATGTTGTATATGCCAGTATATGTTAGTTATGCGCACATGGTTATTTGCTTGTTGCTTGGGTTGAGGCGGTCCTGCTTTGTGTTGAAGGCCAACACACCCTATGAGCGGTCCGGGGAGACTGTAGGCCCACGTGGCGGTCCAGTTATGCCGAAGGCTTGGGACAGATTCAGATAGACTGTAGGCGCTGCAGGGCGGTCCAGTCAGGCCGATGGCCCAGTATGCATGTTATTGATTGTCTACTACTGATATGGTATTATCGGTGTGGTATTGGTATTTTGGGGGTAGCTCACTAAGCCCTCGGGCTTACAGTTTTCAGTTTATTGTTTCAGGTACTTCAGGAGATCATGGGAAGGCGAAGGGGTGACCGTACCGCTTCTCAACCTTATGATTTGGTTATTGGGACACTCTGATGAATAATGATTGAAAACATTTTGTAAACAAATATTATCTGGTTTTATTTATGATTGGAAAAGTTTAAATTTGGCGAAAATTTTTTGGATGTTACAAAATCAAAATAAATAATTTACTAATATATTATGAGAATAATATATTAATTAGAAATAGTATTATTCAATTAAGAATTAATTAGAAACGAATTGGAATTAATTTTTCGATTAACTGGATTAATTAATCAGGAATATATTTCATTTTTGTGCTTTATAAAGGTTTGATTTTTATTTCCTTTTGGACTGGGCATCTAATTTAGGATTAAATCATTCTAATTATTTAGTTGCTAAAATCCAAAAATGTTTTAATCAACTAGTAATAAGTAACAAGGTATAGATTGGTTATGTGTTGGGATTTATTTTTTTTAGAAATTGAAAATCACATATTTTAATGCCTCTGAACAAGAGAGAAGTATTGAATATTATTGGGAATTTTACATTGTTCATAATTTTTCTTTTATGATTTGATTAAGAACTTATTTAATTAAGTTAGTAAAAAGTTAGAATTACTTGATGAGCTTGTTTTGGTTAACTAATTTGGTAAAAAAGAACTTACTAGAACTTATTAATATCCAAATAAGGCAGTGGGAGCCATATTGATCTTAAATACATTCAAGAATCAACTAAGAAAGAACATGAAGTTGGCATTCTCTCTCATTAAGAGACTGAAATACCTATTGAAACTTAACACGAGGTTGTCGAGGAATCTGATATATCTCCATCTCTTCTCCAAAGATCTAATATAGGATGTCATGCACAAAGTAATATATTATATATGTTATTGAGGTAAATGGGTCAACTGGTTGATGGCAATCAGAGTCTACCATCTATTGGAAGCTCTGAGAGGCCCTAAAAGATGCAAAAGTGGAAGGAGGTCATGGAGATCGTGATTTAGTCCATGTATGATAACAAAGTTTGGAGTCAGGTTAATCAAACACATGACCCTTAGATAATTGGGTATAAGTGAGTGTTCAATAATATGAAAAACATGGATAGGAATACATACATGTTCAAACCAAGATAGGTTATGATGGGTATATAAGCTTAAAAAGTCTCATTTAAGGATTAAAACAAGCATTTCCTTTTTGGAATTTTTGCTTCGATCAGAAACTCAAAGAATTTTGATTTTAGAGAAACAGGGATTATCCATTTGTATATCTATCAAATCTATTTGGAGTGTTGTTTGTTAGGGCATGAAGTCTTGTCCAACATGGAGCACATAGAATCAAGTGGCGCACTTGGATGAAGCACTTAGAATCAAGTGGAACATTTTGGATGGAGAACTTAGAATCAATTGGAGCACTTGGAGGAACATGGAGCACCTGGAGTTGTAATGGAGCCCTTAGAGGCAGAATGGAGAGTTGGGGATTACCATGGAGCACTTGGAGTTACAGTGGAGCATCAAGAAGGAAAGTGGAGCATCAGTGAAGCACCATGAATCATGATGAGCAACTATGAAGATGATGATCCACCTTGTGCACAAGGTGTTCCATCCATGCACAAGGAGCAACACCTATGATCAAGGTGCACCACCTTGCTGCTTGATGTGCCACTATTATGTGCCTTGCTGT
Organism: Lactuca virosa; assembly: GCF_052849685.1. Classification (NCBI taxonomy): domain Eukaryota; kingdom Viridiplantae; phylum Streptophyta; class Magnoliopsida; order Asterales; family Asteraceae; genus Lactuca; species Lactuca virosa. The sequence continues at coordinate 105,654,599 of NC_136430.1, read as the reverse complement.
GTTCTGGGAGTTTTGAAGTGTTGTTTATGAACAAAGAAGCAAGGATGCGCCACTCAAGATATAGATGCACCATTATCAAGCATGATGCGCCACCAAGGTGTTAGGTTTTGAGCACTATAACACTCCTATGGCATGCATGCAACCCTAAATGCTTTGGATCTATGTTTTCTCTAATTATACATGCATATTTTTCAATTTTCCAAAGCATATGTCCTAACTAGCATACAAACTGTCAAATGAACAATATAACTAGTTAGATAACTTACCTCTTAGAAGGACTTGTAGTTCTTGACCTTTGAAAGCTTGATCACCTCAAGTGTGATGCCTCTAATGGTTCACAAACACCAATATGCAAGAGGAGGCTTGAGAGAATAAGTTACTTAGCACAAAATCAATACACAATCTCCAAGAATGTTGTGTCCACCGATTTTGGTCATGAAGGTGTGCTTTTATAGTGTATCAAATTCTAGGGTTACACCTTGTAAACCCTAATGATATTTCGTATTACTTAGGCTCCATGGGTTAAAACCTCCATGGATTATCCATGGATTATCTCATTGGTTTAGCCCATCCTAAATAACATTGGATCATTATCGCACACTATTAGAATCATTGATTTACACAATCAATCCCCATATTTTTAATTAGTCTCTTTTAAACACAACATTAATTCCAAATTAACTCTTGATCAATACTAATTAAATAATATGATTTCACATTAATATATTAAACTTGTAATATATTTATAAATCATAAATAACCTTATTCTCAAAAGTCCATCCTATCAAATTGCATTGGTGAAGGAAACCAAAAATGACCATGCTACGATCGGGTCAAGTACATCCTAGTTATAGTTATGGGCTTAGACACCAAATCCAACCGTCTCTCAGTTGGATAAGTCTAATAACTATAGCTGCCAATGCGACTTCAGGATCCGACTTAGAAATCGTAAGCTTTCAAAAGTCGCTATCGAACTCTGACCTAGTCAGTGACGCGTCCTTCAGATAAGGGACCATATATTCATCTGTTCTCAAGATATCTATGCTGACAAATACAAGGAACATAGTCATACTTATTGTCCTACAATTTGTTTCCCGATTACCGATTCGTCTGACATAGAACATAACTGAACACATCAATTTAGTTCTGACCGGGCCCGATACATAGTCAAAACAGAATCATCGAGGGGCCCAGGATATCGCTTTTAATCCTCTTAGGATAAAAAGAACAGATAAACTTCGACATTATATGCTTGTACTAACTACTCATCAAATCATGCACAATGACACGTTTTATAACATCAAGTTACTGATGCGTTTTCATGTCATCAATGCACAACCAACTCGTAGTTAACAACTCATATATCTTGGTTTGAAGATTATATGATATTATCGTCACAAAATTACTCGTGATAAATTCCATGTAGTAATTCAAGTGAGCGCGGGTTGAATCCAATACTCAAATCTTATTTCAGGAGCACTCATGAATGGTGTAGCAAACTTTTGCTATGTCTAACGCCTTAGACTATCTACAAGCCAACTCATGACAGTCTACTCTCATTACCTACTTTCAAAGTATGATCAACTGTGGATGGTTTGAATAATCTTATTATTCTGAAAGTCAAAACATGAAAAGTGAAACAATAGTAAATAATTGACACAAGACAGTAACTTTACTTATAAATAGAACTCCTTTTATTTGATCAAATGTCAATTACAATTTTGCTATTACACGTTTCTATTTATCTAACCACTAAAACTAATATCGGTCGTTAGCCCAATGCCCCTTGCATGCTGCAAGTACTTAACCCTAGTCAGTCCCTTCGTAAGGGATCTGCTGGGTTGTCCTCTGACGATATCCCCTTTACCACGAGGTGTTATTCTTCTACTTGATGTCTTATGAAGTGGTACTTTCTGTCGATATTCCTAGATCTACCATGATCTCTTGGTTCCTTGGTTAAGGCAACCGCCCCTTCATTATCGCAGAAAATATCCACAGACTCCTTTATGGATTGTATGACTCCAAGGTCTCCGACGAAGTTTTTCAACCATATCGCCTCCTTCGATGCTTCGCTTGCTGCTATGTACTCTGATTCGCACGTTGAATCAGCTACAGTCTCCTGCGTGGAACTTTTCCATGCTACTGCTCCTCCAGTCAGAGTAAACACCCAGCCCGACTTAGAACGGAAATTATATATTTCGGTTTGAAATCTGGCGTCGCTATACCCTGTCACTCTCAAGTCATCACTCTCATCGAGGGTAATGACCCAGTCCTTAGTCCTCCGTAGGTACTTAAGAATGTTCTTAACCGCAGTCCAATGAGCTTTACCAGGATTCCCTTGATATCGGCTGACCATGGTCCAAGCAAAGGCCACATCAGGGCGAGTACAATTCATAGCATACATGATCGAGCCAACTGCGAAAGCATATTGTATTCGACTCATCTATGCTATCTCAGCTTCCGTACTCGGACTCTGAGTCTTACTCAATTTAGTATCGTCTTGGATAGGTAGGTCACCTTTCTTGGAGTTCTCCATGCTGAAATGCTTCAACACCTTGTCTATGTAGGTACTTTGACTAAGTCCTATTAGTCTTTTACTCATGTTTCTCAATATCCTTATCCCTAGGATGTAAGAAGCTTCCCCAAGGTCCTTCATAGCGAAACACTTCCAAGCCAGGACTTAACCTCCTGCAAGGTTGGGATGTCATTTCCTATGAGCAGTATGTCATTTACTTACAATACCAGAAAGCACATTATACTCCCACTAGGTTTGACATATATGTTGGATTAATGTCTAAGTCCATAACTATAATTGGTAAGACTTGACCCGACCCGGCATGGTCCATTTGGGTTGCATGGCATCATGCATTTGGATAGACTATAATGAGAGAAATAACACTTAAGGTTGGTTAATATATTATAAGTTCTAATATATTAATAAGGTTATTTAATTAGTATTGATCAAGAATTAATTTGGAATTAATTAAGTGATCAAAAGGAGACTAATTAAATATATGGGTTGATTGTGTAAATCATTCATTCTTATATATGTGGGCTTGTGATCCAAGATTCCTTATGTTGGACTAAGTCCATGGGGTGACCCATGGATACTCCATGGAGGTTAAAATCCATGGAGCATAAGGAATGGGTAAAGTTATGAGTTACATGGTGTAACCCTAATAGCCACCATATAAAAGAATCCCATGGCTCAAGAAATCGTGGACTAATGTGTGAGTGTGAGGGCTAGAAGATTTCAAGGAGTGTTCAAGTTTCTCTCAAGTTATTCCAAGTGTATTTGGTGTTGTGTGAACCATTTGAGGTGTCACACTTGGGGCACTAGGCACTCAAGCTTCATGAAGACATTCTACATCAAAGAGGTATGTATTCTATCTTGTTATATTTATTATTTTGTATGCTAGATTAGGATAATACCTTGGATGTTCATAATTGTATGTATAATAGAGAAAACATAGATCCAAGGTATTTAGGGTTGCATGTACACTTAGGAGTGTTAGAATGCTCATAACCCAACAGTGGTATTAGAGCCTAGGCTTGTTTTCTTGTTATACTTGCAAAAGTAGCTGAAAAATCGAGTTGGATGCATATATTCGATTGTTTTGGCTGGAATTGGACTAGGAACATTACCCTAAGATGTTTTTGGACTTATAAACTTGTTTTTGATGTGGTAATGTTCATGCTAATCCAATTTCTAAGATAATTGTCATAATTTCAAGATTTGTATTAGTTTGTATGTTCATGCTAATTTCTTGAAGATTGATGATTTGAATTATCTTGTTCTTATGAGGTTCTTAGATTAATAGAAAAGTTGTGTGAAATAGTTGTTTTCAATCCATTTTAATCTAAGAGTTGATTCCAAAGTGTGTTTTTGTAACTTGTCCTCAAGTTATATTTAAAGTCACATTTAAGAATCATAAAACTCATAAAAGTTGGCAAAGGTTACAAAATGAAGAGTCTAGTTCTAATTAAATGGTTTTATGACTCCATAACTTGTCCTCAAGTTATGGAGGTTCAAGAGTCTCTTCATTAAATTAAAAAAAAAAGTGTAACCTTAATTAGTTCCATAAGTTACAATAAAAAAAAAGTTATTTTTTTATTAATTAGTTTAAAGTCTTCCATAACTTGTCCTCAAGTTATGGAACTTGAAGAGTGTTTTTTTTTAATTAAAACTACTTTAAACTCATAAGTTATAGAATTAATTAGTTTTGAATAGTTTCAAAACTTGCCCTCAAGTTTTGGAATTTGAAAAGTTTTCACTTATGAATACTTTAATTCCAAGTTAGCCCTTAGAATTTTAAAAGTTAAAATTCAACCCTTATACTTTATAATATTATAAGTTAATAATATTTATATATATGTATAAGAGTAAAATCAGTCTTACCGTTAGTAGGCCTCATTCACGAAGCCGGTCTATAAGGGGGGGGGGGGTATAAGGTTACTGCCTATAAAATGGCAGTTTAATGGGTGTCCACTCTCACCCACCGCTTCCTTGACTGGTGGAGGGTCGTTAGCCGAACGGGTAGGACAAGGACTATAATTCTCCTTTCATTAAAAGTATTAATGATAAATACTAAGTAACTAAACTCTTATTAATACCCAATCTTAGTTACTTAGGAAAATGTGAATTTGGTGCTAACCCATGAAATTACACTTTGCACTTTGCTTAAGTCGTTAGTAGAGCGTGTGTGGTTAACCGGCACACTAACCTGGACTTAACAAGGTAGGCAAAGGGTAACTTAATATTTATCATAGTATCGGTGGAGCATGTGTGGTTAACCGGCACACTGATTAAGGGGTAAATATTAAGGGTACCAAGTATATTTGCATGGTTATTCACACCTTGTTTTGTGATCGTCGGCATCCCAGTCACAAAACCTGAAGGGCACACTCGAGATTGAAACATGCCTTTGAACAGTTCAATGAATCTCAAAGATCTAGGACTTTCAAATCCAATTAAAACCTAATAAATTATTTCGTTTTTCATGGTAGAAATTGGTGAATCGTCATTCACCTACCTTCAAATATTTTATAGCTTGGATTACGGCATCCCTCTTCTAAGTTATAAAATAGTTTGTTGGGTCCTAGCCTTAATATTTCATATTGGGTGTCATATTAAGGACTTTAAATCAACTATCTTGAATATCTCCCAAAAAGATGTCTGGTCTAGACATTTATGATCTTCCCAAATCTCTTGAAACAAGCTTTCCTAAATGAAGATGATGTCCCATGGATATCATACTTCTTTCACCTCCTCCAATTATTCTCCCTAACCCACAAGTTCCTAAAAAGTTTAAGGTCACTCAAGCCCTATTGGCAAGGCAAGGTCTAGGTGTGATCACATCTTGGAGATGTAGTCACATATTGAAAAGCCGGGAGAGTTGGGTGTCAAAGTCTTGAGAAAGTTGGTGGCTCAACTACTTTCTAAGTCACATAGTGAGTTCTTTTGGGAATCCTATGAAACAGACTAAGACAAGACCCTTAATGATCTTATCTATTTGCTAAGATCAACTTCCTAAAACGCTATGGACATTGACAATGATGACATTGGATATCCAGTAAAGCTCTCTCTTCCCAATGGAAAGGGATCGGCAATAGTCAACTCGGTTGACCCAATGGTAAAGAGAGAGGCAAAGTCTGAGATAGTCCCATTATCAAGGGTCCATAGGTAACTATTGCCAAAGGAAGGGGCATTGGTTACGAAGCTGCCAAATTTACCTAAGGATGTTAAAGTCAATAAGTTTGGCTCTACTTCAGGTAAAGTCCATTGTCTAACTCTATTAAGTACATGCTGATTCTGATCGCGAAGATGGATTTCAATCGCATGGTTCGGTGATCAGAATTTTGGGCTATTACTTAAGAGTTATGATATTTATATTGCTTAGGAATAGATAACAACAAGGTTTTCATATGGATTGTAAGGATAAGTTTTTCCGCAAAGTTTTAAAATAAAATAAAAAGGTTTTGATTTTATTTATTTTAAGTATCCTTACAATGGCATTTGTGAAAAGTTGTTGCTTATAAGATTCCATTGATAGCAATATTGGAAAAATGGATTTGATTTTTTCGGTTGTGGTAGTGTCTAATATTACCAAATAAGGAAAGATTCTCATCACCCAAGGTTCAATTGGACCGAAACTTGGAATCATGCAAGTTGTACAGTATGATGAATGAGAACTTTCAGCTTGGAAAATTAAGACTAATTCCTTATGTGAATAAGGAAAGGACTAAGGGATCGAGTACACATTCTTGTGCACTGGTCAAGTCCACCACAAAAGATCAAGAAGACTATTCGTCATGATTTACTTAAGTTCAGTAAATATGGTTATACTTATAAGTTTAAGTATAAGTCTGTAGCATTGGAGAAGTTTCAATGTGAGACAGAACGAATAAGAAGAATCAAAGTATGGCAGAAAGATAAAAGTTTCTCAAATCTGAAAAGATGGGAGAGTACTTTAGTATCATGTTTATGATCATCTTAATGATTAAGATACCATATCACAATTGGTCCTCTAAAGTCATCTTAGTGCATTCTTATGACTAAGAAGAGGAGTCATGAATTGTTGAAATGGTTAAATCAAAAAGATGAGTCATACTTCGTTCCAAAACAATTCTTAGAGTCATACTCCAAGATTGTAACTTGAGTGATATATCTTAAAGAGGGTTTGTTAACACTAGTCAAATGTAAGAGTAAAAGGTTATCTACTCTTGTACATTTGAAATTGGTAAGTTGTGATGTTTTGGATAAAACAGAGACCAACTTAGGCCAATTGTGTAAAGTGTTAGTCTTGATAAAGAATCCGCACTATCTCTTGAATATTTGACAAGGGAGTTTTATATGTCAAGAGGACAGTGGGAGTCTTAAAGCTCTTGAAAGTTTCAAGACTTAATCAAGAATAAAACCTAAAGTCCTTCACTAGCACACGACTTAAGGTTTATAACCTATCGTGTTGAAATTTTTGTGCCTATTCAAGTTGGCTTTGCATAGGAGTTCTGAGAGTTCTCAATTGGTTGCACAACTACTTGGAAGCAATGGCAGGCACCTGAGCTGCCAAATGGCAAGAATTTAAGATTGCACAAGTTTAATCAATATGAGTTTGGATTTGTCACTAACCTTGTCTTGTGATTATGGTTTTGACAAATTCACATGGATAAGAACACATACACTATTAAATCTAAGTGTCATAAGGTTTCTCTCCGATTCATGAAAATGATGGTGAGGAAACACTTTCACTAAGTAGATTTTAGCTAGATAGCAATTGTGATATTTGCATTCTCAAAGTCGTTAGTGGAGCGTGTGTGGTTTACCGACACACTAACATGGACTTGTGAGAAGTGGCAAAGGTCTAAACAATTGAGACTATGATTACGGCATCCCTTTTCATAGTTCTAAAATTGTTTAGACACACATGTGAGCTATCTAAGAGAGGTGTATGATTTTGATAAAGTTTTATCAAAACAATCTAGTATCAGAAATCTGAACTTTGGTAAGAAAGTCAGCTGATTTCTGAGTACATGTCAAAGCTAGTGAGAGCATAAGTGTTATGCTAATAATCATCATGTTAGTGGGAGCATGATAATTATGACAAAGGTTGCAAGTTAGCAATGTTAATTATAGAAAACAAAAGTTTCAATTCGTGAGGTTGCAGGGGTTGAAAAAGTTGTTTTGCTATAATTAAGGGAGAGGAAATTATACTTCATTTCAATTCTAAAAGCTTAGATTGAGATTTTAATCGTATTTAATCAAGGATATATATATGAATTTCATGTTGGAATGGCTCAACATAAGGAAATTCTATATATGGGTCCATTATTTGCGTTCTAAAATTCGATTATGATTACGGCATCCCTTTTCATAATCTGAATTTTAAGAACTTGGCAAATTGAAATGGAAATATTATAGCAAAAGACTGGTTTAGTCTTTATGTGAGACATCATGAATCGTGTCCCATATGCTTCGGATATAGGATCGATTACATGTGCTATATTCATCCTTTCTAAAATTTTCCAAATGCCTGGGGCTTTATGAAGGGAAAAGGTCTAGAATTGGATATGACTAAAATGATTAAGCAATTGTCGAGGACAATCTAAGGTTTACCAAAGATTGGTTGCTCAAGGACAGTTGGAAGTATAATGTTAATTCTGGAAGGACCATATTGACATAATCTGTAAGGAGGCAACTCTTGTTCAGAAGTGATAGTCAAAATGGAATATGGAAATGTTTCAAAGTTAGAAATTATTCAATCTGTGTAAGATTAGGAAACTTAATGAAAGAAGGATGTTTCCAAGGAGCTGATCTCCTTTGGAATGCTCTGTAATGATTGTTGTCAAGTCTTTCTGACTTCGTGCATAATCATTAAGAGGATCAATGCATATAAGTTTAGAATCTAACAGATTTCAGTAAATGGCATGAATTTGGAATTCTTGCATTTGCAGTAAGGATTTGGGACTGTGAAAAGAGGATCATTGGAGTGATGTTCAATTGATCTATTTTACAAAGTAAAGATCATAGACAAACATAGTATGCATACTTGCTGTATGGCATGACTAGTGTTTAGAAAACATAGTGTACATGCTTGGAGCATGGGACAACTATTGTTTTAAATTCAAGTATAAAGTTGATAAAACCGAAACAATGAATAATGAGTAATTAGTATGGTGATAAATAAAAGTGTTTATTTATATTCATAGGGTTTGATACCATATTTGATTCATTTATTCTTGTGTTTCACTTTGCATGTTTTGACTTCCAGAATAACTAAGTCGCTCTTCCTGAATGATTAAGTTATTCAAACCATCCACAGTCGGTCATATGTTGGAAGTAGATATGAATCAAGATTGTCATGGGTTGGTTTGTAGAGGTCCAAGTTGGTGGACAAAGTGGTGCTACAACACTCATGAGTGCTCATAAGTTCTGAGTATTGGATTCAACCCGCGCTCATTTGAATCACTTCATGGATTTTATCACGAGTGATCATGAGACGATAATATCTTATATTCTTCAAACCTAGAGATATGAGTTGTTACTATGAGTTGGTTATACATTGATTGCACGAAAACGCATTGGTAACTCGATGTTATAAAACGTGCCTTTGTGTATGATTCAACAAGTAGTAGAACAAGCCATATGAGTCGAAGTTTATCCATTCCTTTTACCTTCGGGATAAAAGCGATATCTGTGGGCCCCTCGATGATTTAAAGATGATACATGTGAGTGCTTGGCCAAGCCAGGACTGATTTGATTTGTTCAATCAGTCAGTCATCATGAATCGGAAATCGGGAAACAACAAATGGACAGAGAGAATGATTGATAATCCATGTCTCAGTCCATATGATATCTAGAATGGAGGAATATATGATCCGTTATCTAATGGACAAGTCATTGACAAAGGTCAAAGTTCATCGACAAGGTCAGAGTTCGACAGAAGCTTTTGAGAGCTACGATTGTTGATCGGTTCCTGAAGTCATACGCAATAATAGTTTTAGACTTATCCAAGTGGGAGACTGTTGGATTAATGTCTAAGTCCATAACTATAATTGGTAAGACTTGACCCGACCCGGCATGGTCCATTTGGGTTGCATGGCATCATGCATTTGGATAGACTATAATGAGAGAAATAACACTTAAGGTTGGTTAATATATTATAAGTTCTAATATATTAATAAGGTTATTTAATTAGTATTGATCAAGAATTAATTTGGAATTAATTAAGTGATCAAAAGGAGACTAATTAAATATATGGGTTGATTGTGTAAATCATTCATTCTTATATATGTGGGCTTGTGATCCAAGATTCCTTATGTTGGACTAAGTCCATGGGGTGACCCATGGATACTCCATGGAGGTTAAAATCCATGGAGCATAAGGAATGGGTAAAGTTATGAATTACATGGTGTAACCCTAATAGCCACCATATAAAAGAATCCCATGGCTCAAGAAATCGTGGACTAATGTGTGAGTGTGAGGGCTAGACGATTTCAAGGAGTGTTCAAGTTTCTCTCAAGTTATTCCAAGTGTATTTGGTATTGTGTGAACCATTTGAGGTGTCACACTTGGGGCACTAGGCACTCAAGCTTCATGAAGACATTCTACATCAAAGAGGTATGTATTCTATCTTGTTATATTTATTATTTTGTATGCTAGATTAGGATAATACCTTGGATGTTCATAATTGTATGTATAATAGAGAAAACATAGATCCAAGGTATTTAGGGTTGCATGTACACTTAGGAGTGTTAGAATGCTCATAACCCAACAATATACACAGGACTCATCCTCGCTTCTCAAAAATCCAAACTCTTTGATTTTCTCATCAAAACAAAGATTCCATCAACGAGATGCTTGTTTTAATCCATAAATGGATTTATCAAGGTTACACACTCTATTGGGGAACTTTGCATTGACAAAACCCTCTGGCTGACTCATGTAAACATCATCAGCCAACTTTCCATTAAGGAAAGCAGTTTTGACATCCATTTGCCATATTTCATAGTCATGAAATGCAGCTATGGCTAGCATAACCCTTATAGATTTAATCTTCGCTACTGGTGAGAAGGTCTCATCATAGTCAACTCCATAAGTTTGAGTAAAGCCCTTCGCAACCAGTCGCGTCCTATATGTGTGTACTTTCCCATCCATATCGGTATTCTTCTTGAAGATGCATTTGCACCCGACTGTCTTACGACCCGGTATATTGTCAACCAACTTCCAAACTTGATTGCTATACATGGACTGAATCTCGCTGTCCATAGCCTCATTCCATTTTTCAGACTTGGGGCCTGCCATGTCTTCCTTGTAATTGTTAGGTTCATCCAGATTTACCTGTGTGCTATCACTGATAAATGTATCACCTTCAGTTGTTATATGAAAAGCATATGGCACAGATGGAACACTAACTCTACTGGAACGCCTCAGAGGTAGGGACTCGTTAATTGGCTCAACCGGAGTTTCCTCCTCCGATTGAGTGCTAGTGTTTGAGGTTCCTTCACCGCTTGACTCTTGAAGCTCTTCAAGGTCAATTTGCCTCCCACTGCCCCCTTGGTATATGAGTTCTCTCTCATGAAACACTCTTCTCCTCGTAACGAAGACAACATTGTGACTCGGTCTATAGAAGAGATATCCAAAGGAATTTTTTGGGTAGCCGATGAAAATACATCGCTCACTCTGAGGTTCGAGGTTGTCATGAGTCTCGCGTCTCACGAAATCCTTGCAACCCCAAACTTTGATGTGGTCTAACGAGGGAACCTTCCCTGTCCATATCTTGTGAGGTGTTTTGGAAACCTTTTTGGTAGGGACTAGATTAAGGATATGGGCGGCAGTGTCTAAGTCATACCCCCAAAACAAGATAGGTAATGAAGCTCGACTCATTATGGAACGAATCATGTCTAGCAAGGTTCGATAGCGCCTTTCAGCCACACCATTAAGTTGTGGTGTCCTAGGTGGCGTCAATTGTGAAACAATTCCACATTCCTTTAGATAATCTAGGAACTCGATACTAAGATACTCTCCTCCTCGATCGGATCGCAGCATCTTTATCTTCCTGCCCAATTGATTTTCCACTTCTTGCTTAAACTCTTTCAACTTTTCTAAAGTTTCCAACTTATGCTTGATTAAGTAGATATAGCCATACCTACTATAATCATCAGTGATAGTCACATAGAAGTGGTTAGCATCCCTTGCGGCGGTTCTGAATGGTCCACACACATCAGTGTGTATGAGATCCAACAGACCTTCACCCCTTTGCCAAGTACCAGTGAAGGGTGACTTGGTCATCTTTCCAAGTAATCAAGATTCGCAAGTGTCATCCGACTTCAAGTCGAATGACTCCAAGACTCCATCCTTTTGGAGTTGGGCTATACGCTACTTGTTGACATGTCCAAGACGACAATGCCATAAGCATGCCTTATCCACATCATTGGACGAATCAATATTCAACACATTATTTCCTAGGTTATCTACAACCATCATACTTTCATATATACCATTGTAAGGTAATGCTTCAAAGTAAAATACACCATTGTAATAAGCATTAATACCACCAATTTCATTATTAAAAGAAAAGGTAAAACCTTGTTTATACAAATTGTGAAAGGCAATAATATTTCTCGCTATATCGGCCGAGTAAAAAAAATTATTCAAATCTAAATTTAAACCATTAATAAGCAATAAAGATTAAACTTCAATCTTGGTTACAGGCGACACTTTCCTATTTCCCATGATCAAGTTTATCTTCCCGTGCTCCACATCCCTACTTCTTTTTAGTCTCTGCAGATCAGAACAAATGTGAAATCCACAACCTGTATCAAGGACCCAAGAATTAGCATTTGATGAATTATTAGATTGAATAGTGTAAATAGCTGCAAAGGAGGGCTTGATCTTGCCTTCTTTTATGTCCTGCAAGTATTTGGGGCAGGTTCATTTCCAGTGCCCTTTGTCGTGATAGTGGAAGCACTCTGCATCCTTCAGATTGGAAGATGGATTATCAAAACCAGCTTTGGTCCCATTGGAAGATGATCCATCAAGAGACTTTCCCTTGCGGCTCTTGTAAGGATACTTCTTCTTCTTTCCCTTCCTATGTCTGATTGCCAGAACAGGGGCAAAAGTAGTAGTTGTAGGAGTAGACACAACTGAATTCCCTTTCAAGTTGCTTTCTGCCGTTCTTAGAAGGCCTTGACGCTTGCTAAGAGTGACCTCCTTCTTGTTCATATGATAGGTCATACAAAGCTGATCATAACAAGAAGGTAAAGAGTGTAGAATAATATCTATTACCAACTCTTCATCAAAATTTACATTCAACTTAAGCAAGCGGTCCACATATCTCTGCATCTTTTGCAAGTGGGTTGTGATGGGTTCACCATCCTTCATTTTGGTTGTGATCATGGATGCAATGATCTCATACATCTCCTACCGAGCACTTTGATGGTATCTTTCCATCAAATCTTGATACATTTAAAAAGGGTAGTAGTCATGATAGGACTTCTGCAGCTCAGTAGTCATGGTAGCAATCATTACACACGACACCTTTGTCACATCCCTCTCATGGGTAGTATGTTTAGCGATGTGTGCGGGAGTAGCACTGGTGACATCAATCTCCTTAAGCTCTTTATCTAGGACACATTCTTTGTCCTCATAGCGAATATCCATTCGGATGTTTCGAATCCAGTCATTGAAGTTCAAGCCATCGAAAAATGACCCTCCCACATAGGTTCATGAGGGAGAAAGACCCTAAAGGGATTAGGTTGGAAGCATTGTTTGGGATAGACATCTGAAAAGGAAGAAGAACAAAGTTTAGGTTAGATGATAATTCTTAATATTACACCCAAATGAAATATTAAGGCTAGGACCCAACACAATATTCTACAATTGCGAAAAAGGGATGTCGTAAACCAATTGTAAAATATTTGAAGATCGGTAAATGACGATTTACCAATTTCCACCATGAAAAATGAAATAAATTATTAAGTTTTAATTGGATTGAAATTCCTAGATCCTTTGAGATTCATTGAACTTTTCGATGGCATGTTTAAATATCGATTGTACCCTTCAAGTTTGTCACTGGGATGCCGAGGATCACAAAGAAGGTGTAAATAACCATGCAAACAAGCTTCGTACACTTAATGTTACAAATCACCTAATCAATGTGCCGGTTAACCACACATGCTCCATCGATCTATGATTAACGTCAAGCTACCCTTTGCCACACATTGTCAGTCCCAGATTAGTGTACCGGTTAACTACACACGCTTCACTAACGGCTTAACAAGGGTGCAAAGTGTAATATCATGGATTAGCACCATTTTCACATTTTCCTAAAGTAACTAAGATTGGGAATTTAATAAAAATTTAGTTACTTTATATATATCATTATACTTATAATGAGGGAGAATTAATGTCCTATCCTACCCGTTCGGCTAACGACCCTCCACCAGTCAAGGAAGCGGTGGCTGAGAGTGGACACCCATTAAACCACAATTTTATAGGCAGTAACCTTATACCCCCTTATAGACTGGCTTCGTGAATGAGGCCTACTAACGGTAAGACCGACTTGTCTTATACATACATATATATATATATATATATATATATATATACATACATATATATATATATATATATATATATATATATATATATATATATATATAAACTTATAATATTATAAAGTATAAGGGTTGAATTTTAACTTCTAAAACTCAAGGGTTTGGAATTAAAGTTTCATTAGTGAGACTTTACAAATTCAAAAACTCTTGATTTCTATAACTTATGAGTTTAATTGCATTTTTAAAGATGAGACTTTTCATTTTCCATAACTTGAGGACAAGTTGTGGAGGTCATTAAGATTCATTTAGATCAATTTATCAACAACTAAAATTATCATATAATTCAAGATTGATCTAGCTAAACTCATAAACAAGATAATCTCAAGTCAACAATTTGCAAGCAAGTTTGTTTATCATATAAATCAACAATTATCTTAAAACATTGACAATTATCTTGTGGTTGGATGTGCATAATCACTACCATACCATAGAAAGAATTTAATGATGTAAAACAGTTTGTAGTAGTGATTCCAATCCAATCTAGGCCAAGAAAACTTGAAATCCTGCCACCAGAACCATGGACTCGATGAGTGCATGAGCTGACTCGTCGAGTTGCCCTTGATACTGAGCGGACACGTCGAGTCAGCCAGTGGACTCGGCGAGTTCATCAGTCAGAGGCCAAAAAATCGATTTTTTTCAACTTTGAAAATTGACAAGCATCAAGTATAATAGAAAACAATCCTAGGCTCTGATACCACAGTTGGATTTTGAGCACTATAACACTCCTATGGTGCACATGCAACCCTAAATGCTTTAGATCTATGTTTTCTCTAATTATACATGTATATTTTTCAATTTTCCCAAGCATATATCCTAACTAGCATACAAATTGTCAAATGAACAATACAACTAGTTAGATAACTTACCTCTTAGAAGGACTTCTACTTATTGACCTTTGAAAGTTTGAGCACCTCAGGTGTGATGCCTCTAAAAGTTCGTAAACACCAATATGCAAGAGGAGACTTGAGAGAATAAGTTACTTAGCACAAGATCAATACACACTCTCCAAGGATGTTGTGTCCACCGATTTTGGTCATGAGTGTGTGCTTTTATAGTGTATCAAATGCTAGGGTTACACCTTGTAAACCCTAATGACCTTTCATATTACTTAGGCTCCATGGGTTAAAACCTCCATGGATTATCCATGGATTATCTCATTGGTTTAGCACATCCTAAATAACATTGGATCATTAGCCCACACTATTAGAATTATTGATTTACACAATCAATCCCCATATATTTAATTAGTCTCTTTTGATCACAAAATTAATTTCAAATTAATTCTTGATCAATACTAATTAAATAATATGATTTCATATTAATATATTATACTTGTAATATATTAATAAATCATAAATAACCTTATTCTCAAAAGTCCATCCTATCAAATTGAACTGGTAAAGGCAACCCAAAAGGACCATGCTACAATCGGGTCTAGTACATCCCAGTTATAGTTATGGGATTAGACATCAAATCCAACACAAGATACATGGTGTGGCATTTAGGTACAAGGCTAACTAGGATGCTCAAGATTGTTCATTTATATGCAAAAGGTTGAAGATACTCAATGTGGATACTCCATATGACTAATGCGCCATCATGATGGTAGGTGTAACATCATAATGTGCCATGGGGGTACATGATGAACCATCATTGTTCTTGATTCCCCATCATGTATATGCTTAATGTTCAAGAGTTTGAAGGTTCCAGAAGCATCTGCATGGCACTCTGTGGTCGGTTGGAAATTAGGGCATCCCTTTAATGGGCTAAATATGGATAGGCCTGTCCCATCAAAATTAGGGTTTCCCATGTTTGCCTATAAATATGCTCATATCCCCGTCACTGTAAAACTGCAAGATTTTTATGAGATACATATTTGAGTGCTTGTAACCATTCTCCAAAGTTGATAAAATCCTCTCTCTCTCTCTCTCTCTCTCTCTTTTTCTTTCTCTCTCTCTCTCTCTCTCTCTCTCTCTCTTTATCTCTCTATCTCTCTCTCTCTTGTTCACCCATGGACGTAGGTCACCTTGACCAAACCATGTTAAATATTGTGCTCTTTTTTTAATTACATTTTCCAGAAGTTTTATTTCTGTTAGTTTCCACGAAGCTAGTTTGAAATTTGTCTGAAGTGCTTAACTTGTTTGGCTGTCACCCAAAAAATTGGTATCAAAACTATGGTTGAAGATGGGAGAGTTAAGATCGAAAGTTCAATGGAAAAGGTTTCGGTTTCTAGACAATGCAAATAGAAGACTACCTCTACTAAAATAATTTACATGGACCTTTGATAGAAGATAAGTCATTCCTTATGAAGTAGGAGGATTAAGAGTTGTTAGATCGACATGCACTTGGTGTGCTGTGATTATCATTGGCTAAGAATTTTTCTTACAACATTTTCAATGAGAAGACAACTTATGGTTTGATCAAAGCTCTATCTAACATATACAAGAAACCTTCAACAACAAATAAGGTTCACTTGATTTGACAATTGGTAAATCTGAATATAAAGGAAGGTAGCTCGGTGAATGATCATGTTAATGATATTAATTCAATCTTGCCAAGGTTGTAAACAAATAATCTTAAATTTGAAGACGAAGTCCAAACATTGCTACTATTATCATTATTTCCCAAAAGTTGGTCAGGAACAGTGACAGCAGTTAGCAGCTTAGCTGGAGGTGCCAAGTTTGAAATTTGATTGCATACACAAATTAATCGATAGTGAGCATGTGTACATACAAAGTATTAGAGAATCCTCTAACAGTCTTCTTAGTACTATGGAAAGAGAAAGGAAGTCGAACAGAGGGAGTGGGGGCAGACGAATATTAAAGTCAAGGAAGAAAGGTCAATCGAAGAACAGGAAGGACATCACATGTTGGAACTACAAAGAAAAGGTTCACTTCAATAATCAATGTTCGAAGCCTCTTGCAAACAAAGGAAAGAATAAGATGAACATTGCATCAGACTCTGAAACAGATGCTCTTATCTGTGTAGATGAAAACTCAATTGAATCTTGGATAATGGATTTTGGTAAGTAATTTCATGATAGTCACTCCAGAGAAGTAATGCATCATTATGAAGGGAAGGTTGGACTAGAATACAACAAGAGCCTTGATATTACAGGTGCTAGGGATGTAGTCATCAATACTACTTTGGGTACGAAGTGGACTTTGAATAATGTCAAGTTCATTCCATACTTGAAAAGAATGTTAATATCAATGGGGCAACTTGATGATGAAGTCCACCATGTTACTTTTGGTGAACATCAGTGGAAGGTGATAAAGGGAAACTTGATGTTTGCTAGAGGTCAGAAGCATGGTATACTTTACATGGTGGAAGTTTCTGATAATGAGGCACATGTTGTTAAAGAGTTTAGGGCATCTATTTATGGCACCAATAAATTGGGTATATAAGTGAGAAGGTGATATAGATGCTTTCCTCCAAAGGAAGACTTCCAGGTCTAAAGAACGTGACAGTGGATTTCTATGAGACATGTGTTCTTGGTAAATATAAGAAGTTCACTTTTGCAAAAGTGGGACATCAGCCTAAGACAGGGAAATTGGAGCTTATTCATTTAGATGTTTATGATCCCACATTATTTTCTCTAATGGGAGGATGCTGATATTATGTTACTCTTGAGTGTGTCAAACCCAACAAATAAAGGGGTGCAATAGACTCCAAATATGCTGCTCAGATGCACTAAAAAGTAATACAAGGTAACCAAGGTCGATCCACAAAGACACAAGACAAATGTAAATACATCTTGCACAAGGTATTAAAGTCACAAAATAGGGGGTTTACATGCAGTGATTTAAACAATTGATTTGAGGAATAATTAAACAACTGACTGAGTAGAACAAATTCAGAATTTCTAGGGGATCCAACTTTATGTATAACAACTTATCAATGTGATTCAAAGATGAGGTGATATTTGCTCAATTCTACATATGTTGGTACTTGAAGGCGTTAACAAGCTCTAACCCTTCTCATTCACCAAATTGTTATATTGAAAACAAGCTCTTTGAAAGTAACCTAACCTCATAATCTAAATTTAAACAAGCTCTTAAATAGAAACCAAGAGATTGCATTAAGTTTGATGTGAATGTTCCCAACAACATCCAATACTCCTCACAAGCTCAGGAGCGTAAGAGTGTGTGAATATGATTTTCACTAGATTTATTCAAAAGAATTCAATTTAGTGCTTGTTACTTGCTCTATTTCACAAAACAATTACAAATTTTGCAATATAGATAACTTGAATGATCTAACCCTAATTCAAATGGCCAATAAGAACTAAAATTACAATCAAACATTCGATTGAAACAAAATCAAATTCAGAAGATAGAAATTAGAAACAATCATCAAATCACGTGATTGAAATCACAACTAAAAGTCAAGACATAAAGTTAGGGAAACTAGGGTTCAAGTCACACATGACTAGAACAAGATTAATAGGTTTAGAAAGGAAATTAAAGTGCTAAAGTGCTTACCAAGATGAAATTAAATGTTTCCAAATCATCTTATTCAAGCTACAAATTAAAAATTTCTTCTAAGAGTTGTCCTTGGTCGCATGGAGTGAGTGAGAGTGTGTCTAATGGCTAAAAATCCTGAAATTAGATTATAAAAGAAAACTGCCCAAGGAAGTTATGGGATAGAAGCGGACCCGTGTAAAATTGTGAAGAAATGACACGGCCCCGTGTCACTCAAAAAGTTAGCAAATTTTCTTATTCGTAGCCAATCTAAAATTATAAGTCATTTGACATGACCCGTGTCAAAGGAGACACGACCCGGGTCAACTCTTCTGTGACGAATTCTTGTTTTCTTCAATTTCGCTCCGAAAAATCCGCAACTTTGCTCCCGACCCTTTTTCACCATCCCGAGTCATCTCCAACCTCCAGAACCACCTGAAATGGAATAAAAATGGAAATGAAGTGTGCCAAATTTTTTCCCAAAAACAAGTCAATTGCATGGATTATTACTAAAGTGAAATGCAAATGACTGAATTAAACATGCTAAAATGGTGCATAAAATGCACCTAACAAATCTCCCGAAGCTTAGACCTTTCTTGTCCTAAAGAAAGAATAAAAGATAGACATAAACGGAGAGAAGAAAAGAAGAAAACAAAAAAATAAATCCTAATTTTGGAATACAATGGAATAAATCAAACAAAACATAACAAAACAAAAATGATCCAACCTAACTGACATTGTTTTTGTCACATGGTCCCACAAACATATATACATTAAAAAAGGACTTTTAGCCACTCCCTAATATAACTCAACAGAATTGAAGGTTACAACACTTGCTCACTCTTACCGGTATTGGGTTAGCACATGGAAAAAATTATGGTCTTACTTTCGTGAAAACATATGTGATGAAAAATATGCTCAATCATCTTCATTTTACAAAACATGACAATGGCTGACTCCAGCTATTTTTTGCCTAACAACAATCTTTTCACTAAAATAATATTTTTTAAATATTTCCTAATATTTACCCAGATTGGTTACATGTTTCAAACAACTTACACAAAATAGCTAACTATCAGTCCAATGTCAGGAGTTCAAGTCCAAGTCCAAGGGGATCTTTTGGCAACCAATCATTTTTCCTAACTTGAGTACATACAGTGATACGCATTATACAATTAGACTATGAATAGTATATATATATATATATATATATATATATATATATATATATATATATATATATATATATATATATATATATATATACATATATATATATATATATATATATATATATATATATATATATATATATATATACACACATACATACATACATACATGCCATTTAAGTATACTTTTCCTACAAAGCTCATGACTTTCTATGAAATCGATGTAACGGACTTCCAACCCACATATCCAGACCAGATGACCTTAGTGTGCTAAATTTAAAGAAATCCCTAGGGTTTACTTGTCCAAACTTCAAATGCCACATAGTAGCTTTATATATATATATATATATATATATATATATATATATATATATATATATATATATATATATATATATATATATATATATATATTTGTTATTACTAAGTTCATGACTTTCGATGGAACCTGTGTAGCGAACTTTCAACCCAATCAGTCCCAAACAAGTCGGCTTTAGGCAATTAGGTGTAGAACACCCCTCGGGGTTTACTGATTCAAGTTCCAAAGGCCAAAAACTAACTTAATAATACCCTTTTTTACATATAATATCTAAGACAACAGATAGTACTCTTTTTAATTTATTTGCTAGTCTTATTTCTTTATATTTTCGTCATTGACTTTTTCTATTGTTGGAACATTTCATGGTCTATTACCATGAGGGGCTTCTATGACATTTTTCATGGGACTGATATTAACACGCAAAGACCCGTAACTATAGTTAGAAACAATGTCCCCAAGTAGGGTACTTAGAAGGGAATAGGCAGAAAGAACTTTTTAGAGCGCTGGAAAATTCGGGCCATTGAAATTTTATTTTCATTTTATATTCTTCTTGAATTTGATATTTCGTTATGATTGAGCTTTACGAACAATAAGACCGTTCGTGCGTTCCAAAGGCAAGCCTATACCTATCATTATGCTTGAATGTTGAAAACCATTTCATTTTTTGTTTTGTACGAGTAGCTTCGGGAGACATGCTCGTGTGTGATTGGACCGCTTTAAGATTTTAATGAAAAACAAGAAAGTCTAATCTCAAGGCATGTGACTCACTTACCAACTCAACTATTTTTTTTAAATTGATGCAAAGTGCAAATGAATTTATAAAAATTAAAAAGAAATGAAAATATTTTTGTGTTTTTCTTGAGATGCTATGAAATGAATGCGAAAAACAAACCAAAGTTGAAAAGAAGAAAAATAAAATCTTTTTGTTTTTTTAGACAAGTAAAACCATGCAACATGAAATACCTCATACCCCTCCTCAAGCTTAAAAATCTGCATCGTCCTCGATGCTTGGTGAGGGGCGGGACGATCTACTCGTGAGGAGGCAACTGGTATCCGAGGTAATGATGGGTACAGTGGCGCACCTCATCAAAAGCCCCAAATATGTCTTAAATGCATTTGTCACGCCTCTCTCTATCTGTATGATATTCTGTGGTGAATTCCCCAAAACATCTCTTTAACCCTTAAAAGTCTATAGTGAGGGAATCAACTGATGGGTTTTGAGCAAAACATCAGTCCTATGGTGCACATGCAAAACCCTAAAGCTTTGGATCTAGGTTTCTCTATTGTACATGCAAGTTATCCAAAGCTTATAAACCCTAGATCTAGCATATCAAGTCGAAATAACATATAAAACAGGTTTAGATGTTTACCTTTTCATTGTTGCAAGAATCTTCAAGCTTTGAGAGCCTAGTATCACAAATGTAATACGCCTAATGGCTTACAAACACCAAGGCAAGAAGGATAATCTTGGAGAGAGGATATTGAGGCACAAAACAGGCTCTAAGGACTCTAAGGTTCTTCTAGTAGCCAATTTTGCATGCCCTAGGGGTCCTTAAATAGCTGAGCTGCTAGGGTTTCAGTCAAAACCCTAATTGGATGACTTAGGCCTTAAGCAGTCCAAAGAACCTTCTGGAAGAAGGCCATGGATTAAATCATAGTGGGCTTCCACTTTAATTTTTGTCCCCTTTATATCCATAAGGATCTACAGCCCAAAATCCAATTATCTTATAATTGCAATTTCAGTCCCCTAAGTTCAATTAATATCTTTTGACCACATAATTAATTTCTTAATTAATTCTTGACCAATATTAATTAACTAATATGATTTCTCTTTTAATATATTATTCTTATAATATATTAATAAAACATAATAACCTCTTTCTCCATTAATCATCCAGTCAAGTTGCTTTGGTGAAGGCAACCCAAAAGGACCATGCTACAACCGCGTCAAGTACATACCAAATATAGTTATGGACTTAGACACTAATCCAACAGTCTCCCACTTGGATAAGTCTAATAACTATAAATGTAAGTACAACTTCAGGATCCGATTATCAATCGTAGCTCTCTAAAAGCCGCTGTCGAACTCTGACTCGTCCTTTAGACAAGGGATCGTATAGTCCTCCGTTCTCAAGATATCGTGCAGACAAATACATGGAACATAGTCATACCTATTGTCCAGCAGTTTGTTTTTCGATCTCTGATTCGTCTGACATAGAACTTAATTGAACACATCAATTCAGTCCTGATCGGGCCCAACACATAAGTCAAATCAAATCATCGAGGGGCCCAGATATCGCTTTTACCCTCTTAGGATAAAAGAAACAGATAAACTTCGACTTATATGCATTTACTATTCACTCATCAAATCGTGCACAACAATGTGTTTTATAACATCAAGTTACTGATGTGTTTACACATTATCAATGCACAACCAATTTGCAAACAATAAACCATATATCTAGGTTTAAAGACTATATGATATTATCGTCTTGCGATCACTCGTGAAAAATTCCATGAAATGATGCCAGCAAGCGTGGTGTAACATCCGGAAATTCGGGTATGATAGTTCGTGTTTCAATTTTGAGGATTTAGGAGGGACTCGTCGAGTCGTAGGTCTGACTCGCCGAGTCACGTCGAGTTGATCACGTGGATTTAATGAGCGGACTCGACGAGTCCAAGTATGGACTCACCGAGTAGGTACTGGGCATAGAAAACCCTAAGTTCCGGGGTTGGAGCCTATTTAAAGGAACTTATGACATTGGATGCACCTCATATCTCCTGTGAGAAACCCTAAATCGCCATTGGAGCCAAGGTAGAGTTATTGTGATGAAATCAAGTAATTTTGGTGTGATTTTGCAAAGGACGAGAAGGGATTCAGCTACAAGAACCAAAGGAGGTTGTTATTCTGAGACATCCAAGCAAGGATCTCCATTCTGAGGTAGTATTTCGCCCCTTCCTTCTGTTTTGTGTAGAATCCTTGAATCTAGGGTTTTCTTTACTCTTTCTTGGATAGTATATGATGCATATGAGGTCCCAATGTGGAAAAAGTATTAGATCTGGACCTTAAGAGGTCCAAAGAGTCCCAGTCTTCCAGCTTTTTGCAGTTCCATTGGAGTTATTAATCTAGGATGCCATATTTAGAGGTATTTCACCATATAGAGCCATATATGTGTTGCATGAGTATAAAGACTGGACCTTTATGTGATTATTGGGTCTTAGAAGGTCAGATCTATAAGTTAGAGAAACAGATCTGACCTCAGAAGGTCATTTGAGTGTTGCCATGGAGGGAACTCGGCGAGTCCATAAGAGGACTCGACGAGTCGAGTCGGGTTGGCCCGCGATTCGTGACCAGTGGTAACCCGTCGAGTGAAAGGTTAACTCGATGAGTCGAGTGAGGCCTTAGGAGGATTCAGAGGACACACATGGACTCACCGAGTCACCCGAGTGCACTCGACGAGTCTGGTCAAGGTTTGACCGTTGACCAGAGATGACTTCAGTTGACCTTAGGGTTTTGGTCAAACT
Source organism: Lactuca virosa (assembly GCF_052849685.1). Lineage (NCBI taxonomy): Eukaryota > Viridiplantae > Streptophyta > Magnoliopsida > Asterales > Asteraceae > Lactuca > Lactuca virosa. Next base: position 105,631,005 of record NC_136430.1, on the reverse strand, counting down.
GATTCAAGGGAGGTCAGGGAGGGTAGAATGGTCTTCTAACCATTCTATAGAGATGAGGACAAGAGGAAGTATTAATTAGAAATTTTTGCCTTATGTGTTAGGCGGAGGCTCGATCGAGGTTATCAAGCCAGAAGGTTTACTAGACATCATGTGAGGTGAGTCTTCTCACCATACTTTACCTAGAGTGGTAATTATGTGTGACCGGAAGGTCTTATGTGCTATGATGAGTATGTGATCTATGTTGTTATACGATATGTATGTGCTATGTTATGTTATGAGTATTATGATATGGACCGGAAGGTCAACAGTGTATGGGCCGGAATGTCAAGATGATACGGACCGGAAGGTCAGAGAAGTGGGACCAGAAGGTCTACCAGGATTATAGGACGGAAGTCCCCTGAGTCATATTGATTGGAAGGTCTTGTAGAGTTATAGCCTTGAGTGGCGTATGAGTTGTATGTGGTATTTTGGGGAACTCACTAAGCATTTATGCTTACCGTGTTGTGTGATATGCATTTCAGGTACTAGCGAGGATCGCGGGAAGGTGTCGGCATGATCTGTACACACTGATGAAGATCCATGTGTTTGAGACTCTGGGATATGATTTCTGAGATAACATTTGATTGAATAAGTTTTGAAATTTTTCTATGAGATTTATTATGTTTGGAATGTAAAATTGTTTTTGAGATTTTACGTTGTTACAAGTTGGTATTAGAGCCTTGGTTTGAGGGATTCGGATGCACCTTCGGGTATAACTGAACTAAAACTGAGGATTTGAGGAAGTTTTCATAAAAGAAACAATTTTTCTAAACGAATAAAAGATTTTGAGAAAAGCAGGAGGAACAGTGTGTACGATCAGTCAGCGCCCGAGTGGTGGTTTCCCAAAATACCCTTACATTATGTGTTATGAGATATTATGTGATATGCTATGTATGCTAGAGTAGGCTAGGTATTCATATTAGGACTAGAGTGGCCTCATTTGTGATGCCTTAGCCTAGGAGATTACTGCTGCTATGAGATGCCTCGAGAGTGAGTAGGTAGCAGTGAGGAGATTATGAGGGGTCTACCGAAGGGTAGCCTGTGCTTAGCGAGAAGTAGGGTACTTGTGATCTGGGAGCCTAGGAGGAGGACTTGGGGTGAATGCTGATGCGGTATGGACGATAGTATAGGGCCCATACTACTGGAAACACCGGATCAGTGAGCAGTCCAAGTAAGATTCCTTAGGGTACTAAGGAACAAGTAGGGTTGGGTGATCGAGTGCGAGTATACTCGATCGAGTCTCTGGTATCTTGGTGTTGTGTTTCAGAGACCTCATGGTGGGTACACGTTACACACTAGAGAGCAGCGGAGTTAGCGACGACGAGGTTCGCAGGATGATTCGTGATCAGGTGGCTGCGACCATGCGAGAGGTCATACTCGAGATGTTTAGGTCTATTCAGACCACGTTGATTGAGACGTTCGATGAGCGATACGCTGCTGTTTCGGAGACTGCTGCCGTTGCAGCCACCGCAGCTGTCGCAGCTGCTAGGCCGCAAGGGGGTGACTTGTTGTTGTACCGGGAGCTCAGCAACACAAAGCCATCAGGGTTTGATGGGACAGGATCTGATAGCCGCGAGAGGTGATATCATGGTTCGAGTACCATGATTAGTAGCAGATCGAGAGGTGAAATCATGGTTCGAGTAATATGATTGGTAGTAGATTGAGAGGAGATGTCATGGTAGCAGATTGAGAGGTGATATCATGGTTGGAGTACCATGATTGGTGGTAGATTGAGAGGTGGTGTCATGGTTCGGGTACCATGATTCGTAGCAGATAATGTTTGTACCGCTTTCCGGTTATTCCGTCATGATTGATTAGGCCGAGATCGAATGCGATAGAGTATGGGGCCCAAGGGCCAGACTGAATGAGTTTTGATGAGGCATACCTTGAGAGGGAAATCGGTTTAGTTCCGAGGAATCTGTGATGAGATGACAGTGAGAGTCGCAAGACTCAAGGATGAGTAAGGATGGTGTTTTATGGGGGATTGCGATCCGAGTTGAGCAATCAGCCGATAGTGGAAATGTCGCTTTCTGTGACCTAAGTGGTGCTATTTCTGTTCTCGGTGGGGAAACGTAAGAAGTATTGAGGTATCGGTTTCTGAGCTGGGGGTGAATCCTGTGGGGTAGCATCGATAGCGATCTTCCACCAGGGTGGCTAGGCAGTATGTCTACCATAAAGTAGTAGTATAGCATGAACCAGTTGTCAGTAGGGACTGAGACGGTCAAGAGCAAGGAGATACCCCACTTGCGTATAGTAGATCATGTGTTAGCCGCAGCGTCGGGCGATCACGAGGAGTATATTGGGGTGGTATCCCTTATGGTCTATGATGGATATCGGGTATGGGAGTGAAGTCCCTGCTCTTATGGTAATTTATGTGATGGAACGATGGTTTGGGAGTCGAGGATTAGGAGTATGATGATTCATTATTTCCGAACTAAGAGTCAGGAGTTTTACTGGACAGTCGAGATGTCTAGTAATGGATTAGTATGAGATTTGGAATGATTAAAGGCAGTCATGATGAGAAGTTTCTGAGGATTTCATCAGAAATCCGGGATATTGGAGTTGCTTAATCTCCATCGGGGAGATTATCGCCCGTTGCGTAGCACCTTCCAAGGGTAAGTGTGATGTTTCCGGCGGAAACGGTCTGTGAGATAGATTGTTAGTGCACCAATTGGTGATGGTCCAAACCCTGAGTGGGGGAGAACCGGGTACTTTATTGAGGGGATCTGAGATTTGTTCAAAAGCGGTTAGAGATCTGCGGTTCAGGTTCATGAGATCATGGGTATTGGTGGTCGAGGCGAGACGTAGAGCGAGATAATGCATGTAGTGCATGTTGAGAACGGATGAGTGTCCACACGGCAAGTAGCCGTTGGTCGGAGACCTTGAGGTGGTTAGGAAATTCTTTGAGATTACTATGGTGAACTCGAGATGGTTGGCTCGTAAGATTAGTCTGATATTGAAGAGAATTCTGGTTCATTGTATGGGCTGTTATGCGGTTCGGGAAAGGTAGGAACAGATTAAGCAACAACTTTGGGGTCGTTATGAGTATTCTTGCATGAGTTTTGAGCAATATAGAAGGAAGTTTCGGATTGTCGTCAATATGTTCTGAGTCATTGGCGATTCCTTCATGTTTCAATTGAGAGTGGGGATACTCCGTAGTGGCGTGTGATGAAAGGAAAATTTGTTGTGAGATTTTTAAGGGAATGCATGGGTGTATCTGTGAATGATGAAGGAGATCAGGGGTTGAGGTAGTACATCATGAGGTTCTGTGGTAATTTGTCGAGGTATCCGAGTATGATGACCTGAAGTTCGGATTAGTTTCGAGTCTTGGGTTGAGACTGCAAGTGGCGTATTGAGTATCTGTGGTACCAGTGGCAGCCCTTGGGTATTGGCATCAGGAGGGATTATTTAAGAATGAGGATTTCAGTGGGGAGAGGTGTCTTGGTTATGGCGGTTGTCGACATAAATAATGATGCGTAATTTGGATGAGTGTGGGCACCTATCTATGTTAGTCCACGGAGCATGAGTTAGCGGACGCAGGGTGGCGTTAACATGAGAATGAGATGGTAGGGATAAGTCAGAGGTTGTTGTGATGCTATGGGAAGCCGTAGTACTCACTAGTCAGAGGTTGTTGTGATGCTACGGGAAGCCGTAGTACTCACTAGTCAGAGGTTTTTGTGATGCTACGGGAAGCCGTAGTACTTACTAGTCAGAGGTTGTCGTGATGCTACGGGGAGCCGTAGTACTCACTAGTCAGAGGTTGTTGTGATGCTATGGGAAACCGTAGTAATCACTAGTCAGAGGTTGTTGTGATGCTATGGGAAGCAGTAGTACTCACTAGTTAGAGATTGTCGTGATGCTACGGGGAGTCGTAGTACTCTTGAGTCAGCGAGAGGTGGTTATGAGGAAGTACTCTTTGATCAAAGCACGACGCAGAAGAGTTTTGGGCAAGGGTAGCCCTAATAGTTGAGTTTTTGGGAGCCTGGCGGTCGAACCAGGAATGAGACTGGGGTCCCCATATTTGTCGGGAATTGTTAACTTCTGACTTGGGTGGTGGTTGTCGCATCATGAGGGAATTGGAAAAAAAAGTGGTAGTACGTTGAGGGATTGCAGGTTGAGTCATGAGATGATTGTTTCATTGGGACAAGTGGTTCCAACTTTGGGACGGACTAGACTCTCGACTTTGAGTTTGGCTTTGGTAGTACGTTGGGTAGGCGAGAGCAGACTCTGGATTCTAAGGTGGATTATTGGTTGAGGGGTATTTTTGTCACCCGATATCTTAGACCCGAGTGAGGTCAGTTTGTTAGTACGGGAGATACCATGAGGTGCATGAGGCAAATGATTATTAATTCGGCTGAGGTCGAGGGTCAGACGATTTCAGTTGGGAGTATAGTATTAGTTGGGGGTAAAGAGAACTTCATGACTTGTGTGTCACTGGGCCGAGATAGTTGATGTGAGAAGGAAGTCAGTGAGACACTTGGAATATGTTATGAGTAACCTTTGGAAGTTAATGGCTGGTTGAGAGATGACCTAGTACCCAGTGTGGAGTAGGGATCTTTGAGAGTAAGTTGGGGGTTTATGATTATAGATGTTAGAAGACATTGTGAGGGAGCATGATTACTTTCTTATATCTGAAGGCAAGAGACGATTCTCTGGTGTAATGTGCCCCTTTCGTCTATGGAAGTGTATTTGAGATTGTTGGGTACGTATGGCATGGGTGATCGGTAACCGATTGTTAGGTTTATATTTGGAAGTCAGAAGGGATATGTTAGCGGCAGAGAGGCCGGTTTTGTTTCGAATTTAGGAGTTCCTGGTCGGGTTCAGGTATTCATGGGGGAAGATATCGTTTTGGTGTGAGATCCTTTCAGTGGTGCTTGTCGGGTGTTTGGTTTCTATCTATGTGGTTTGAGAAGCAATTTCGAGGGCAAAATCAAATTAAGTGGGGGAGATTTGTAACATCCGGAAATTAGGGTATGATAGTTCGTGTTTCAATTTTGAGGATTTAGGAGGGACTCGTCGAGTCGTAGGTCTGACTCGCCGAGTCATGTCGAGTTGATCACGTGGATTTAATGAGCGGACTCGACGAGTCCAAGTATGGACTCGCCGAGTAGGTACTGGGCAGAGAAAACCCTAAGTTCCGGGGTTGGAGCCTATTTAAAGGAACTTATGACCTTGGATGCGCCTTATATCTCCTGTGAGAAACCCTAAATCGCCATTGGAGCCAAGGGAGAGTTCTTGTGATGAAATCAAGTAATTTTGGTGTGATTTTGCAAAGGAAGAGAAGGGATTCAACTAGAAGGACCAAAGGAGGTTGTTATTCTGAGACATCCAAGCAAGGATCTCCATTCTGAGGTAGTATTTCGCCCCTTCCTTCTGTTTTGTGTAGAATCCTTGAATCTAGGGTTTTCTTTACCCTTTCTTGGATAGTATATGATGCATATGAGGTCCCAATGTGGAAAAAGTATTAGATCTGGACCTTAAGAGGTCCAGAGAGTCCCAGTCTTCCAGCTTTTTGCAGTTCCATTGGAGTTATTAATCTAGGATGCCATATTTAGAGCTATTTCACCATATAGAGCCATATATGTGTTGCATGAGTATAAAGACTGGACCTTTATGTGATTATTGGGTCTTAGAAGGTCATATCTATAAGTTAGAGAAACAGATCTGACCTCAAAAGGTCATTTGAGTGTTGCCATGGAGGGAACTCGCCGAGTCCATAAGAGGACTCGACGAGTCGAGTCGGGTTGCCCCGCGATTCGTGACAGGTTAACTCGACGAGTCGAGTGAAGCCTTAGGAGGATTCAGAGGACATGCATGGACTCGCCGAGTCACCCGAGTGAACTCGACGAGTCTGGTCAAGGTTTGACCGTTGACCAGAGATGACTTCAGTTGACCTTAGGGTTTTGGTCAAACTGATTCAAGGGAGGTCAGGGAGGGGTAGAATGGTCTTCTAACCATTATATAGAGATGAGGACAAGAGGAAGTATTAATTAGAAATGTTTGCCTTATGTGTTAGGCGGAGGCTCGATCGAGGTTATCAAGCCAGAAGGTTTACTAGACATCATGTGAGGTGAGTCTTCTCACTATACTTTACCTAGAGTGGTAATTATGTGTGACCGGAAGGTCTTATGTGCTATGATGAGTATGTGATGTATGTTGTTATACAATATGTATGTGCAATGTTATGTTATGAGTATTATGATATGGACCGGAAGGTCAACAGTGTATGGGCCGGAAGGTCAAGATGATACGGACCGGAAGGTCAGAGAAGTGGGACCGGAAGGTCTACCGGGATTATGGGACGGAAGTCCCCTGAGACACATTGACCGGAAGGTCTTGTAGAGTTATAGCCTTGAGTGGAGTATGAGTTGTATGTGGTATTTTGGGGAACTCACTAAGAATTTATGCTTACCGTGTTGTGTGATATGCGTTTCAGGTACTAGCGAGGATCGCGGGAAGGCGCCGGCATGATCTGTACACACTGATGAAGATCCATGTGTTTGAGATTTTCGGATATGATTTCTAAGATAACGTTTGATTGAATAAGTTTTGAAATTTTTCTATGAAATTTATTATGTTTGGAATGAAAAATTGTTTTTGAGATTTTACGTTGTTACACGTGGGTTTAATCCAATGCTCAAATCTTATTTCATAAGCACTCATGAACGTTGCAGCAAACTTTTGCTATGTCTAGTACACTTTAGACAGTCTACAAACCAATTCATGAGAGTCTTCATTCATACCTACTTCCAAGGTATGAGCGACTGTGGACTGGTCGAATAATCTTATTATTCAGGAAGTCAAAACATGCAAAGTGAAACAATTGGTAAATAATGAACACCAGACAATAACTTGACTTATAAATAATACTCCTTTATTTAATCATCAAATGTTAATTACAATTTATCTATTACACGTTTCGAAGCTATCTAATCTAAACTAATATCGTCCTTCAGCCTAATGCTCCTAGCGTGCTGCAAGTGCTTAACCCTAATCAGTCCCTTCGTAAGGGGATCTGCTGGGTTATCCTCTGACGATACCCTCTTTACCACGAGAAGTCCCTCTTCTACCTGATGTCTAATAAAGTGATATTTCCTGTCGATATGTCGGGATCTGCCATGATCCCTCGGTTCCTTGGTCAAGGCAACAACTCCTCATTATCACAGAAAATCTCCACAGGCTCCTTTATGGCTGGTACAACTCCAAGGTCTCCGATGAATTTCTTCAATCATATTGCCTCTTTTGATGCTTCGCTCACCGCTATGTACTCTGACTCGCACGTTGACTCAGCTATAGTCTCTTGCTTGGAACTTTTCCAAGTCACTGCTCCCTCATTCAGGGTAAAGACCCAGCCCGACTGAGAGCGGTATTTGTCCCGGTCGGTCTGAAAACTGGCATCACTATACCCTCGCACCCTTAAGTCATCACTCCCACCGAGGACAAGAAACCATTCCTTGGTCCTCCGAAGGTACTTAAGAATATTCAGGACTGCGGTCCAATGTGCTCTGCCAGGGTTCCCTTGATATCTACTGACCATGCTCAAAGCGAAGGCCACATCAGGGCGAGTACAAGTCATAGCATACAGGATCGACCTAAATGCGGAAGCACAAGGTATTCGACTCATCTCTGCTATCTCGGCTTCGGTACTCGGGCTTTGAGTCTTACTCAACTTGGCATTGCTTTGGATTGGTAACTCCCCTTTCTTGGAATTCTCCATCCTAAAACGCTTTAGTACCTTGTCCAAGTCAGCATTCTGACTAAGTCCTATTAGTCTTTTACTCCTGTTTCTCACTATCCTTATTCCCAAAATATAGGCAGCCACTCCGAGGTCCTTTAGAGCGAAACACTTCCCAAGCCAGGACTTAACTTCCTGCAGGGTTGGGATGTCGTTTCCTATGAGTAGTATGTAATCCACATACAATACGAGGAAGCTAACTATACTCCCACTAGCTTTGACATATACACATGACTCATCCTCGCTTCGCAGAAAACCAAACTCTTTGACTTTCTCATCGAAACAAAGATTCCATCTGCGAGATGCTTGTTTTAATCCATAAATCGATTTCTCAAGCTTACACACTCTATTAGGGTGCTTCACATCGAAAAAACCCTCTGGCTGACTCATGTAAACATCCTCATCCAACTTCCCATTAAGGAAAGCGGTTTTGACATCTATCTGCCATATTTCATAATCATGAAACACAGCTATGGCTAGCATAACCCTAATAGATTTTATCTTCGCAACTGGTGAGAAGGTATCATCATAGTCAACTCCGGGAGTTTGAGTAAAGCCCTTCGCAACCAATCGTGCCTTATAAGTGTGTACCTTCCCATCCATATCAGTCTTCTTCTTGAAGATCCATTTGCTCCCGACCATATTACGACCTGGCACATTGTCAACCAAATTCCAAACTTGGTTGTCATACATGGACTGAATCTCGCTGTCCAAATTCCAAACTAATAAACGTATCACCCTCACTTCATATATGAAAACCATACAACACAGGTGGAATACTAACTCTACTGGAACGTCTAAGAGGTAAGGACTTGTCAATCGGTTCAACAGGAGTTTCCTCCTCAGCTTGAGCGCCATTGTTTGTGGTTCCTTCATCTTTCGATTCTTGAAGCTCTTCAAGATCGATTTTCCTCCCACTGTCCCCTTGGCTTATGAGTTCTCGCTCTCAGAAAACCCCTCTCCTCGCAAAGAAGACAACATTGTCACTCGTTCTTTAAAAGAGATATCCAAAGGAATTTTATGGATAGCCGATGAAAATACACCACTCAGTACGAGGTTCAAGCTTGTCGTGAGTCTCTCGTCTTACGAAAGCCTTGCAATCCCAAACCTTGATATGTGCCAACGAGGGAGCTTTCCCTGTCCCAATCTCGTGAGGTGTTTTGGCAACCTTCTTTGTAGGGACTAGGTTAAGGATATGGGCGGCAGTATCTAAGGCATGCCCCCAGAATGAGATGCGTAATGAAGCCCGACTCATCATAGAACGAACCTTGTCTAGCAAGGTTCGATTACGCCTCTCAGCCACACCGTTCAACTGCGGTGTCCAAGGCAGCGTCAATTGCAAAACGATTCTGCATTCCTTGAGGTGGTTGTGGAATTTAAGACTAAGGTACTCTCCACCTCGATCAGATCGAAGCATCTTGATTTTCTTGCCCAACTGATTCTCCACTTCTTGCTTAAACTCTTTGAACTTTTCAAAGGTTTCTGACTTGTGCTTGATTAAGTAGGTATACCCATATCTGCTATAATCATCGATGAAAGTCACATAGAAGTGGCTTGCATCCCTTGTGGTGGATCTAAAGAGTCCAAACACATCGGTGTGTATGAGATCCAATAAACCCTCACCCCTTTCGCAAGTACCAGTGAAGGGTGACTTGGTCATCTTTCCAAGTAAACAAGACTCGCACATGTCATCGTCCCTAAGGTCAAATGACTCCAACACTCCATCCTTTTGGAGTTGGGCTATGCGTTTCCTGTTGACATGTCCAAGACGACAATGCCACAAGCATGCTTTGTCCAAACTATTGGAAGAGTCGATATGCAACACATCATTTCCTAAGTTGTCTACAACCATCACAGTTTCATATATACCATTACAAGGCAATGCTTGAAAATAGAAAACACCATTAAGAAAAGCATTAATAGAACCTTTTTCATTATCAAACGAAAATCTAAATCCTTGTTTATATAAACCAGGAAAAGAAATGATGTTTCTTGCCATTTCTGGCAAATAACAACAATTATTCAACTCTAGCCCTAACCCACTACTAAGCACTAAAGAGTAAACTGCAATCTTGGTGACAGGCGACGATCTTCTGTTCCCCATGATCAAGTGTATCTTCCCATGCTCCACATCCCTATTTCTTCTTAGGCCTTGCAAATCAGAAAAAATGTGAAAACCACATCCTGTATCAAGAACCCAAGAAATAGCATGCGATGAGTTATTAGATTGAATAGTATAAATACTTGTGAAGGACGGCTTAATCTCCCCATCCTTGATATCTTACAGATATTCTGGGAAGCTTCGTTTCCAATGCCCCTTCTTATTTCAGTAGTAGCACTCTGCATCCTTCGGGTTGGAGGAGCGTGCAGCGGGACCAGCCTTGGTTCCACTATAAGAGGTACCATCATGGGACTTTCCCTTATGGTGGCTCTTTGAAGGAGCCTTCCTCTTCTTACCCTTCCCCTACCTAATAGCCAAGAAGGGGCCGTAGTAGCGGGAGTTGATGCAACAGATTTTTCCTTGAGGTTGCTCTCAGCAGTCCTTAACAAACCTTGAAGCTTGCTCAAGATGACCTCATACTTGTTCATGTGGTAGGTCATGCGGAACTGGTTGAAACAAGGTGGAAAAGAGTGAAGAATGATATCAATCGCCGGCTCTTCATCGAAGATAACATTTAACTTCAGCAGGCGGTCGACATATCTCTGCATTTCCTGCAGACAAGCAATGACAGACTCTCTGTCCCTCATCTTGGTCATGATCATCGAAGTGTTGATCTCGTACCTCTCCTGCCTGGCACTTTGATGGTACCTGTCTAGTAAATCCTGGTGCATTTCATAGGGATAGTATTCCTCATAGGACTTTTGGAGTTCTGCAGTCATACTTGCGAGCATGATGTAATGGACTTTCGTAGCATCACGCTCATGAGCCTCAAAGGCAGCGATCTCCTCAGGAGTAGCAGTGTTGACGTTTACTTCTTTCAGCTCCTTTTCGAGGACATACTCCTTGTCCTCGTAGCAGTAACCATTCGAATGTTGCGGATCCAATCATTGAACTTGGTCCCATCGAAAATCACCCTCCCACACAAATTCATGAGTGAGAATGAGCCGGAAGAGGTTGATCCTGAAGCGTTGTTGTTGTTCGAGTTAGACATCTGAAAAGGAAAAGAGATAAAGTTTGATTAGATAAGAATCCCCAATTAAACACCCAAATGAGAAATTGGGGCTAGGATCCAACAACATTAGTTGCAATTTAGAAGAGGGATGTCGTAATCTAAACAACAAATAATTTGAAGGTAAGTGAATGACGATTCACTAATTTCCACCATGAAAAACGAAAAGGAAATTATGTTTTAAATGTATTGAAAACTCCTAGATATTTTGAGATTCATTGAACTTTTCAATGGCATGTTTAAATCTTGATATGCCCTTCAATTTTGTGACTGGGATACCGAGGATCACAAACAAGGTGTGAATAACCATGCAAATGTACTTGGTTCCCTCAATGTTATAGTCACCTAATCAATGTGCCGGTTAGCCACACACACTCCATTGATCTATGACAAACATCGAGTCACCCTTTGCCACCTTTGCTAGACCCAAATTAGTGTGCCGGTTAACCACACACGCTCAACTAACGTCTTGGCAAGGACACAAAGTGTAATTTCATGGAAAAGCATCATTTTCACATTTTTTCCTAAAGTAACTAAGATTGGGAATTTTATAAATCATTTAGTTACTTTATTTATCATTATAATTTTAATGAGGAATTAGTTGCCCTATCCTACCCGTTCGGCTAATGACCCTCCACCAATCAAGGAAGCGGTGGGTGAGAGTGGACACCCATTAAACTGTCATTTTATACCCCCCTTATAGATCAGCTTCATGAATGAGTCAACGGTAAGACTAGCATTTATCTTATATATATATATATATATATATATATATATATATATATATATATATATATATATATATATATATATATATATATATATATATAATCATTATTCTTATAATATTATAATAATATAAGGGTTGAATTTAAAATATGTAAAATTCTAGGGTTTAGAATTTAAAATTTTCAAAATTAAACTTTTAATCAAAAAAAATTTAAATTCCAAAACTTGAGGGCAAGTTTTGAAACATTTCAAAACTATCTAGATCAAAATTCAAATAATATAATTAAACAATTAATTGGTGATTATCTAATTTTGACCTAATCCAATTCCATGCAAGATAATTCAATCAAATAATTCAAATAATTAAGGTTTATTATATAAGGCAATAATTATCCAATTAATTGATAAATATCTTTTATTTTGACAAGGATAATCTCATGATATCAATAAAAATTGGATTTTATCAATCAAAGACATTTTTGGTAATTATCCCAAGTCAAAATAAGCTAAAATCCTTTAAAACCCCTCTGTCTAACACTCCGACTCGTCGAGTCACCATTTGGACTCATGGAGTTCATCAGGGGACTCGATGAGTCTGTCAGGCAGAAGGCAGGTTTTTCGATTTCAAGCAATGAATAAACACACAATGCATCAAATACAATAGAAACCAAGCAAGGCTCTGATACCACTGATGGGTTTTGAGCAAAACATCAGTCCTATAGTGCACATGCAAAACCCTAAAGCTTTGGATCTAGGTTTCTCTATTGTACATGCAAGTTATCCAAAGCTTATAAACCCTAGATCTAGCATATCAAAGTCGAAATAACATATAAAACAGGTTTATATATTTACCTTTTGATTGTTGCAAGAATCTTCAAGCTTTGAGAGCCTAGTATCACAAATGTAATACCTCTAATGGCTTACAAACACCAAGGCAAGAAGGATAATCTTGGAGAGAGGATATGGAGGCACAAAATCGGCTCTAAGGGCTTTAGGATTCTTCTGGTAGCCGATTTTGGATGCCCTAGGGGTCCTTAAATAGCTGAGCTGCTAGGGTTTCAGTCAAAACCCTAATTGGATGACTTAGGCCTTAAGCAGTCCAAAGAACTTCTGGAATAAGGCCATGGAAGAAATCATAGTAGGCTTCCACTTTAATTTTCGCCCCCCTTATATCCATAAGGATCTACAGCCCAAAATCCAATTATCTTATAATTACAATTCCAGTCCCCTAAGTTCAATTAATCTCTTTTGACCATAGAATTAATTTCTTAATTAATTCTTGACCAATATTAATTAACTAATATAATTTCTCTTTTAATATATTAATCTTATAATATATTAATAAGCCATAATAACCTCTTTCTCCATTAATCATCCAGTCAAGTTGCTTTGGTGAAGGCAACCCAAAAGGACCATGCTACAACTGGGTCAAGTACATACCAAATATAGTTATGGACTTAGACACTAATCCAACATCAACACGGGTGGCCACAGACTGAACAGTGGTATGAAAGCTAGAGTGATCATGGTGAAGATTAGGAAAGTGGTCCATATACATTTGGTGGTAAGGTGGATAATCGAAGGAACACAACCCACTAGATGACCCAATATGACCCATATGAGATGGGTCTTTGTGAATCAGGCTATCTCCTTCATTTTCTTATTTTTCTTCTGTACTTGAATTCAGCTCTACATCCTCCTCCGAGTTCTCCATAACTACTGATAAGGTCCAATCTGTGATCTCGGTTGGAGTGGACAGGTCACGATAATGAATGGACTTACTATTAATGAAATATGTGGATGATTTGTCAATATTAATGTTCTAAGGAAACCCACATTCTTGTTGTTTGAACATGTGTATGGACTCATAGGCAGCAAGAAGGGGGTATCTTTCGAGAAAAATTGTTCTAATAAATCGATTTTGACACCAATTAGGTTGGAACTTGCAATGTGATCAAACAGTCCTCCACACTGAATTAAACCAGAATTTGCTTGGCTTATGTTGAAGAGTCTTATGCAAATGAGAACACCCAAGTGAGGCTTGATTGGAAGATTTTGAGTCATGCAATACAACAATTTTAACTCATATGTGGTTATAGTGTTGCATTTATGTCGTGGAAAGATAATGGAGGCAAGCAAACGATAAGCAATATGGAGGACGGGATGAAGGATGCGAGAAGCTTTTAAAGCTTTTGATTGATAATGATATTCTTTGGAAATTTGAATCCAAAAGGTTGTTGCACTGAAACCTGGGATTTGTTTGAATTTTGGGCGAAAGGTGTTATCGAGTGGAGCATTAAGGAAAGCATTAAGCTCATCCGTGATAATTTGATAATTTTGGTTGCAAAGGTGGAATGATAAAACTTCAACCTCATAATCAAGGGCTGACAAGAATTCAGTTGTGAGCTTGTAGTAGGAATGATACTTATACTCAAGAAGCTCTTCCCAACCGATGTTTCGAAATAGAATTCAGACACCTTGGTCAACATGTAGACAAATAAGGGCACTTATGTCCATGAATTTTTGAGAACTAAATCCTCATTCAAAGAGAGCATTGAATTTTGTTGTTCAAAATCACTCACAAAGTCAATGCCCTCATGATTTGAGTTATGAGGGATTCTTCTCTTTTTTGAAGTTTTGGGTGCCATGCGTTTCAAATGCACAAATGTAATATACAACTAATTCCAACTCAAATTGTTCACCAATAACTACCAATAATCACACAAAGACACAAACTTTGAACAATTTCAAGACACTAAATAAATATTGGAAGGAGTATACCGAATTTGTCCTTGAATGTGTGACTTTTTTGCTGAAGATTCCTCCTTTTTCCTCCCCAAGCTTATCCTACACAACAAGGAAAGAAAATTAACACAATTGATGGTCAATTTCCGGACCTAGGGTTTGTGAGAAAAACCCGAATTCACCATGAAAGGTCCAACAAGGATCTTCAAGATGAAGAAGATGAAGTTTAGGGCAAGAAATTTCATACCTTGGGAGACGATTTAACTTGGAGTTGAGGAATGTAAGGGGGGTTTATGAGTGAAATTAGTTTTGGGGAAGAAAAATGGAGAGAAAAACGAGTGAAAGCAGTGGGTGTCGTGAAAGAATGAGCCAAACCCGATGTTGTGTTTTATTTAACCTTATTGCGTGTCGGACACGGCCCCGTGTCAAACTAAGGCAAAATGACACAGCCCCGTGTCATTCCTAGACTTGTTATTTTTTGGCTAACTTTCGGATACGACACCGTGTCAAATAGGGTCAAAAATGACACGGGCCTTGTAAAACGCTCTTGAAATTTTTCGTGATTTTTAGTTTTAGCACCCTCTGGTAATCAAAAATCATTTTTTCTTATTTTGAAACACATGGATAATTATATGAAAGCTGAAAAGTCATTTGGAAGAATTAAAAACGACGAAATGCGAAAAACAGAAAAATGACGAAAATACCCCTGGGTTACCTCCTGGTTAACCGCCCTTTTTTTAAAGTCGTTGTCTCGACGTGGCCCCTAAAAATGGATCAATCTTGGTATGTGGGATTCTCTAACACCTCTAACTATTCATTACGTGTATAGAATCCTTCATAGAATGGTTTCAATCGATAATCATTGACTTTGAATATCTTTCCGGTTTGTGGGCTCTTGATTTCTATTGCTCCATGGTCAAACACTTAAGTCACAACTAAAGGTCCCACCCAACGAGACCTCAATTTCCCTATAATGAGTTTGAAACAGGAATGGTAGAGGAGTAATGTTTGTCCTTTCTCAAAGCTCTTCCTTGAAATCATCATGTCATGGTAAGCTTTGGTCTTCGCTTTGTATCTCATCTTATTTTCATAAACCTCATTTTGTATCTCCTCACGCTCCAATATGACAAGTTTTCTCTTTTCACCCGACTCCTTCATGTTCATTTCAAATTCATTGACCGCCCAATATGCTTTGTGCTCTAACTCTATAGGCAATCTACATGGCTTCCCGAATACTAGTCGATATGGGGACATGAGAATAGTAGTCTTGAAAGTGGTTCGGTATGCCCATAGGGCATCATCCAACCTTATACTCCAGTCCTTGCGGTTTGGATTGACTGTTTTCTACAATAATCCATTGATTTGCCTATTGGAGACCTCTTCTTGCCCATTGGTTTGAGGGTGATAGGTTGTTGAGACATTATGAGTCACCCCAAACTTTTTCAAAATGGCATCAAGCATTCTATTGCAAAAATCAGTTTCGCAATCACTGATGAGACCTTTTGGGTTGCCAAACTGGGAGAAAATATGTGCTTTAAGAAAATCCACAACAACTTTGGAATCATTAGTACGGGTGGCCTTTGCCTCCACCCATTTGGACACATAGTCCACCGCCAACAAGATGTATAAACAATCAAAAGATGACAAAAATGGTCTCATAAAGTATATGCCCCACACATCAAATATGTCACAATCTAAGATGGGGGTAAGGGGCATTTTATTCCTAAAGCCTATGGATCGGGATTTTTGGCACTTATCACAATGTGCATATATCACATAAGCATCATCAAAAATGGTAGGCCAATAAAGTCCATTATCTAATACTTTTCTAGTTGTACTTTGGGTCTGAAATGACCTCCACAAGTATAGGAATGACAAAAGTTAAGTGTTAATTGTACCTCATTTTGCTCAACACACCTTCGGATCATTTGGTATGTGCAATACTTCCAAAGGTATGGCTCATCCCATAGGTACCTCTTTGTTTCCTTCTTGATTTTGTCTTTTTGCCAACGTGTGGATTCAGGTGTAAATTGATTTGTGACCAAGTAGTTGACAATGTCCGCATACCATGGAGCTTCTTTGGTGACAAAAAAGTGCTCATCCGGGAATGTTTCACAGATTGGTGTTGCATCTTCAGGAAGTACGATACGACTTAGATGATCTGCAACCAATTTCTCCTTCCCACTTTTGTCCTTAATCTCCATATTGCACTTTTGAAAAAGCAACATCCACCGTATTAACCTTGGCTTAAATTCTTTCTTGGTTAGTAAATGCTTTATCATTGCATTTTTTGAATAGATGACCACTTTAGTTCCAAGGACATATTGTCAGAAATTCTCTAGTGCAAGGACAATAGCAAGAATCTCTTTCTCTGTTGTGGTATAGTTGTTTGAACACTATCAAGGGTATAGATGCATAGTAAATGACATTATGAGATCAGTCCACCTTTTTTTTCCAAAACCGACCTAACCGTGGTATTGCTAGCATCACACATGATCTCGAACGGGAGATCCCAATTCGGCGGTTGAATAATGGGATCGAATGTCATAAAATCCTTCAAATGATCAAATGCACTTTTACATGCATCACTGAACTCGAATTCGACCTCTTTTTGTAGAAGTTGGCACATCGACACTATGATTTTGGAAAAGTATTTGATGAAGCGCCGATAAAAACCTGTATGGCCAAGAAAAGAACGCACTTTCCGAACATTTGTCGAGTACGGTAAGCTCTTAATTACATCAATTTTGGATTTGTCAACCTTAATCCTTTTTGTGACACTACATGTCCAAGTATCAATCCCTTGTCAACCATAAAATGAGATTTTTCATAATTAAGGACCAGATTTATGTCAATGCACCTTTGTAAGATTTTGGTGACATTTTGCAAACATTCATAAAAAGAGTTTCCATAAACAGTAAAATCATCCATGAAAACCTCTATGATACTTTCAACATATTGTGAAATTATGCTCACCATGCACCTTTCAACAGTTGCGGGTGCATTGCACAAACCAAAGGGCATGCGTCTATACGCGAAGATGCCAAAAGGTCATGTAAATGTGGTTTTCTCTTGGTCTTTCGGGGCAATCGGAATTTGATGAAAACCAGAAAAACCATCAAGGCAACAATAGTGCGACTTTCCAGCCAATCTTTCAAGCATTTGATCGATGAATGGCAAAAAGAAATGATCTTTGCGGGTGGAAACATTCAACTTCCTATAATCAATACAAGCTCTCCACTTGTTTTGCACATGGGTAGGTACCAATTCTCCCTCAGAGTTCTTAACAACTGTGTCTCCGGCCTTTTACGAGACAACTTTCAGGGGACTTACCAACTTACTATTAGAAATGAGATAGATTACACCTTCATTCAAAAGTTTCATGATCTCCTTCTTCACCAGCTCCATCATGGGTGGGTTTAGTCTCCTTTAAGCTTCACTAGTTGGCTTGAAATCCTCTTCCATTAATATTTTGTGCATGCATAATGATGGACTTAACCCCTTTATGTCTACGATGGTCAAACCAATGGCCTCCTTGTACTTCTTCAAAGTGTCAACCAACTCTTTTTCTTCTTCCTTTGACATCTTGGTTGAAATTATCACCGGTAGTTTCTCGTCATTTCCAAGGTAGGGATACTTGAGATGTTCAGGAAGAGTCTTCAATTCTAGTATAGGTGGTTGTACTATCGAAGGAAGGAGTTTTGGATCAGGATTTTTGACCTTCATGCGGGGTGGCTTAACTCTCATAGGTTGCACTTTTCCAAGGAGTTGATTACTTTAATAAACCCATCCTCCAAAGTATACTTCTCAGTTAGACTCTTGATCCCTGTCTAATCGAAATGCTTGCTCAACATGGTGGTTAGCACATCTTGGCTTGACAACCTAAAATAATCATTAGTACATGATTCTATAACATCTATGATGTTTAAGGAATGAATATCACTAGGATAACGCATAGCTTCAAAGATATTAAAGGTGATCACCTCACCATCGAACTCCATAGATAAAGAACCATTTTCTACATCTATTTTTATTTTTTCGGTACTCATGAAGGGTCTCCCCAAAAGTATGGAACTCAATTGTGAGG
The DNA here is from genome assembly GCF_052849685.1 of Lactuca virosa. NCBI lineage: Eukaryota > Viridiplantae > Streptophyta > Magnoliopsida > Asterales > Asteraceae > Lactuca > Lactuca virosa. The sequence continues at coordinate 105,612,500 of NC_136430.1, read as the reverse complement.
TGTTGTCATCACCCATATCCAGTACGTAAAAATCATAGGGAAATACAAGCTCATTGACTTGCACTAACACGTCCTCCAATACACCTTTTGGGTGTACTAAAGACTGGTCGGCAAGTTGAATTATGACTTTGGTTTTTGTTAAAGGTCGAATTCCTATTATTTTATAGCTTGAGTAATGTAAGACATTAGTTAATTCCCCAAGATCTAACATGCTACGTGGCACAAAAAGGTTACCCATTTTACAAGGAATCGTGAATACACCCGGGTCCTTACGTTTCTTTGGTAGTCGTTTTTGTAACATGGCGGACATGTTTTCTCCTACTTTCACTGTTTGTTTTCCTTTGAGATTTTTATTAGATGTGCAAAGTTCATTAAGGAACTTAGCATATCTAGGAGTTTGTGTAATATCATCTAAAAGACAGATATTGATTTAAACCTTTCGGAACATTGCCATGATTTCATCATCTTCTCGCTCTCTCTTTGTGCTTGCCATCCTTAAAGGAAATGGGCTGGTGTGACAATTTCCTCGGTGTTAATTGGCTTCTTTAGCTTTGTATTATCATTCTTTTCATTCTCTTTGATATCTTCCTCCACTTCAATTTCCTTTTCTTCCTCTTCTTCATTTGGCATTCTTGGCCCATCATGCCTTTTTCCACCTCTCAAAGTAATGGCACATGCATTGTGTTTCGGGTTCTTTTCAGTTTGAGATGGTAGCTTGCCTTGTGATTCCATCTTTCTCACAGATTGAGCAAGTTGTGCCATTTTTTTCTCCAAGAATTTTATACTAGCCTTAGTTTCTTGTTGGAAGCATTGAGTGCTAGTGGCAAGGCCTTTGACAATGTCCTCTAAGGACATGCATTATGAACCCGTTTGTTGAGGTGGTTGTTGTGGCTGCCTTGGATGGAAATTTTGAAGTTGAAAAGGTGGCATTTGTTGATGTTGAGGAAATGGTGGTCTTTGTTGATAACCCCCATGTTGTTTTTCTCCCTAACCTTGATTGTTATTCCATTTTTGGTCACCCCTTTGTGGCTCGTATCCCCTTTGATTTGACCCGAAATACCCTCCCAAGGTTGTTGCTTCTTCATAATCCTCCTCTTGAAGTTTAGGGCACATGTTAGTTGGGTGATCCACTTGAGTGCAAATATCGCAAGGGCGGGGTGCGAGCTGCACACCTTTGTCTTCAGCTAGAATCATTGCTACTTTTGTAAGCTCGAACAATTGAGCTTCAATTTTAGGAGTTTGGACTTCTTGTACACCTCGGGGTACATCCATGTACCATTCTTCATCATGACCCGAATGCTTAAAATATTCAGTAATGTTCTTGATTAGGTTGCGAATTTCAGTTGGAGTTTTCTCAGGTAAAGACCCGCCACTTGAGGCTTCAAGCAACGTTCTTTCCATTGGAGTCATGCCTTCAATAAAGTATTGAAGGAGCTGATATTCAGTGATTCCATACTCTAGACAACGGGCACATAACTTCTTGAATCTCTCCCAATATGTGTGGAAGGCTTCTCTTTTATGCTGCTTGATTCCATTGATTTCCCTACATAGGGTTGAAGCTTTTATTTCTGGGAAGTATTTGTCCAAGAAAAGGCATTCAAGATCTACCCAATTAGTAACCGTCCCTGATAGGAGACCATAGAGCCAATCTTTGGCTATATCTTGCAATACAAAGGGGAATACCCTAAGCTAATTTGATCCTCTGTGACATTGTGTGGTTTCATGCCAACACACACAACATGAAATTCAGGGAGGAACTTGTGAGTATCTTCATTTTCATGGCCTATAAAGGTTGGAAGTATGTGGTTGAGTCCGAATTTTAGTTCAGGGTCGGTAGTTGTTGGATAGGTGATGCAAAGAGGTTGTTAAGTGACCTCTTGCCTCACCCATTGGCGAAGGGTTTGCTTAGGTGGTGGACCACGATTGTTGTTGTTATTATTACCTTCGTTTCCTCCTTGGTATCCTGTTGGGCCTATCGTGTTGCATCTTGGGCTCGGTTATTAGTCCAGTTTTGTCGCCGGTTTGGGCCTGTCCAGCCGTGTGTTTTGTTTTAGGGTTTAGTATATAAGTTGCAGGCATGCAATCTTATCATTAACGCTTTTCATCATTATTTTATCAAGTGTACTGTAAACCCTAGCGCACCTCTATAGTGGAAGTTCTTAATCGAGCTCTGCTGAGGTGTGACTACATTTTAATCATTCGACATACGGATTGATTCACTGAGTGTTCCAGTATTCATTGTTTTTGCTTATTTACCTGTTAAAGATCTATCGATCTAAAGAGTTTTTAACTCATCAATTGGTATCAGAGCAGGAGACTGTGTAATCTATACGCATCTCTTCTGTCGAAGAAGGTTTCAGGGTTTTCCGCTAATATTGATCTCTGTTAGAAGCCGTCATCTTGTTGTTGACGTAGTTCTTGGATTTTGATTTTACCCTGACTTTGTTTACAAGTCTGATCTTGAACAGGTTTTTTGGAATATTATCATGTCACTCGACGATTCCAACGCAAACCCTATCAATATCTCCAATAGCATTGGATCCAGAACTAGGATTCCCATTCTATATACTCAGGATTATGAAAGTATAGACGCATCACTTTGAAGACTATGTGATCGGTTTTGAAGACAATGGGTATTTAATCTGGGAAGCGATCACTGTAGGTCCGTTCACTCACACTGGCACAAACCGAATCATAAAGACTCAAAAGGAGTACAACCAACTTATGGTCGATGTTAAATATGTTCCTCAAGATGAAAAGGAAAAGTTTGTAGGCAATATTAAAGCGCTTAGAATGATCAGATTTGCCCTACAGTCTGACACCTTTCGGTTGGTTAGCTAATGCACGACGGCGAAAGAGGTTTGGGACAGGTTGAAAGAGCTGTATTCTACCGATGAGGATCTTGAGCATTCGATCCAGACTATTGCTTTCAGAGTTTGGAGACTTCAAGCAGAAACCTGAAGAGAAGCTTATCCAAGCCTTTGATCGCTTTAATCATCTTCGTAGCAAAATGATAAAGCATGGTATAGAGAGGAAAGTTATTGAGCAGAAGCTCAGATTCATGAATGGCCTAAGGTCCGAATGGATGGCTGTAGTGTCTACTGTAAAGGCCCATGAACAATTCAAGGCTTACTCTTTGGTGAAGCTAGTGGGGATACTAAAGTCACATGAAGGTGCAATGACTAAAGAAACGAATGTGGTTTCTAGCATGGGTTCTTTGGCCCTAATTTCCAAAGGAAAGAATGCAGTTGAAGAAGAAGAAGATTTAGATCTCTGTGAATTTGGTCTGACCAATGAAGAATATGCTTTGATGGTTTCAAACCCAAAGAAGTTCATTCGCAGAAGGTTTCCCACTAATAAGAACCGAAACTGGAAAGGAAACTATAGTTCAGAAAAGGCAAGGGAGGAACCGAAGATCACTCCCCAGCAAGAAGAACCGAAGAAGGAGAGTAAGATGTCAAGTGACGCAGGATTTAATTGTCACTTTTGTGGAGGCAAAAATCACTTTGCCAAGGACTGTATGTTGAGGAAGATGACAGAGAATAATGAGAGTGAAGACGATGAAGCATACTACCTGAGAAAGCTAAAAGAGATTAATAAGAAGAAAGTTGCTGCAAATAACACTATGAATGTTCTTATTGTGCAGGAAAATGTTGCAAATGATGAATTTGGTGGTGTTAAGGTCTGGTCAACTGATTCAGACGATGAAGAAGTGAGAAAGCCTACACATGGCAGAGCTTTCGTGGCGAAAGAAGATGAATATGCTGCTGAAGGAAAGTGTTTGGGGTTACACCACTGATGGGGGTGAAGATGAAGCGAAGGAACGAGAAGACAGGTGCTTCGCTGCCAAGCCTGTTGGTGAGCAAATCAATGAGTGCGACCAGTTGATCAAGAAGGTACAATCTATTCTCGAAACATTAAAAATCCCTGTCACAAACTATGAAAAAGAATTGAACGGATTAAAATCTAAATTTTCTAGTTTAAGTGGTAGTTTAACCCAACATCGCCTCACAAATTCTAACCTAACTGATCAACTCAGTAGGGAGTCTTTGAAGAGTGAGGAGAGGCGAATGTGGATTGAGCAAAAGGAGAAAGAGTTAATTAGAATTAAGGATGAGACAATTAATTTGCAAAGGGATAATTTGAAGCTTTTAAAAAAGAGAAATGTTTTTTGTTTAATTGCTAAACGTTTATATACCAATATCACTCAGTTGCATCTAGATTGTGAAATAGGCAGGAAAATTCACAGTATGATTCTTCCTTTCCTTCAATTAAAGGAGGACGTAATTGATGCTGATGTTTATGATTGTGAAGTTGTTGTCTCGTCTGATGAAGTTTCTCCTGGCTATAAAATTGGTCTTGACAAAATTGAATCTTTTATCCAATCCAAAGACCACAAGGACATGCTTAAGAAATTATTGGACGAAAATGATAAATTGAAAATTAAAACCGAAACTATGCAGAAATTTGATTCGTTGAATGCCAAGTTGAGTTCAGAAACAAAAATTAATGTTGAAAATGCTTCTGAATTTGATGAGGATGATGATATGAGTGAAATATATGTAGAAGATGAGGTAGACTAATCTGAATTTGTCAAGAGCGAACCCGAACCTACCAAAAATCTCATTTCTGAAAACTCGGTTGAATTCGCTCGTTTGTCCCAAAATATGTGCAAAGTTATGAAAGAAAAGGTTGTGGTGTATCAGAAGCTCCAAACCACGCCAATCAAGTTTATGCAGTTACCGGCGTTACACAGAAGCAAACAGCCGAACTCACAGCATTACTGAACGAAGATAATGCTGAAGGATGTGATGAATTTTTCTGGTCGTCACCAATAGACAATGCTGATGAAACGGTCGGTCTTTATGAGAAAACATCTTGGAGGGTTAAAGGCAGATATGTGGCAGAACCACTCAACAAGCCTACACATTTTGATATGCCAACAACCAGTGGTACCAAAAAGATTCCAAGTGAATCAGCTAAGGTGACAAGCGAAACCTCCTTGTTAAAGAGCGAAACTCATGATAAAAGATCGAAACCGAAGGCCAAAATCCATAAAACTCCCAAACAGGTGTCTGAAAAGAAACATCAACGTAACAGGAGATACAAGAAGAATCTCACTGAAAGGAAACAGTTTTGGCAGTCCCAAAACCCAAATTATGTTCGATCAGACAAGAGTTCGACCACTAAGGATAAAGGAGTGTCAAAGAATCAATCTACTTCTTGTACTCAATGCTATTCATGTAGCCAAGAAAACCGAAAGGGAAGTTTCGGTCCCCAAAATAGAAGCGAAAGAAACCGAAAGAGTGGTTTCGGTTCTCAACTCAACAACCGAAGGGGCAGTTTCGGTTTCTCATCCACAAGCAAAATGACCCGAAAGCAAGGTTTCGCTTCTAAAACACATTCCTCTCACTCAAAGTACAATCCTAAAGAAGATGTGAAGGAAAAAGGGAAGATCATCTCAGGAGACGAAAAGAAGATGAATACTAACCTAAGGAAATAAAACCAAAAGTTAGAAACCAACAAATATCCAATTCCTAAACCTAAGGTTGAAGCGTCAAAAGATAATAAAATCAAAGTTTTTACAATCAAAAGAAAAGATGAAACAACCCTAATAAATCGAACTTACTTGGTTGATTCTTCTATTGTTATATGCTGTTCTGTAAAAGGCTCACATGGACCCAAGAAACATTGGGTTCCTAAATTTGCTTGATTTTTGCAGGTTATGTGTGACGAGTAGTTCGACGACAAATGGTACATTGATAGTGGTTGCTCACGTCACATGACAGGGAGAAAGGAAGAGCTTCAGGAGTTTCGAGCTATTACGGACGGTGGTTGTGTCAAATATGGCAACAACTCATTTGGCACAATAAAAGGATATGGAATGATCACAAATGGCGAATTCTCGATCAGAAAAGTAGCATACGTAGAGGGCTTACAACACAATCTCATCAGTGTTTCACAACTGGTGGTGGGAAATGGACTGAAGGTTTCGTTCGATGATGAAGGGTCTGAAATAGTAGAGAAGAAGACCAAATCAGTTCTATTAAAATCCAAAAGAAAAGGCGAAATGTACCCACTGAACCTCAATCCCATTCGAGGGAAGCCAGCTGTGTGTCTGCTAACGAAAGCACACTCAGACGAAAGTTGGTTATGGCACCGAAGGCTCTCGCACCTCAACTTCAAAGACATCAACAAGCTAGTTCTTGGTGATCATGTGCGAGGACTTCCAATACTCAAGTTTGATAAAGAACATCTGTGTGTTGCATGTGAAATGGGAAAGAAAAGCAGGAAAAGTCATCCAACACGTGTCAACACGAAGATCATCGAACCACTTGAGCTTCTGCATATAGATTTATGTGGACCTTCGGCTATTAAAAGCATTGGTGGTAACAAATATATACTAGTAATAGTAGATGACTTTTCTCGTTTCACCTGGGTATTCTATGTTAAATAGAAATCAGAGGCTACACCAAATCTCAAGGTTTTTGTCAAGCAAATAGAGCTTCAACTGCGAAAGCTGGTAAGAAATATTCGAAGTGACAATGGGATGGAGTTCAAAAACAATGAATTTGAAGACTTTCTTGCTGAAAAGGGAGTATCTCACAACTTTTCTGCTCCCTACACTCCACAACAAAATGGTTTCGTTGAAAGGTGAAACCGCTCGTTGTGTGAAGCAGCCCAAACCATGCTCAGTTTCGCCTCATTGCCTTTCTATATCTGGGCTGATGCTATTGCTGCTGCCTGCTACACACAGAACAGATCTCTTCTCAACAAGCGTTTTTCTATTACTCCATAGGAGATCTTGAATAATCGTAAGCCAAATATCAAGTTCTTCCATGTGTTTGGTTCCAGATGCTTTATTTTTAATTCAAAGGAGCACCGAAACAAGTTTGATGTCAAAGCTGACGAAGGGATTTTTCTTGGCTACTCCTTAAACTTCAAGGCATATAGGGTTCTGAACAAACGTTCCAAGAAAATCGAAGAAACCTATTATGTCACCTTCGATGACAACTACGTCAAAAAGTTTCAAACAACCGAAGGTTCAATGGAGGAAATCTTTCCAACGTCTGGTCAAGTTACTATTTCCCTTTCGAATTTATTTGAGCAATACATGTCATTATTCGATGAACCAGAGAAAGCCATTCACTCTGAAGCAAAGGTAGCTGACAATAAGATTGATTCCTTGAAGCAAATCATTGATGATGCAGCGAAGGATATGGAAAAAGAACAACCGGGCACTACCGAAAAGCCTAGTCCAAGCGAACCTCCAAAAGAAAGTTCTACATTTCAGGGGGAGGGTTCATCTTCATCCGATAACCCTGAATTATCATTCCAGGGGGAGAACCCATCGACTACCATATCAACCGAACGTCCAGTTGAGGGGGAGAATTCAATGTTTGAAGACAAAACTGTCTCATCATTTGAGGGGGAGAATGCAAATACAAATGATGATGATACTCAGTCAGAATTCGAAGAAGAAGTAAATGCTGAGTTGGATCCCTCCTATGATCCAAATTACCCTCCTCTCACCAAATGGACAAAAGATCATCCAAAAACCCAAATCATTGGTGATTCATCAGAAAGAGTTCTTACTCGTTCTCAGCTGAAAGCGAAGCAAACTACATTATTCTCTCAAGTGGAATTTTGCATGTTTAATTCGTTTGTCTCCAAAACTGAACCAAAGACTGTCAACACTACACTCGATCACTCTGATTGGGTACAGGAAATGCAAGACGAACTCAACGAGTTTGAGAGAAACAAGGTATGGAGACTGATTCCTACACCAAAGGATGCATCTGTGGTTGGACTGAAATGGGTATTTTGAAACAAAATGGAAAAAGAAAGGAATTTAATTCGTAACAAAGCAAGGATGGTTGTGAAGGGATATTGTCAAGAAGAAGGGATAGACTACGAAGAGACGTTCGCTCCAGTAGCCAGATTAGAATCTGTTAGAATCTTTCTGGCTTATGCTGCTCATAAGAACTTTGAAGTATATCAAATGGACGTCAAATGTGCATTTCTAAATGGAGAATTAGAAGAAACGGTGTATGTAGAGCAACCACCAGGTTTTGTGAACGAGAAGTATCCAGATCACTGATACATTCTGGACAAGGCGGTTTATGGTCTGAAGCAAGCACCAAGAGCATGGTATGAAACATTAACTCGATTTCTAAAAATGTCAAAGTTTAAACAAGGTTCGGTTGACCCAATCTTCTTTCGTGAGAAAGAGGGTGACCACCTTATGTTTGTTCAAATTTATGTCGATGATATCATCTTCGGCTCCACGAATCCTGGCTTAACAGCAGAATTCAGGAAGTTGATGGAGACTAAGTTTGAAATGAGCTCAATGGGTCCAATTAACTTTTTCCTTGGCTTAAATATTAGACAGGGACACGACGACAATTTTCTTAATCAAGAGGCTTACACGAAGACCTTTCTTGCCAATTTTGGAATGATGGGAGACTCAAAAGTGAAGGTTCCTATGGCGTTTGGCACAAAGTTAACACCTTCTCTCGACAAACCGGCTGCTGACATGACCCTCTATCGTCAAATGATAGGGTCCTTGATGTATCTAACAGCAAGTGGACCAAACATAATGTTTTCTGTTTGTTACCGTGCCAGGTTTCAAGCTAATCCACGTGAACCTCACCTGTTGGCTGTGAAGAATATCTTTCGATATTTGAAGCGAACTTCTTCTCTCGGTCTATGGTACCCTGCAAAATCAGGGTTCTTTGTTCAGGCATTCTCTAATCCTGATCTAGGAGGATGTGGACTGGACCGAAAGAGCACTACTAGAGGATGTCAGTTCCTTGATGGCAAACTTTTTAGCTGGGAATCGAAGAAACAAACCTGTGTGTCTCTTTCTACAGCCGAAGCAGAGTATATAGCTGCAGCATCATGTATATCCCAGGTCATTTGGATACAAATTCAACTTCGAGACTATGGCCTGAACATGAATAAAATTCCATTATATTGTGACTCTGAAAGTGCAATAAGGATATGTCACAACCCAGTGCAACACTCCAAAACGAAACACATCGCACTGAGGTATCATTTTATTAAGGATCACGTAGAAGACGGTAATGTCGAAATACATTTTGTAAGAACCACTGATCAATTAGCTGACATCTTTACAAAAGCCTTGCCTAAAGCAAGTTTTAATAAAATCTTACAAGGCTTAGGAATGATGAAAGCTAAATCTGTACCGAAATCGCTTTCGCCTCATTAAAAGTTGGAATCGAAATAGAGCGAACGTTCGGTCTATTTTGGGTCCTGATTTTACGGGAACCGAAATGAACCGAACGCTCGGTCCATTTCGCCTCATATACAATGGTGACATTTCGGTTGTATCTTTTGTACACTTTATTATATCTTAATTTATTTTATGTTTTTCTCTTACTTTTCATAAAATTCAAAAATATTTTATTTTCTGTTTTTATTATTTTTCAGAAATTTCACAAACTCCAAAAATATTTTATTTATTCTTTTTCAGAAAATTCCAAAACTTCAAAAATATTTTCTTTTTTGTGTTTCATTTTTGTTTATTTTCTCCTTTAGGTTTGAAGATCACACAAGCTATATCATTTGGAGTTAGGGCAGGTATGATATTTCTATCTTTGTACTAGTTAAGTGTCCCTAGAAGCATGCTGTTGTACGTAGACCGAAGCCTCCAAGACTGTGAGTGAAGCCTTAATGATGCGATCGACACCAATCGTTTCTTCCCAATTAGGCTGCTAAATTCACTCAAGTCATGAGCTACCTTACTCTTCTCATTTTGAGTTAAGAGTTTTCTACTTTGTCATTCTCAAATAGCAGAGGTACTTACGATTCCTTAACCACCTTATCTTATTTCTCCATCTCGTTTCGCTCCAAAGTTGTAACCCTTAAGACTCTCAGCAATTACCATTGAGGTTTATGGTTACACAACATCTGTGTTGATGATCTTAGATACGTTTACCACGTGCTAAGTGAAACCGAAATTCCAACTCCTTAAATGAATTGACGGTGATCGTAAACACGTTCAAGCTATTACTTGTTATCTCAAGAAATCTCTTTTTATTTTTGCGTGATCTTTATGAAATTGTCTAACACCAAGACACTTCTTCCCATAAGATCCAGTTTCATTTTTGTTTTTGAGATTTCATCTTAACACCCAGTCACTGAAATAGATCCAAACCTACTTGTTTAACAGGCTACACCGGTCTCACAAGTACTTCTTCCACTTTTGGTCTTATATCAAATACCCATGTATGGATTGAAGCAAAAGCCACCCTAATAGCTTTATATAAAAAGATGCCTTTCAATGTCTCTTTACAGACATTTGATCGTAATTCAACGGGAAACCAAACAAGCACTTTGAAGTCTCTCTTGACTTTAAAGGTAGAGATTCGTGCCCGGGATCCACTATTTTTGTGTCTTCCTAGACATCACATATATCTCACAAATTATTTGCTTTATTTCTTTATGTTTGACACTATCTTGCACGAAAATCTTTGATTTTCCAAAAGTGGTTTGGTTTCTAATAAGCTAATTTCAGAAATATAGCTTTGGTTCATTATGTTGGAATGGAGTCTTTTAAACGCAAAAGGGTGAGTCAACATGAATTTGAAGGGTCTGGAATCTAGAACGATAAGGTTGAGATAACCATGGAAAGGCACGTGAATTTGAAACGATAGCTGATGTCACACCTGTCATCGCCTTTTTCGCTGTAACAGTTGTCCAATCACGATTTTCTAGGTGTCGATTGAGATTTTTTCGCCTGTGATTTTATTGCAATTTGTTTCTCTCTCCTGATTGAAAGTATAAAGGGTTTTCTCAAATTACCTTTACCCTTTTTACTACTCTCATACTTTTCGGCGACGAATACCGACGATTCTTCCTCCACTGTTCATCACCTTCTTCATCGAGCTTCAACAATGGCAGAATCTTCTTCAATCCAAGAAACTTCTGCTCGATCGCCTCTTCTCTCTATCAAGGAGAATCAGAACCTTCTGATATATCTCACACCATTTGCGTATGATCTATATATGCTTAATATGGTGGAATGTCTCAAGTACTCCCCACTCGTTATCGCATTGACGAAGGTTGAATCAGTCCCAATGTCTTTTCTCTCTTAGGTGTACTCTACTGCAACATACGACAAGACAAAAGAGAGGGTTTTCTTTGACATTCTCGATCAAAAGACATCGATTACCAAGAATCGGGTTTGCTCATTGCTAAGGCTTCCTTAGGAAGCCTCCATGGTCAACCCTAACTCCGTCACTACTACTCAGCTCTTTTCAATGTTCTACAATATGGGGTATTCAGAGCTCCTCATGGCTGTGACTAAAGTTAAAAAGTCTTGCCTTCCTCCTCAATGGAATGGCCTCTTCACTCTGTTGTTCAAAGGCTTGTCTGAGAGGGTTGCTGGTTCAGATGGGGCTAGCAAGGTTTTCATGACCCTTCTCTATGGTCTTTACACTAGAATCAACCTGGATTATGGATCTGTTCTTTGGATTCAGTTAGTGCAAAGTCTATCCTCTGCTTCGCATCATTCCGAAATCTCACGTGGAAGTTTTTGGACTCTTGTTACTCACTGGGCTATGAAGGTTTCACGTCCCTATTATGGAAGACTCATTACTTTCTTCAATTGCTACTTTTCATACGACTAGGATCTTAGTCACTGATCCTTTAAAGTTTTCCTTCAACGGGTCTATTCCAGCCTCTATGTATGCTTGTGTGCCTGATGCAAGCAAACTGTTCCAAGAATACAAGAAACTTCCATCTACCGGGCCAAGGGAGTTAACTCCGGAGATGATCAAGTCAATAGAGGAAGCTGATAAACCAGCAAAAAGGGGCAAAAAGCCTAATTTGAAAAAGAAGGAGAAGGAGGGTCAAGTGTCCAAGGTGACTACTCCAAAGAAGCGAAAGTCTGAGAAGGCAGCTCCCTCACAACCAAAGAAGAAAAAGGTTAAGAGATTGGCCAGGAATCCACGACGTGTTTCCTCCAGTGATTCAGACTACACTCCCTCAGACCAGCAACCGAACATTCCAACAAGCGAAAGCGAAAGTTCCGACTCAGACGATGAAGGTTCGGTCCGTCGTGGTACACCTCCAATTTCGCCTACGCATGAGGTACCAATTCGCTCCCACCCACCATCACCTCCACCTATCTCCATCCTAATTTCCATAAATCCAATCCCATCTGTTAACACCTCCCAACCCACAACGACTATTCCCATTCCTACTCCAATATTCTCTGAAGCAACCACCGTCACTACTACCCACACTACTAAACCTGAGGTTCGTGCCAACGTATCTGATACGGGGGTTCGTACCTCAGTAGCTGAAACCCCTGTTATCTCCAAACCTCTCTCTCCTACACCATCAATAGAAACCGCCACAGTTCTTGGGGGTAAGGAAGTCGAATTTGACTCTTTCAATTATAGTCCCTACAGGGTGCAAAGCGATGATGATGATGATGCCCCTGTCACTAAGCGGCATCTCAAGGAGCTGAATGAAAAGCTAGACAAGCTTATGGCCTCCTCATCTACTCAGGATTCTCTTTCTAAGTCTGCCATTAAAGGCATGATGGCCACCTGGGTTAAGGAACACGAAGCTTCAATCCCCAAAGCCACCTCAGCTATTGATGCTTCAACTAAAGTCTGCACCGACGCGACTGAAAAAGTCGATAAACTAATTTCTAATGCCAATCTTTTTCTTGAGTCTTTACAGGGTGCTGCAGAGCAAAATGCCAACAAAGTCAATGCCTCGGTTCAGACACTAACTCAATCTCTTCAACAAGAGAAAGAGCACTTTCAGGCGTTTCGAAAGAACCTAACCTCTGATCATGTCAAGCATCAAGTATCTGTCTCTGAGCGTTTGGATAAACTTCAGGCAGATCTTTCCTTGGAAAGCTGAGTGATGGATGAACTTGCTCTAAAAACCACTCAACTCAAAACCCAGACTCTAAAGCTCAATCAAGCGAACAAGGAACTTGAACCACTGCGTTCGGAGTGGTTTGTGGTAAAAAGTTCCATCGGTGATGTACACTCGATTCTTCTTCATCTTCTCGAAGCCAACGATTCAGTTCTTACAATCTCGGTTCGACATCATTTGGCTGAGAAGTTGACGCCTGCTCTTGACATTCTAAGTCGATTTAAGGGTGTTCCGGAGTCTGTTATCCCTCCGCAACAAGGGGGAGAAGAAACGAAGTCTTCATCTCAACCACTGAAACCTCAACAACCGAAGGTGGTTACTGAACCTAAGGGGAAAGAAGCTTCGGGTTCTGGTACACAAGATAAAGGAAAAGGCATTGTTGATGATGATGATGATGAGGACTGTTGAGAGAAAAACTTGAGACACACTTGAACAAACGTTAGAACAAGTATTGTTGCGGAATAGTTTTAGTCAAAGGATCTAAAAGCTCAACAATAATAATAATAAGTTAGAGTTAGATAATTAGAGAGTTAGATGCGGAAATGTAAGGAAATATAAAGACAGCAGGTATTATATCAAGTATACACATAAGTTGATTCTTAACAAGGAATGCATTCAAACCAAGTTAGTAAACGAGATCAAACTTAGTGATTAATTCAAGAATGATTTGCTCCGACGAGAGATGATATCCAGTTATGATATGGTGAATTTGGAGAGTAAGGAAGAGATGAGAGTAATAACACAAGATATGAGATTTAAGATGCGAAGTGTTATCAGATGTGTTTTTAGTTGAGAAAGATTGAGTTCTATTTATAGAGACTCAAAGGTTGCACTTGTTCATCTATCTAAACGTAGCCATGCAAGGCATACTGGATAAAAGTGAGTATTCTAAGAAAAGCAGATAAAAAGCTAAACTAAGAAAACTAGATAGTGAACTGCTGACGATGATGACTTCGGATGCGGTTGCTGAAGTTACTTGACTGCGGATCTTCAAGGGGCTGCGGTAGGTCAAGTTTAAGAGGGTCACTTTTATGATTCAACAATTTCCCCCTAAGTGACCTCTTCAACTTTTTCTTCAGTTATCAAGTTTTAGGAACTTGATTAGAATCCACCAAAACTTTCTAACATTTTCCAACCAGGTGATCCTTCTTAAAATCTCGAGCTTGACTTCGGCAGTTGTATGTTTTGACTTTTGAACTGCGGTTCGACAAACTTCAAGTTGTTTCCTTGTGAGGCGATTCATGGCAATCAAAGGAATGAAGTATTTGGTTTCATTGATTTTCCATTTGAAGATGACACCAAGATCTGGGAAGTTTGTTGCACCTAGTGATCATTCTTGATAGCCTTCAGTAAACATCGGTGCAGGACTAGGTGGTGGCAGATCGAACTTCTTGGCAAGAGCAGGGTGAATGTCTGCATCAATTTTTGCAAAGTCACAGACAGTTTCCCTTAGAAAAATGCTAACCCTTTCAAATGCTATCTCCATATTTGGATACTTCTCGTATTTGTTTTGGAACACCCTCGCTATCAGAAAGACTTCTTCTGGATTCATACATGGAAAGTCAGCTTGGGTGCGGACGAAGTCCTGATTCCTTCTTGTGAGAGTATACTGGATGAAGTCAGCTTTCATGAATTTCCGGGGTTTGAAGTTCTTGACTGCGGATGGTCTATCGTTAGACCAGATTTTCTCTATTGAGGAAGCATGTTTGGCATGGAATCGATTAAGTCTTTCGAATTCCATAGGCAGTCTCTTGTGATCAGGTAGGCTTCGGTCAAACTGCTCGAATACAGTGAAGTATTTTGCATTGGGGGATATTGGAATATCCCAGTATCTGTCAGATGGGGGTTCAGCGAAGGTAAGGTAGGGTTCGTAGTCATCATCTACCAATTTGCGGTGAGGATTGATCCAAGAATTGACTAAGGATTCATCCATGGTAATGTCGAATCCGTTTTCTCTCCAGATTAGCTCGGCAAGCTTGGCTGCTTTCCAGTCTACTTTCTTCTGCTTCGTTGCGGGAGAGTCATCGGAATATTCGGATGACATGTTGGATGCTAAATTTTTGAAGTGGGTAGGAGTCTCCGGTCGCTTAGGATCATCTTCTTGAATGTTTTCCTGTTGCAGTGGCGACTGATGTTGCGGTGGAGTCTGATGGCTTGGAGTCTTGTGTGGAGATGGTTGCGGTGAAGGAATTGTTTCATTCAAGACAGGGGAGCTTCTATGTTGCTGAGAGATGTTGTTGGAATGATGGTCTTCATCACTTCCCCCTCTTGAGGAATGCAGAGCAGGGGATTCCTCAAGCCATTACTTAAGACCATTGACTTTAACACACACATTGTCGAATTGATCTTTAAGTGCATCAGCCAGTTGCCGATTGTTGGGAATGGTGGTGTTGAAAAGTAAGCGATGAATCTCTTTGGTGAGTTGAAGGATCTCTGGACCATGAAAGTTTGAAGATAGTGATCGTTGAAGACTGTTGATCGTAGACTGAAGGACGGAGATGGTGGACTCATAGGCAGTATGAGTTTCATCTATCAGCTTCTTTGAGTGTGTTAATTGATCCGCAATGGCAGTTGGAAGGTCTGCCTTGATTGCAGATACCTCAGAGATGAGGCGCTCCGAAGTAGCCATAAATTGTTGATGGTCAGCCTTGCGACTTGTGTCTAAAGAACGAATCCCCATTTCAACTTTCAGAGAAATTCGCTCAGCAGCTAGTCATTCACGAGTTTCTAGTCTTTCGATTCTTTCAATTAAGGACTGCGGCCCTGGAATATCTTCAGGTTGCGGTTGAGTGGGCTTGACCGCAGCAAGAATCTGATCTACTTTGGCTTGTAGACTCAGAAACTCTTTCCTTGAGACAACAATCTTCTTCTTCTTCTTCTTTTCTTTGGGCTTGGAAGTGGAGTGTTGAGAGCCACTTGAAGCTTCTTCTTCATCAAATATCACTAAGTCATCGTCAGAAGGGGTAGGCTGATTTACCTCATTGAGATCAAAGTCATCGAACCCGAATGTAGGTGCAGAGCTGACTTCGATTGCGGTGCCATCATCTTGAGATGTTTGAGCATTGGTAGTTGGAGGAATTCTTGAAGTACCTTGATCACCGGGAGTGGTCTGAGCATTGCGGACTATCTCAGTCATGTTGGACATCCACTCCTGCACTTTCAGAATAGTGGTTACGGTGTTGGAGTTATTAATTGCATCTGCCCAGTACTTGGCCACTGACTGAATCTCCTGCTGTTTTTCTTGAAGCTGCTTGGTTTGTCTATCTTTTCTTGCTTGGAATGCCAAAATAAAGCGGCATATTTCTTTGCTTCAGCTTCGTTGGATGGCTTGTAAGTAGTCCATGAGTCATTAAGATCAATATCGTCAATTCCTTGAAATCGCACCAAGGTGTCCCTCGGGTTCACGGATCCTTGCACCATTGTGCTCATCGTGCCTAAACCACCTGGAAAAGATGGAAGCGGAGTAGGATTTCCTGAGCTTCCTCGGTCTCCTTGACCCGTGGTCAAGTCTGTCCTCGGCTCAGTTCTGGCAAGGGCGGAAGAAGTGCCCAGCGGTTGGGAAGGTGTTTGAAGTGTATGGGTTACAGACAAAAGGATGGAGTTCAACTCCTCATGTGAAAAGAAATGTAGATGGGAAGCCCTGGAGACCATAGGGCGAGAACCAGTTCCATCCCCTTGGGATTAAGCTGGGGGTGAGTCTCCACGATTAGGTGAAACAGACACACTTTCTGTGTCTGAGTGGAATTCGATTGTGGTGTTGAATGGGTCTGCGGCCACCCCAAGGACTACCGGAGCCTTTTGAGAGACTACGGTATCAGTCCGGTCACGCATTTTGTTTGTGGATTGGGTTTTACGTTTATTAAGGATAGAAATAGGTTGTGCATCATCATCAGAATCACTGGAGGAAGATTGAGATTGACTGTCATTGGATTCGTCATCTGATGGCACAATGTGTTTGAGTTTCCTTTTCTTTGATGGTTCAGTGTGCATGGGACCATCTTTCTTCTTTGGGGTTCCATGTTTCTTAGAGATGTTGCGGGGGCCTTGGTTGGGTGATGCTACCTTCTTGACCCTTTGTGATAAAGGCAAGTTAGATAGAGTAGTGGAAGATGGAGTTGCGGTACTACCAGGATTGATGGGTGCGGTTGAGGCAAGTATGTTCTGACTAGGTAGATGCGGGGTAGCAAGGTATGGGTCAATACCTTCCGTAGCCTCTATATGATCTGAAACATCAGGAGTTTCAAGTCCAAGTGTGGACAGAATGTGGACTGGTAGTCGTCTAATGGGTCCAAAAAGAGATTGATCTTTAGAGGGATTGTACCTTTTAAGATCTTTGGTGATGAAGAGATTGATATCGTTGCCCATGCTCAGTCCTGCATCAGCATGAAGATCGGAGATGCATAGGGACCAGAATCTTGCAAAGGTGAGCTCAGCAGGGTGTTCTTTTGGACTCTCCTTAGGGATGTACTGCAAGAATTCATCCCACAAAATCTGACCGTAGTTGACATCGTGGCCAGTGAAGATACTTCATACCAACTCTAACAGTTTAAGGCCCATGTTATCAGTGCCTCCGGTCCTGCCAGACAGACTGCGGATGACGAAGTGACAAACAAACTGCCACACCGCAGGCAACTAATTCTTCTTGAATTCGCCTACGCCTTTTAACTTCTTCTAGTAACTCATTTGGTAAAGTGCAGACATGATATCGGTTGTGCTTGGAGTGAAGACCTTTGTTGAAGGATGAACTAGCAGATTAATGGCATTGAGAAACTTTTCTTTGGTCAGAATCACCAGGGAATCATTCACTAGATGCAAATGCACCTCTTGAAGGTTGTTGAGAGGGCGATATGCAGAGAAAGCACATTTGTAGAGGGTCGAAAGTGGTACTACATCGGCGAAGGCGTCAAATCGACCGGACAATGGATGATTTGATAAGAACTTGATCATCAACTTGATTGGAGCATTGTAAGAGGAATGTGATGAGAATAAATCTCAGATCGATTAGATCTTTTACAGGAAAAATATAAAGATCAAACAAAACAAACACAATAATAATATAAACACAGTATGGAATCAACATTATGCTTATGATTCAAATATAGTCACGCCTCAAAAGAGCTCGATGAAGAACTTCCACTGTAGAGGCGAGCTAGGGTTTACAAAAACTGAATGAGAAAAATGATGAAAAGCGTTAAACACAAAGACTGCATGCATGCAGCTTAAATACTAAACCCTAGAATAAAACATGCACGGTTGGACAGTCCCAAACCGGCAAACAAAACTGGGCTAAGGACCGAGCCCATGACGCAACACTTTAAGCCCAACAATCTCACCCTTTGCGTCGAATGAGGCGAGAGATCATTTCCTTTGAGTAGGCTTCACAGTCTTGACAACCTTAAACAGCCGAGGGATGATTGCAAGAACTGTCTGCCGAAGTTGAATGTACCATCTCAGCATATCAGTAAACATCTTCTTGTCGGCTGCTGTATTCTGACTACACCTCTGAATAATCTCCAAAATGTGCTCCAAGCAAGCAGTTGAGAAGAGGTGTTTGTCAACAAGAGCGAATAGGCATTTCTGACCTTCGCCCCTGATAAACATCACTGTGTGATACTTTGAGTCAATTTTGCCCTTGACCATTGTATTGACATCGCCTGCTCTGCCCATCGGTTTGATCGTGGTTCGCTTGTGAATGGCCGAGGTGATCTCTTGGTCCATTTTCGCTACTTCGTGAATGTAGCATCCAAGCATTCGCTTGACATGGTCAATGATCGGCTGATACTCCTGTGGATTTGACAACAAGATATTGTTGAGGAGTATCCAGTCGTGGGGATTGAGGTTCGGTAGATCAGCAAGAGTGAAGTTGTGAACCGAGCCTTCGGATCCTCGAGTCACTTTGAATTTTACGTTAACAAATTTCCCAGCTGAATAAGGCTTCAACACCTTGACAGTAGTGATTTTCTTTAAGCTCCATGTCAGGTGCTGTGGCTGAGCAAATTCCAAATAAAATTCCAACAGATCCCGATCTACCTTCGGGTCCGGAGAAGGAATAGGAACAGTGGAGTTGAAGCAATGGAAGACAAATGCCTTTCGAGTGATTGGCATATCAAACTGAGCGTCCTTCGAGTTTTCAAGGCCGAACGACATTAAAGGTTCGAGCCAATGAGTACTCGGTTCATCAATTTCTTCTCTCTGGAGCGAAGTGATGGTCCATTCAGGAAAGAGCGACTTCTTTTCTCCAAGAGATCCTTTTCCTTCTGCTTCTTTTCAAGCTCTACCGATTCCCTCATAAGCTTTTCTTCAAGTTCCTTATCGGTTAGTTTTGTTTTCTGAAAAGGGTTAGTGGGATATGTCCTGAAAGTATCTTCAATATCATCATCATCATCAATTTCATCATCTTCTCCAACTTTCTTTTTCTTTTTATCCCTTTTGCTGCCCGAAGCTACATTAACCTTCGGTGCAGCAGTTGATGTGGGTTCGGGAGGAGGTTGAGTTTTTGCTACCTTCTCTCCCCCTTGTTTCGGCTGGACACCAGTCACCAAAACACCCTCAATACGACTTAGGATGTCCAATGCAGGCCTGAGTTTGTCAGCCAAATGCCTTCGGATGGTAATGGTTATGATGGGATCATGGGCTTCAAGGAGGTGAAGTAAAATGGAGTGAAAATCGCCAGCAGAGCTTCGTATAACCTCCCTCTCAGATTTCAAATCATTGAGTTCAGCTGTGGCAGTGCGAAGCTTGAGGTTCTGCATCTTCAGCTGAGAGGTTCTTTTGTCGAGCTCATCCATGACACGATTTTCGACAGCGAGTTCGGCTTCCAGCTGAGTCAGACGATCCTTGACATTACCATGAAGGTTTTCATTAGCAGCTTCAATGGCCTGTCGAGCGGCTTCAAGATTAGACCGTTCGGTTTCAAGAGAGCGCTGGAGATTATCGACAGAAGCATTCACTGTCTGAGCATTATTTTGAGCGGCAGCCTGCAAGGAATCTAGAAATAAGTTAGCCTCATAAATTAGTTTTTCGACTTTTGCGGTCGCATCTTTGCATTCTTTCGTTGAGGCCTCAACAGTAAGCGAGGCCTTCTGACATTGGGAACTGGAGGCATTAATGGCCTTTGCTGCGGCAGAGAGAGATACATCATGCTCTTTGACAATAGAAGAGAATAACGACTTCAGAGCAGCATCGGAATAAGCACCAGTAGATGAAGAGGAAAGAAGCTGATCAAGTTTGTCAGTAACAGCCTTTAAATGGCGCTTACTAACAGGTGCATCGTCGTCTTCATCACTTTGTACACGGTAAGGACTGAAATAAGTGGAATCAAATTCCAAGTCCTCACCGCCTAGAACCGGGGTGGTGTCAGTAGATGGGGTAGGTGATAAGGGTTTGGTAGTGGTAGGAGGTTCAGTTGTTACTGGTGGTTCGGTTGTAACAGGTGGTTCGGTTGTAATAGGTGGGGTGGGAGCTGTAGAATGAGCCCCTGTAGTAGTGGTGGTAGTGGTATTGTCTGTGAAGATAGGAGCAGAGATGGGAATAGTGGTTGATGGTAGAGAGGTAGGGATAGGAAATATTGGAGGGATGGATATTGGGATGGTAACAGGTAGAGGAGAAGGAGGTTGGGAGCGAACGGGAATTTCTGGGGTAGGCGAGCGAGGCGGGGTATCACCACGATCTGAAGCCTCATCATCAGAGGTTTCGCTTTCAGAATCTGAAGGAGGAGCATATTTGTGTTTAAGAGGAACATACTCTGAGTCTGAATCGCTTGAAGATTGGAGTATGAGTCTCCGAACGGGCTTCTTCTGTTGCTTCTTCTTAGGCTGTGAAGGAGCAGCCTTGTCTGATTTTCGCTTCTTGGGGGTTTGACCCTTGGTTGGTTTAGCGACATTCCCTTCTTTCTGGGTTGCGGTTCGCTTTCCCCTCTTTGCTGGCTTATCAACCTCTTCAATGGAGCGAACCATGTCTGGCGTGAGCTCCCTTGGGCCCGAAGAAGGAATTTCCCTGTATTGTTGCAGAACATTGCTTGCTGCAGACACACATGTAAGCATGGTGTCAGGGATGGATCCAATGAAGGAGAACTTAGTGGGATCTATGACGATGATCTTGGTGGTATGAAAGGTGGCGATGGAGGAGAGAAGAGAGTCCGTCATGATTGGAACGTGGAGACGATCCATAGCCCATTTGGTGATGATGGACCAGAACCTCCCACAGGAGATCTCTGAGTGTCTTGATGAAGAAACCAAGCTTTGAACCAGTTGTTGCCAGATGATGGTTCCATAATCCAAATGTATCCCATGATATAGACCATAAAGCACAGTCATAAATGACTTGCTTGCTCCATCTGAACCGGCGCTTCGCTCAGAAAGTCCTTTGAACAACAGAGTGAATAGGTCGTTCCATTGAGGAGGAAGGCAGGACTTCTTGAACTTGGTAATGGTGGCTAGGGTTTCAGTGTACCCCATTTGATAAAACATTGAGAACAATTGACCTATAGAGATCGATTCAGGGTTTACCAAAGTTGGTTCTTGAGAGAGACCAATTAGGGCACAAAAGCGGTTCTTGGAGATGGAAGTCTTCTCATTGTGGAGTTCAAAGTGAATCCTCTCAGCAACCTTGTCGTAGTAGGCAGTTGAATAGACGAGTGAGAGGCAGGACATGGGAACAACTTCGACTTTTGACATAGCGTCGACAAGATGCGAGTATTTGAGACACTCGACGACATATAGCATGTAGGGTTCATAGATGAAAGGAGTGAGATCGATGATCAGGTTTTGTTGAGGTTTGATGGTGAGGAGGGTTTGGTGAACAGATGTGTCTTGAACTGAAGTTGAGTCTGCCATTGATGAAACTTGAGAAGAAGAAGATGAACGGTGAGAGAAATCGCCGGTTTTCTTTGAGAGAAGTTGTAAGTGATAAAAGGGTAAAGAGAAGCGTGCCAAATCCTTTTATACGTACAAGTAGGAGAGAGAAATATCCGGCTGAAATCTTGGATTAATTAAAACCGCGCTTGATGTGACGGAGCGAACAGTTGGCATGCTCGATGATGACGCAGGAAAGAGAAATGACGTTTCCCTTTTACACGTCGTTCCATAAAAAGCGCCTTTTTTTTTCAAATCGCCAAAACGATTGGATAACTGCTGAGTCAACCTTAACTTTATCCCAAACATCACCCCATATTTCACATGAATCGTCATTGCCTTTTAACTTTATCGATCATTGGAATACTTGAAGAAACGAGGCTGGAACAAGTAGAGCATCATTAATAGAACCAGATTTTGGAAAATCAAAGATTTTCGTGCATAGAGTGTAAAAGATAAAGAAATAAAGCAAACTTTTTGTGGGTATTGGTGATGTCTTGTTGAGACATAAAGCAATTGATTCTGGGCACGAATCTCTTCCTTCAAAGTCAAGAGAGACTTAAAAGTACTTGTGTGGTTTCCCATTAAATAACGATCAAGAACTTGTTAAGAAGTATTGAAAGGCATCTTTTTAATTAAAGCTTATAAAGGGTGGCTTTCGCTTCAATTCATGATTTCGATACTTGATATAAGACCGAAACTGAACGAAGTACTTGTGAGATCAATGTGATCTGTTGAACAAGTAGGTAGGGAAGATATGTTTGGACGGTTGGATAGGTGAGAAATCTCAAAAAAAAAATATATTAACTGGATCCTTGGGGAAGAAAAGTTCTTGGTAATAGAAATTTTCAGAAGAATCACTCAAAATAAAAAGAGATTTCATTTAAAATTTGTAACGTAGTGATCATGTATCATCAATTCATTAATGGTGTTGAATGGTGGGTTTCACTTAGTATATAGTGACACGAAACTAAGATCATTAACACAGATTTTTGTATAACCATAAACCTCAGTGGTAAATTCTGAGAGTCTCAAGGGTTATATTGGTGAGATGAAGTGTGATGAAGAAAAATGATAAAGGTGGTATAAGAAACGAATGTACCTCTGCTATAAAAGAAGGACTAAGCAGAAAACTCTAAGCTCAATATGACTAGAGTAAGGTAGCTCATGATTAGAGTGAATATAGCAGCCTAGCTTGGGGAAACATGTTTTGTATGTATCATGTTATTAAGGCTTCACTCAAAATCTGTCGAGACTTTAGTCAACATGCAGCAGCATGCTTCTAGGGACACATAGAATGTGTATAGAAAAGAAATTATACCTTCTGGATCTTCATCATCGAGAGTAACACTTATGCAAAAGAAATCATTAGATTAAAACGAAAAATATTTTTGTATTTTGTGAAAAATGTTCAATTGAACGAAAAAGAGAAATATTTTTGGATATTATGAATATAAAAAGAAGTATTTAAAAGAATGTACAAAGGATTACAATCAAAATGCCTTGATAAGAAAAAGAAGCGAACAAGTTCAGAAGGACCGAACCCGAAATAGACTGAACGCTTGGTTCATTTCGGTTCTTGGTCAAGCTTCACCCGAAATAGACCGAACCCGAAATAGACCGAACGTTCGGTTCATTTCGGTTCGCTCTATTTCGCTTCTTACCTTTAATGGAGCGAAGGCGATTTTGGTACTGATTTTGTTTCCATCATACCTAGGCCTTGCAAAATCTTGTTGAAGCTTGCTTCAGGTAAAGCCTTAGTGAATATATCTGCCAGTTGATCAGTTGTCCTTACGAAATGAATTTCCACGTTGCCATCTTCCACGTGATCTTTGATAAAGTGATACCTCAGTGCTATATGTTTAGTCTTCGAGTGTTGCACTGGGTTGTGGCAAATCCTAATTGCACTTTCAGAGTCGCAATATAGTGGGATTTTCTTCATGTTCAGCCCGTAATCTCTAAGCTGACTTTATATCCATACAACTTGAGATGTACATGATGCTGCAGCGATGTATTCAGCTTCTGCAGTGGAGAGAAAAACACAAGTTTGTTTCTTTGATTGCCAGCTAACCAATTTACCATCGAGAAATTGGCATCCTCCAGTGGTACTTTTTCGATCCAATCCACAGCCACCTAAGTCAGCATCTGAGAACGCTTGGACAAAGAATCCTGAGTTGGCTGGATACCATAGACCGAGAGAGGAGGTTCGCTTTAGATAGCGAAAGATGTTTTTCACAGCTTGCATATGAGGTTCGCGTGGGTTAGCTTGGAATCGGGCAGAATAACAAACTGAGAACATGATGTCGGGTCTGCTGGCTGTGAGATACATTAGTGACCCAATCATTTGATGATAAAGCATCATGTCAGCGGCTGACTTCTCCAACGAAGGTGTAAGCTTTGTTCCAAAAGCCATTGGAACTTTAACTTTGGAGTCTCCCATCAAGCCAAACTTAGCAAGCAATGTCTTTGTATATGCCTCCTGATTGATAAAAATGCCTTCGGGTCCCTGTCTAATATTTAAGCCAAGGAAAAAGTTAATTGGACCCATTGAGCTCATCTCAAATTTAGTTTCCATCAACTTCCTGAATTCAGCTGTTAAGCTGGGATTCGTGGAGCCGAAGATGATGTCATCAACATAAATTTAGACTATCATAAGGTGGTTACCCTCTCTCTTACGAAAGAAGGTTGGGTCAACCGAACCTTGTTTGAATTTTGACATTTTTAAGAATCGAGTGAGAGTTTCATACCATGCTCTGGGAGCCTGCTTTAGGCCATATACCACTTTGTCAAGTATGTAACAGTGATCTGGATACTTCTCGTTCACGAAGCCTGGCGGTTGCTCAACATACACAGTTTCTTCAAGTTCTCCGTTGAGAAAGGCACACTTGACGTCCATTTGATAGACTTCAAAGTTTTTGTGTGCAGCATAGGCAAGAAAGTACGAACAGACTCTAATCTTGCAACAGGAGCAAAGGTCTCTTCATAATCAATACCTTCTTCCTGACAGTAGCCTTTCACAACCAACCGAGCTTTGTTACGAATCACGTTCCCCTCCTTATCCAACTTATTTCTGAATACCCATTTGAGACCGACAAACGAAGCATCCTTTGGAGTTGGAATAAGGCGCCATACTTTGTTTCTTTCAAACTCATTCAACTCATCTTGCATGGCTTGAACCCAGTCAGAATGATCAAGTGCTGAATTAATAGTCTTTGGTTCAACTTTGGAAACAAAGGAGTTGAACATGCAAAACTCTACTTGAGAGAAGAGAGCATCTTGTTTCGCTTTGATCTGTGATCGAGTTAACACCTTTTCTGAAGATTCCCCAATGATTTGACTTTGTGGATGATCTTTGGTCCATTTAATAAGAGGTGGTTAATTTGGATCACAAGAGGGATCTAGTCCTGCATTGATTTCTTCTTCCAATTCTGATAGTATATCATCATCATTGACATTTGTGTTCTCCCCCTCGAATGATGACACCTGTTCAGTATCGGGATTAGAATGTTCTCCTTCGTTTGGACTTTCAAAAGAGCTTGATGATTGTGACGTTGAATTCTCCCCCTGGAATGAAGAGCCTTGATCGTGTTGTAGAGACGGACCCTCCCCCTGGATAGAAGGACGGTCATTCGAAGGTTCGCTTATGTCTGGCCTCTCGGTTGCTTTAGGTTGATCAGCAGCCATCTTTTGAGCAGCATCGTCGATGATTTGCTTTAGACTATCAACCTTGTTGTCTTTCGTCTTTGATTCAGAATCAATTGTCGTTTGAGGCTCATCAAAAAGAAGCATATATTGCTCGAAAAGATTTGAAATAGAAGCTGTAACTTGACTGGTCTTTGGAAAGATTTCCTACATTGAACCTTCGGTTGTCTTCATCTTCTTAACATAGCTATCGTCAAAAGTGACATAGTATGTTTCTTCAATCTTCTTAGAGCGCTTGTTTAGAACTCTATATGCCTTAGAATTCAGGGAGTAACCTAAGAATATTCCTTCATCAGCCTTAGCATCAAACTTGTTTCGATTCTCTTTAGAGTTGAAGACGAAGCATCTTGAACCGAACACATGGAAGAATTTCACATTCGGTTTGCGATTGTTCAAGATCTCGTAAGGAGTAATAGAGAATCGCTTGTTTAGATATGATCTGTTCTGAGTATAACAAGCAGCAGCAATTGCATCAGCCCAGAAATATAAAGGCAAGGATGCGAAGCATAACATCGTTCGAGCTGCTTCACACAGAGATCGGTTTCGCCTTTCAACGATTCCATTCTGCTGTGGAGTATATGGGGCTGAGAAATTATGAGTCGTTCCCTTCTCAGCAAGAAAATCTTCAAAATCTTTGTTCTTGAATTCCAAGCCGTTGTCACTTCTTACGTTACGAACAACTTGTTGGATTAATGTCTAAGTCCATAACTATATTTGGTATGTACTTGACCCGACCCGGCATGGTCCATTTGGGTTGCACTTCACCGGCACAATTTATATGGATAGTCTTTTGAGAATAGTATATTTATGATTTATATTAATATATTATAAGTTCTAATATATTAATATGGAATCATATTATTTAATTAGTATTGATCAAGAATTAATTTAGAATTAATTAAGTGATCAAAAAGAACTAATTAAATATGGACTCTTATATATATTGAATGGGCCAAGTTCATTTAGGTTGGGCTAAGCTTTCATGGATGGTCCATGGAGCTTTTAACCCATGGATCCTATGTAAATGAAAGGTCATGGGTATTAGGGTTTACATGGATGTAACCCTAATCCTCCATAATATATAAAGGGGTCCTTGGCTCACAAAATTGGCACAAGTGTGTGAAAATAAGAGTGGGCCGATTTTAGTGTGCATACATATTCTTTCAAGTTCTTCCAAGGTGTTTTGGTGATTTGTGATTCCATTTGAGGCTTCCACACTATTGGGGCTAAGCTCTTAAAGCTTGAAGACATCAAGCTACATCAAAAGGTATGTCATCTAACTAGAACTTTGTAGTATATGTGCTTCATATATGCTAGTTAGGATGAAACGTTGGATAGTTAATATTTGCATGTATAATAGAGAAAACATAGATCCAAGGTTTATAGGGTTGCATGTACACCATAGGAGTGTTAGAATGCTCAAAACCCAACAGTGGTATCAGAGCCATGGGTTGTTTTCTGTTATATTGATGCAAATGTTTTATTTTCAAGTTGGAAAAAAAGGGAAAAAAGCATGACGTTTGTCAAATTTTAAGATAATTACTTGTTTTGTGAAAAACGAATTATTTGTAAAATTTGAATCATTTGTTATATGAGTTGAATTAGGTCAAATTTAGTAAAAGATAAAATGATATGATTATTTTATTAGTTTTAAAAGTTTGATCCAAATGTTTTAAGGAGTTACAAATTTTGTCATAAAATTTTGGAGCTCAAAAGTTTTTTTTAAAGTTGTGATCTTAAGTGTTTTTGAAACTTCCATAAGTTATGGATATGAAAGTTTTTTTTTTTAAAAAAAATTTGATTCAAAGTTTTTATGGAGTTACAAAATTTGGTGTTAATGTTTTAAAGAATTCCATAACTTGTTCTTAAGTTATGGAACATGGAAAGTTTCATCATAAAACACCATTAATTCCATAAGTTATGGAATCCAAAGGTTTTCAAGAATTACAAAACTTGCCCTCAAGTTTTGGAATTTGAGAAAAGTTTTTTATCAAAAAAAAAATTGAATTCTAAAACTCTTGGGTTCATAACTTAAACAATTAATTAAATGGTTTTAATTTTGAGTTTAATAATTGGAATTATGATGTTTTGTTGAATAGTTCAAATTAACTCTTATGGACTTTATTAATAGTTAATTAAAGCGTTTAATTAAAAGAGTATTATTAAATCCATAAATATATGGTTTGAGTTTAATTAAATTAAAAGTCTAGTTTAATTAATAGATTAAACCATCAAGTATTTTAAATGTCTAAAATACACCCTTATACTATTATAATATTAAAAGTTTAATATATTATATGTATAAGAGCAAGTCGTCTTACCATTAGTAGGCCTCATTCACGAAGCCGGTCTATAAGGGGGGTATAAGGTTACTGCCTATAAAATGGCAGTTTAATGGGTGTCCACTCTCACTCGCCGCTTCCTTGACCGGTGGAGGGTCGTTAGCCGAACAGGTAGGTCAAGGACTATAATTCTCCCTTCATTATAAGTATAATGATAAATAGTAAGTAACTAAACACTTATAAATTCCCAATCTTAGTTACTTAGGAAAATGTGAATAAGGTGCTAATCCATGAAATTACACTTTGCACTTTGTTTAAGCTGTTAGTGGAGCGTGTGTGGTTAACCGGCACACTAACCTGGACTTAACAAGGTAGGCAAAGGGTAACTTAATGTTTATCAGAGTATCGTTGGAGCGTGTGTGGTTAACCGGCACATCGATTGAGGGGTAAATATTAAGGGTACCAAGTATATTTGCATGGTTACTTCACACCTTGTTTTGTGATCCTTGGCATCCCAGTCACAAAACCTGAAGGGCACACTCGAGATTGAAACATGCCATTGAAAAGTTCAATGAATCTCAAAAGAATCTAGGAGTTTCAAAACCAATTAAAACCTAATAATACATTTCGTTTATCTTGGTGGAAATTGGTGAATCGTCATTCACCTACCTTCAAATATTTTATAGCTTGGATTACGGCATCCCTCTTCCAAGTTATAAAATAGTTTGTTGGGTCCTAGCCTTAATATATCATATTGGGTGTTATATTAAGAACTTAAATCAACTTTACGTGAATTTCTCCCATTGTTGATGTCTGATTTAGACAACAATGATCTTCCCAAACCAAGCTTTCGTAATGAATATGACTTCCCGAGTTTGGCTCATGGAAGTCATACTTCTCTTCCTCCACCTCCTCCAATTATTCTCCCTAACCCACAAGTTCAAGGTCACTCAAGCCCTAATGGCAAGCAAGGTCTATGTGTGATCACATCTTAGAGATGAAGTCACATATTGACAAGCCGGGAGAGTTGGGTGTCAAAGTCTTAAGAAAGTTGGATGTTCAATCACTTTCTAAGTCACATAGTGAGTTCCTTTGGGACTACTATGAAACAGACTATGACATGAACCTTAATGATCATATCTACTTGCTTGGTGCTGCTGAATCAGCAATGATTTGGAACGATAGTAAAGCAAATTTGATTAGAAGATCAACTTCCCAAAAACTTTATGGACAGTGACAATGGTGACACTGGAAATCCAGAAAAAGCATTCTCTTCCCAATGGAAAGGGATTGGCCATAGTCAACCCGGTTGACCAAATGGTAAAGAGAAAGGCTAAGTCTGAGATAGTCCCATTACCAAAGGGTCCATATGTTTATTTTGCCAAAGGAAGGGGCGTTGATTGCAAAGCTGCCAAATTTACCTAAGGATGTTAAAGTCAATAAATTTGACTCTACATCAGGTAGAGCCCATTATCTAACTCTGTTAAGTTCTATTCTGAGATCCTCATTCCATGATGTGACTGGGTCACATGTTGATTTTTTAAGAATCAAAGAATAGAGAGAAATCTTAAAGGAAGTATATGCTGATTCTGATCGCGAAGGTGGATTTCGATCGCATCAGAATTTTGAGCAGTTGCTTAAGAAGTTATGATATATTGCTAAGGAATAGATAACAACAATTTTCCATGTGGATTGTAAGGATAAGTTTTTTCGCAAAGTTTTAAAATAAAAGAAAATTGTTTAATTTTATTTATTTGAAGTATCCTTACAATGGCATTTGTGGAAAATTGTTGCTTATATGATTCCACTGACAGCAATATTGGAAAATGGATTTGATTCTTTCATTTGTGGTAGTGTCTAAATTTACCAAATCAGGAAAGTTCCTCATCACCCAAGTTTCAATTGGACCGAAACTTGGAATCATGCAAGTTGAATAGTATGATGAATGAGAACTTTCAAGCATTGGAAAATCAAGACTAATTACTTGTTCACATGGATGTGTGAGTCAAGTGAAGGACTAAAGGGATCGAATACACATTCTTGTGCACTGCTCATGTCCACCACAAAGCTCGTTAAGACTATTTGATTTACTAAAGTTTAGTAAATATAGTTATACTTACAAGTTTAAGTATAATTCTGAAACATTGGAAAAGTCTCAATGTATGGCAGAACGAATGGGAATAATCAAATTAGGCAGAAAGATAAAAGTTTCTCAAATCTAAAAAGATGGGAGAGTACTTTAGTATCATGTTTGTGATCATCTTAATGATTTAGAAATCATATCACAATTAGTCCTCTAAAGGTCATCTTAGTGCATTCTTATGACTAAGAAGAGGAGTCATGAATTGTTAAAATGGTTAGATCAGGAAGACGAGTCATACTTCGTTCCAAAACAATTCTTAGAGTCATACTCCAAGATTGTAACTTGAGTGACATATCTTAAAGAAAGGTTTAAAACACTTGTCAAATGTAAGAGTAAAAGTGTCCTACTCTTGTACATTTGAAATTGGTAAGTTGTGATGTTTTGGATAAAACAAAGACCAACTAAGGCCAATTGTGTGAAGTGTTTGTCTTGATAAAGAATCCGCACTATCTCTTGAATATTTGGCAAGATAGTCTTATATGTCAAGAGGATAGTGGGAGTCTTAAAGATCCTAAAAAGAATTTCAAGAACTAATCAAGAATAAAACTTGAGGTTCTTCACTAGCACACGACTTGAGGTTTATAACCTATCGTGTTGACATATTCTGTGCCCATTCCAGTTAAAGTTGGCTTTGCATAGGAGTTCTGAAAGTTCTCAATTGGTTGCATAACAACTTGGAAGCAATGGCAGGCCCTGTACTGCCAGGTGGCAAGAAGTTAAGATTGCATAAGTTCAGTCCATATGAGTTTGGATTTGTCATTATCCTTGTCTTGTGACTATGGTTTTGACGATTCACATGGATAAGAACACATACACCATAAAATCTAAGGGTCATAAGGTTTCTCTCCGATTCATGAAAATGATGGTGAGGAAACACTTCCACCAAGTAGATTTGAAGCAGATGGCAAAAGGTCTAAACAATTGAGACTATGATTACAGCATCCCTTTTCATAGTTCTAAAATTGTTTAGACACACATGCATGCTATCTAAGGAAAGGTGTATGATTTTGATAAAGTTTTATCAAAGCATCTCATATCAGAAATCTGAACTTTGGTAAGAAAGTCAATAAAGTATTGATTTCTAGAAGTCCAGCTGATTTCTGAGTACATGTCAAAGCTAGTGGGAGCATAAGTATTATGCTAATAATCATCATGTTAGTGGGAGCATGATAATTATTGTTAGTGTTGCAAGTTAGCAATGTTAATTATAGAAAACAAAAGTTTCAATTTGTGAGGATGCAGGGATTGAAAAATTTGTTTTGCTATAATTAAGGGAGAGGATATACTTCATTTCAGTTCTAAAGGCTTAGATTGAGACCTTAATCATCTTTAGTCAAGAATATATATATGAATTTAATGTTGGATTGGTTCAACTTAAGGAAATTCTATATATTGCGTTCTCAAAATTCGATTATGATTACGGCATCCCTCTTCATAGTCAAATTTTGAAAACATGGCAAATAAAAATATTGTAGCAAAAGACAGGTCTAGAATCATGTCTTTATGTGAGACATCATGAATCGTGTACCATTTGCTTTGGGTACAGGATCAATTGCATGTGCTATAATATTTGTCATTTCTAAATTTTTCCAAATGCCCAGAGGCATTAACAAGGGAAAAGGTCTAGAATTGGATATGACTAAAATGATTAAGCAATTGTCGAGGACAATCTGAGGTTTACCAAAGATTGGTTGCTCAGGGACAGTTGGAAGTATAGTGCTAATTTTGGAAGGACCATATTGACATATTTTGAAAAGAGGCATCTCTTATTCAGAAGTGATAGTCAAAATGAGAATATGGAGTTGTCTCCATAGGTGGAAGTTATATGTGTAAGATTAGAAAACTTAATGCAAGAAGCATGTCCAAAGCAATGTACTTTGAATATGAGACTTAGTTTCCATGGAGTTGATCTCCATTGGAATACCTTATAATGAATGTTGACAAGTCTTTGTGACTTTGTACATATTCATTACAGGAGGGTCAGTGCATATAAGTTTAAAATCTAAACAGATTTCGATAAATGATAGGAATTTGAAATTCTCACATTTTTCGATAAGGATTTGGGAGTGTGAAATTAGAATCATTGAAATTATGTTCAATTGGTTTATTTCACAAACTAAGGATCATAGACAAACATAGAGTGCATACTTGGTGTATGGCAAAGCTATTGTTTAAGAAAAACATAGTGTACATGCTTGGAGCATGGGACAACTAGTGTTTTTAATTCAAGTATAAAGTTGATAAAACCGAAGCAATGAATAATGAGTAATAGTATGGTGATAAATAAAAGTGTTAACTTATATTCATAGGGTTTGATACCATATTTGATTCATTTATTCTTGTGTTTCACTTTGCATGTTTTGACTTCCAGAATAACTAAGTCGCTCTTCCTGAATGATTAAGTTATTCAAACCATCCACAGTCGGTCATATGTTGGAAGTAGATATGAATCAAGACTGTCATGGGTAGGCTTGTAGAGGTCTAAGATGTTGGACAAAGCGGTGCTACAATACTCATGGGTGCTCATAAGTTCTGAGTATTGGATTCAACCCGCGCTCATTTGAATCACTTCATGGATTTTATCATGAGTGATCATTAGACGATAATATCTTATATTCTTCAAACCTAGAGATATGAGTTGTTACTATGAGTTGGTTATACATTGATTGCACGAAAACGCATTTGGTAACTCGATGTTATAAAACGTGCCTTTCTGTATGATTCAACAAGTAGTAGAACAAGCCATATGAGTCGAAGTTTATCCATTCCTTTTACCTTCGGGATAAAAGCGATATATGTGGGCCCCTCGATGATTTAGCGATGACACATGTGAGTGCTTGGCGAAGCCAGGACTGATTTGATTTGTTCAATCAGTCAGTCATCATAAATCGAAAATCGGGAAACAACAAATGGACAGAGAGAATGATTATAATCCATGTGTCAGTCCATATGATATCTATAATGGAGGAATATATGATCCCTTATCTAATGGACAAGTCATTGACAAGGTCAGAGTTCGACAGCGGCTTTAAGAGCTATGATTGCCAGTTAGGTTTTGAAGTCATACTCAATAATAGTTTTAGACTTATCCAAGTGGGAGACTGTTGGATTAATGTCTAAGTCCATAACTATATTTGGTATGTACTTGACCCGACCCGGCATGGTCCATTTGGGTTGCACTTCACCGGCACAATTTATATGGATAGTCTTTTGAGAATAGTATATTTATGATTTATATTAATATATTATAAGTTCTAATATATTAATATGGAATCATATTATTTAATTAGTATTGATCAAGAATTAATTTAGAATTAATTAAGTGATCAAAAAGAACTAATTAAATATGGACTCTTATATATATGCAATGGGCCAAGTTCATTTAGGTTGGGCTAAGCTTTCATGGATGGTCCATGGAGCTTTTAACCCATGGATCCTATGTAAATGAAAGGTCATGGGTATTAGGGTTTACATGGATGTAACCCTAATCCTCCATAATATATAAAGGGGTCATTGGCTCACAAAATTGGCACAAGTGCGTGAAAATAAGAGTGGGCCGATTTTAGTGTGCATACATATTCTCTCAAGTTCTTCCAAGGTGTTTTGGTGATTTGTGATTCCATTTGAGGCTTCCACACTATTGGGGCTAAGCTCTTAAAGCTTGAAGACATCAAGCTACATCAAAAGGTATGTCATCTAACTAGAACTTTGTAGTATAGGTGCTTCATAATATGCTAGTTAGGATGAAACCTTGGAATAGTTAATATTTGCATGTATAATAGAGAAAACATAGATCCAAGGTTTATAGGGTTGCATGTACACCATAGGAGTGTTAGAATGCTCAAAACCCAACACAACTTTCCTTAGTTGAATTTCTACCTACTTTATGAAGAGCTTGAGCTTTGGAGTGGCCTCAGGTTTTTGCTTCAAGAAGAACACCCATGTGAATCGAGAGAAATCGTCCACTATGACCAGAATATACTTGTTTCCCCCAATGCTTTCAATGGAAGAGGGACCACACAGATCGATATGTAACAGTGCGAACGATTCTATCACCTTTGTGTTGATAATAGAAGGATGACTTTGTCTACTCTGCTTTCCCATTTCACAGGCTGCGCATAGATGTTCTTTGTCGAATTTGAGAACTGGAAGACCTCGAACATGATCTCCTAAAACCAGCTTGTTGATATCCTTGAAATTAAGATGAGAGAGTCTTCGATGCCATAACCAGCTTTCATCTGAGTGAGCCTTCGTAAGTAAGCAACCTGCTGGTTTACCTCGAATTGCGTTGAGGTTTAAAGGGTACATTTCCCCCTTTCGCTTCGATTTCAGCAGAATGTTATTGGACTTCTTCTCGACTATTTCTGAGCCTTCGTCATCAAACGATACCTTCAATCCAGTTCCGACTACCAGCTATGATACGCTGATAAGGTTGTGTTGGAGCCCTTCAACATATGCAACCTTTCTTATCGATAAATCACCATTCGTAATCATTCCATAGCCTTTGATAGTTCCATATGAGTTGTTGCCGTACTTCACAATTCCACCATCCTTGAGAGACCGAAACTCCCTCAGTTCTTCCTTCCTTCCTGTCATGTGACGCGAGCAACCACTATCAATATACCATTCTTCGTCAAACTGCTCGTCACGGATAACTTGCAAAATATTAAGCAGATTTAGGAGCCCAAAGTTTCTTGGGTCCTTGTGAGCCTTTTACAGGACAGGGAATAGTAAGAGTGATATCAACCAAATAAGTACGTTTAATCAAAGTTGTTTCATCTTTTCTTTTTATAGTGAAAACTTTAATTTTGTTTCACTTTCATTCAGTAGGCGTAGGATTTGAGGTGTTGACGTCTGCATTCTTTTGGATCTCTTTTGGACGTCTGTCATCTTCTGGAAATATCTTTCCTTTCCCCTTTAAATCTTTTGAAGGATAAGAATTAGAATGAGAGGAGTTGGGTTTAGAAGTGACATTGGATCTTCTGTTCGTCTGATTGAACTTGTAGGGTTGAGGACCGAAACCGCTCTTTCGGTTGCTATCGGGTTGAGGACCGAAACCGCTCTTTCGGTTGATGTTGTTCTGAGGACCGAAACCCTCCTTTCGGTTCCTTTCAGTCGAGGGACCGAAACTACCCTTTTGGTTCCTTTCAGTCGAGAGATCGGTCGAGGGACCGAAACTACCCTTTCGGTTCCTTTCAGTCGAGAGGCCGAAGCTACCCTTTCGGTTCCTTTCATTTGAGGGACCGAAACTATCCTTTCGGTTCCTTGATTCCTCTTGTGACTTATGCTTCCTTTCGTTCCTGACATAGTGAGGATTTTGTGATCTCCAAAACTGTTTTCTTTCTGAGAGATTCTTCTTGTATCTCAGATTTCGTTGGTGTTTACGATCTGCCACCTGTTTTGGATTTTTGTGGATGTTAGCCTTTTTCTTTGAAGTACGAGCATAGTTGTCGTTCTTTGTTGAAGATGTTTCACTGGTAGTTTGCACCGATTCGCCTAATGATGTTTTGGTTCCACTTGTGCTTGGCACATCATATCTTGTAGGCTCATTTAGTGGTTCTGGCACGTATCTACCTTTCACTCTCCATGAGGTCTTCTGTGATAGACCTTTTGTCTCATCAGCGTTGTCTATTGGTGCTGACCAGAAGAACTCATCACATCCAGCTGCATTATCTTCTTCCACCATAGCTGTCAGTTATGCGGTTTGTTGTGGAGTGACTCCTGGAACTGTGTAGACTTGATTTGGAGTGGTTTGTACCTTTTGATACACAACAGCTTTTGCTTTGAGAATTTTGGTCTTGTCTGTTAATGAGCGAGCGAACTCAACAGAATTTTCAGAAATCAGATTTTTGCGTGTTTCAGGTTCGCTCTTGACAAGTTCTGAACAGTCCACCAAATCCTCTACAGAGATTTCACTCAAATCATCATCCTCATTAAGTTCAGATGCCTTTTCAACATCAATTTTATTTTCTGAACTTAATTTGGCATTCAATGAGTCAAATTTTTGTACGGTTTCGGTTCTTAACTTCAATCTATCATTCTCATCTAACAGATTTTTGAGCATGTCCTTATGGTCTTTGGACTTTATGTAGGACTCAATTTTGTCAAGACCAATTTTGTATGCAGGTGAGACCTTATCAGAAGATACAACGTTTTCACAGTTGTAAGCTTCGGCATCGACTTCATCCTCCTTTAACTCAAGGAAGGGTAAAATCATGCGATGTATCTTCTTTCCTATTTCACAATCGAGATGCAACTGAGTGATATTAAAATAAAGTCTTTTAGCAATCAAACTAAAAACATTTCGTTGTTTTAAAAGTTTAAGATTGTCTCGTTGTAAATAAATCGATTCGTCCTTAGACCTAATCAACTCTTTCTCCATCTGCTCAATCCACATCCTCCTTTCCTCACTCTTCGACGATATCCTGCTAATTTGATCAGTCGGATTAGAATTTGTGACACGGGTTTGGGTAAGACTGCTACTTATACTTGAAAATTTAGATTTTAAGCTATTCAATTCCTTTTCATAGTTAGTAACAGGTATATTTAGAGAAGTAAGAATATTTTGTACCTTCTTGATCAACTCATCACATTCGTTGATCTGTGCACTAACAGGTTTCGCAGCAAAACACTTGTCCTCTCGTTCCTTCTCGCCTTCTATCCCACCATCAGTTGTATATCCTCTCATCTGAGATACACCTTCGGTCACCATTAAACACCTTCCTGCAGCAGGTTCTTCTTTCACCAGCATCGCCTTGCCATGAGTGGGTTTTCTTACTTCTTCATCCTCTGAATCCGTGGACCATATTTCCACGCCACCGAATTCATCACGGTTGCCTGTATCCTGTACAATCAAAGCATTCATAGTTTTATTGTTAGCAACTGACTTTCTTTTCTTGATTTCCTCCAGTCGTCTCAGGAGGCTCGCTTCCTCATCATCCTCATCTGTCTTTTCTGCCTTCTTTTTCAGCATACAGTCTTTGGCGAAGTGATTCTTGCCTCCACAGTAATTTCAATCAAATCCTGAGTCTCCACCAATTTTCACTTCTTTCTTGGACTCTTCTGACTTTGACCCTATCTTCGGTTCCTCCTTAACCTTTTCAGCGCTGTAACTTCCCTGCCAGTTTCAGTTCTTGTTAGCTGGGAACTTTCTTTTAATGAACTTTCTAGGATTGGACACCATCAGGGCATACTCTTCACCGGTTAGATCATAGTCGGCAAGATCCAATTCCTCTTCTTCTTCAACAGAACTTTTCCCTTTAGAAACAAGGGCTAACGAACCCAAACTAGAAACCACATTCATTTCCTTAGACAGTGCACTTTCATGGGATTTCAAAATTCCCACCAGTTTCGCCAGAGAATATGATTTAAACTGTTCATGTGCTTTAACAGTGGATACGACAGCCATCCATTCAGGTCTTAGACCATTCATGAATGTAACCTTCTGTTCAATAACCTTCCTTTCGATTCCATGCTTTATCATCTTACTTAAGAGATGATTAAAGCGATTAAAAGCCTGAACCAGTTTCTCTTCGGGCTTCTGTTTGAAATCACCAAATTCAGAAAGCAAAAGAGTTTGAATCGAATGTTCCAGATCTTCATCAGTGGAATACAATTCTTTTAGCCTGTCCCATATCTCATTAGCAGTAGCACAAGAACTCACCAAACGAAACGTATCTGACTGCAAAGCAAACCTAATCATCCTCAAGGCCTTGATGTTGCATTGAAACTTTTCCTTCTCGTCTTGAGGAATATCTTTTACATCATTCACAAGCTGATTGTACTCCTTCTGAGTTTTGACAATCTTTGAGGTGCTTGAGTGAGCGAAAGGGCCAACAGTGATAGCTTCCCAGATCAAGTACCCATTATCTTCCGATCCAATCACATAATCTTCAAAGTGATGCGTCCAAACTTCATAATCTTGAGTATACAAGATTGGAATCCTTGTTGTTGAACCAATGCTGTTAGAGATGTTGATTGGATTGGTTTGAGAATCATCCATGGACATTGTGACAGCGTTTGATCGATTACCTGTTTTAAGATCAGACTTGTAATTTTATCAATTAGAGTAAGATTGACGATTAATGAGATACGTCAATATGGAATGACGGCTCAATTAATATCAATCAATGCGGAATAAAACCCTAATAACTTCTTCGACAGAAGAGATGTGTATGAATTACACAGTCTCCTGCTCTGATACCAATTTATGAGAATAAATCTCAGATCGATTAGATCTTTTACAGGAAAAATATGAAGATCAAACAAAACAAACACAATAATAATATGAACACAGTATGGAATCAACGTTATGCTTATGATTCAAATATAGTCACGCCTCAGCAGAGCTCGATGAAGAACTTCCACTGTAGAGGCGAGCTAGGGTTTACAAAAACTCAATGAGAAAAATGATGAAAAGCGTTAAACACAAAGACTGCATGCATGCAGCTTAAATACTAAACCCTAGAATAAAACATGCACGGTTGGACAAGCCCAAACCGACAAACAAAACTGGGCTAAGGACCGAGCCCATGATGCAACACTATAAGCCCAACAGAATGCACATCAAACACTGCCCTAAAATTTCTTGAAGCAATCGATGGCATTTGGTTTCTTGATTCGGAGTCTGAACCAGTTGGGTGAACAGACCCAGATGCTTTGGATTGCTTCTTTGAGACACCCGATTTCACCATTTTGAAAAAGGTTTGAAGAACTTGCAGAAAAATAGAGTGCAAGAAGATGAAGAAGATGAAGTTCGTCTTGAGAGTTTTTAGAAAGCGTAAACCTCTCTTGGGAAGAAAAAGAGGGTTTTATAGTGGCGGATTAAAACTTAATTGATTTTACCCTAAGTAGACTCGGGTAAAATAAAATGTTTGGGTTTTTTTATTTGAAAGCAATCTCAGCCACAGATCATTAAAACATTTATTTTATTTTTTTAAATTTTTTTTGTAAAAGCAGTTGCATTTAATGAAATGTCAGTCCCTAAACCATCACGTCTGAAGAACGTGTGGTGAGGGAGTTAATCCGTTGTATAAAGGAGGAATATGTAACGGATTTGGCGTTTTGGGGGTAATAGGAAGTGACAATTTAGAGGAAAAGGATTTCTTAAAAAGAAATATTTATGGAAAACTGTTCTTTTTGTCATCATACCTAAAAATAGGTCTGACACAAGGTTTATTTGAAAAGCCGAACTGAAACGATGATATGCTACATCAAGAATGTTTTATTTGTTTTTTGGAATGTTTTCTTATTTAATGAAGGATCATTAAATAGCACACAAAGTTTCAAGAATTTATGAAGTGGTTGAGAAACTGATCAAAGTTATTGCGGATTGAGACTTCATTGCGGATGAATCTTTTATCATTGTGGATGGATGGTTAGATGACTGCAGTAGAGAAACTGAGGAGAACACTTGAACAAAAAAAATAGTAACAACAAACATTAAGGACCATTGAAAGATAGATATGATGTATAGTTGCGGTACAAGTGGGATACTGCGGTACATAGAATATACTGCGGTACACAGGTTATACCAAAACTATCTGTCATAAATAAGTTCAATTGGAACCGCTATAGAGACCAAGGATGGTCTGCGGTACCTATCAATTCAAAAAGAATTGTGGGTCCGGATTCATCATTCCTAACATTTGTAAGAAACTGTTGAGTTTTGTAGAGTCAAGTGCCTTTGTGAATACATCAGCAATCTCTTCATGAGTATGAACAAAAATTAGTTCAATGTTACCTTTCAGGATATGGTCTTTGATGAAGTGATACCTTAGTTCAATATGCTTTGTCTTAGAGTGATTAATAGGATTGTGAGAAATCGCTATAGCACTTTCAGAGTCACAATAAATTGGTATCCGCAACATTCTGTAACCGTAGTCCATAAGTTGTGTTTTCATCCACAAGACTTGTGAACAACAGCTGGCTGTGGCCACATATTCAGCTTCTGCGGTAGACAATGATACACAACTTTGTTTTCTTGATGACCAGCCGACGAGTCTTCCACCCAGAAATTGACATCCACCTGAAGTCCTTTTTCGATCTAGTCTGCATCCAACATGATCCGCATCAGTGAATACTTGTAGGCTGAAATCATTTCCTGCGGGATACCATAGACCAAGGGTCTTACTACCCTTTAAGTATCATAGAATCTGCTTTGCTGCGGTCATGTGAGAAATTTTTCGATCAGGCTGGTACCTTGCGCATACATCTGTTGCAAAGACAATGTCTGGTCGGCTTGTGGTGAGATACATCAATGAGCCAATTATTCCTCTATAAGTCTTGTGATCCACTTATTCACCAGAAGGATCAGCAGATATCTTAAATCCGAAGGCCATGGGGACCTTGGCCGAAGAGCAATTGTCCATTGAGTATTTCTTCAGTAGTTCCGTGGTGTATTTCTCCTGATGGATGAATATCCCTTGAGGGATTTGCTTTACTTGAAGTCCTAGAAAGAAATTAATCTCTCTATTCATGCTCATTTTGAACTTGTTAGTCATGAGCTTAGCAAATTCATCCACCAACCTCTGATCAGTTGATCCGAAGATGATATCATCCACATATATTTGTACAAGCATAAGGTGATTACCATTAGCTTTTCTAAATAAAGTGGGATCAATCACTCCTCTTTTGTATCCGGACGAGACCAGAAATTCAGAGAGTGTCTCGTACCATGCTCTTGGAGCTTTCTTTAGACCGTAGACAGCTTTTTCAAGTTTGTAGCAGTAGTCTGGGAATTCAAGACTTTCGAAGCCCGGAGGTTGCTGAAGGTAAATCTCCTCTTTTAATTCACCGTTGAGAAAGGCACTTTTCACATCCATTTGATGTACTTTAATGTTCTTGTGAGCTGTGTATGCTAAGAAGATTCGGATGGCTTCCATTCGTGCCACCGGAGCATACGTTCCATCATAGTCAATACCTTCAAGTTGACTATATCCCTTGGCAACTAGCCTTGCTTTGTTTCTGACGACCACACCGGATTCATCCAACTTGTTTTTGTACACCCATCTAGTACCAACAATAGTGTGACCTTGCGGCTTTGGAACAAGTTGCCACACTTTGTTTCGTTTGAATTTTTCTAGTTCTTCTTGCATTGCTGATATCCAGTCTGGTTCTAGTAATGCTTCTTTGATTGTTCGGGGCTCGACCGAGGACATAAATGCTGCATAGTGACAATGATCAGATAAATCCTTGGAAGATCGAGTCTGGATACCTGCGGATGGGTTGCCGATGATTTGACCCGGTGGGTGGTCCTTCGTCCATACGTGTAGACGGGGTTGCAGATGATCAGCAGCTACGGTGGACGGAATATCTTCAATATCGGAAGATTCTGCGGTTGGAGATAGTAGTTCCCCCTGGATTTGAGAACAGCCTGCAAAGTCATCTTGGACTGTTGGAGCGAGATTAGCATTTTCTATTGGAAGAGGTTCCCCCTGGATTGTTGATGGAAGATCCTCTTGAGCAAGAGAAGGTTCCCCCTGAAGTGTTGGAATTGTGAGAACTCTTGGGTCAGTTCTGGTGTCGATATTCTCTATGTTTTCCTCATCCGAGTCCGAAGAAACGTTTGATGGTTGAAATCCTCTGCGGAGAGGGATTGGAGCTACTTCTTCTAATACTGGAGCCTCGATGGTTGTAATATGATCCAGAGTTGAGTTTTCCCCCTCAACCATCGAGGTGGAAGTATTAAGTGGTACTTCATCGGATGGCATAGGACCAGATACTTCAGCATGCTGCATTTGAGCTTCAGGAGACACAAGAACTTCAGAGAGCTTAGCAGTTTCAATGGGATCGAAGACATCATCATAGTTAACATCAACTATGTTCAATGGACCCGAAGAGTCAGGAACATCACATTCCATAATTGCTTTGGTTTCGGTGGAGGGAGCAGTGTTGCGGACATAATAATCATCAAACTTCGCATCAAAGCTTTCAATTATTAGTCTCATACGTCTTATGAGAACCCTATAGGCTACTTTGTTTGTTGAGTAACCAATAAAGATGCCTTCATTAGATTTTGGTGCGAACTTATTGAGATGATCCTTGTTGTTAATCACAAAACATCTGCACCCAAATATATGGAAGAATCGAACATTTGGCTTTCTGTTGTTGAGACCCTCATATGGTGTTTTGCTGAGACGTTTGCACACAATGCTTCGATTATGTACAAAGCATGTTGTGGCCACTGCTTCGGCCCAGAAGTAGAGAGGAAGGTTGGCAAAATTGAGCATAGATCTCGCTGCTTCTACCAGAGTACGGTTCCTTCGCTCTACTACACCATTCTGCTGTGGGGTGTATGGAGCTGAGAAATTGTGACTTATGCCCTTGGAAACCAGGAAACTATTGAGATGATGATTAGTGAACTCGGTTCCATTGTCACCGCGGATGTGACGTACTGGTAGTTTGATTTGAAATTCTATCTCCTTGATAAAATTGATGAGTGTATGCGGTGTTTCTGACTTGAGTCTAAGAAAGAAGACCTATGTGAAAAGAGTGAAGTCATCTACTATAACCAGGATGAATTTCTTATGGTGAAGACTGGCTACGGTGGATGGACCGCAGAGATCAATATCGAGAAGTTCTAGTGGTTCTGAGATTGAGGAATCGATCACCATAGGATGACTTGCTTTGGACTGTTTGCCACACTCACATAAAGGGCAGAGAGTGTCATTGTGATACTTAAGAATAGGGAGACCTCGGACAAGTTCCCCTGTGACCAGGTTGTTGATATACCGGAAGTTGAGATGAGCAAGCTTGCGATGCCAGAGCCAGCTAACTTCGGATATGGCTTTTGATAAGAAGCAGACCTGCGGTTTGCCGATGATTAAAGAGACATCCAGAGGATACATAGTACCTTCGGATCTGGATTTGATCAGGCAAGTGCTCCTATCGCTTGTCATTATGTAGCAGAATTGGTTATCAAATTCAACCCGATGGCCTGCCTTACATAATTGGCCAACACTAATGAGATTGTGTTTGAGACCTCCTACATAGGCTACCTTCTGAATAGAAACGTTTCCAGTAGTAAGAACACCATAACCTCGGATGATCCCATTCGCGTTGTTGCCAAATGTGACGTTACCCCCGTTACAAAATTGGCCATGAAATCCCGAAGGTATTCTAACCTTCCGGTCATGTGCAAGGAGCAGGCACTATCGATCAACCATTCTTCTTCTTGGTCCTCCTTGCACAAAGCCTGTTCAACGATGCTGAGTGTCCCATCTTTCGCTATATAGCAGTAATTCATCTTTGTCTTTGTGGATCCATCCTCATCAGCAGTTGCAATCATACAGATCTTTCCCTTTCCTTTGACACTGTTGATGTCCTCATCTTCATCCCCCGAGGACCAAACCTGATGGTCTCTTTTCACTTGAGC
Organism: Lactuca virosa; assembly: GCF_052849685.1. Classification (NCBI taxonomy): domain Eukaryota; kingdom Viridiplantae; phylum Streptophyta; class Magnoliopsida; order Asterales; family Asteraceae; genus Lactuca; species Lactuca virosa. Next base: position 105,569,225 of record NC_136430.1, on the reverse strand, counting down.
AACATATGCTCTTCCTTTTTCTCTTTCTTCCATCTCTTGAGCCATCCTGAGATAGAATGCTCTATCTTTAACTACATTTTCCTTGCAGTCTTTGGCAAAATGATTCTCTTTGTTGTACTTGTGACAAATCACAACATCACTTTTATCTTCTGAAGGAGTACCAAAGTCCGTAGTTTGGATGGACTGCGGTGCTTCCTTGGGCTGAGTATTTTGAGACTGCGGTGGTGGGTAAGGTTTTTTAGTGAAACGAGAGTGATTGTTTTGAGAGTTAGGATTGCGGTTGAATGCTGGTTTGTTGTACTGCTGGTTCTTTCGGAATGAAGGTGGTAATCAGTTGAATTGTTGGCTGACGAGAGCAATTGCATTCTGAAATTTTTCTTCGTCATCATATTCTGAGTCTGCTTCATATGACTGAAGAGAGGGTTGTCATACGCAGTGGAGTATGATTGAGAGTGAGGAGATTGTGCCATGAGAGCAAGTGGACCACCGAAGTCTGCACGGTCTTTGAGTACCATAGACTCTTGAGCTTGCAGTTCACCGTAGAGCTTATAGAGAGAAAGAGAGTGTATTTTTCTATCCCCTTGGACAATCATTTTGGCAGTTCTCCAGTGTCTTCCTAAACCGTTTAGAAACTGAAGATTTGTTTCATGGTTGCTTCGGATCGTGCCAGCATTGGATAGCTTTGTGACTATCAGATTAAACCTTTTAAAGGAATCCTCCGAACTTTCACCCGCATGAGCTTTAAAGTTGTTAAACTCATTGAGTGCAGTAGTAAGCTTTTCGTCTTGAGCTTGTTCAGTTCCTTTATACAGATTTTTGAGAACATCCCAGATCTCCTTTGCAGATTTGCAATTTATGATTATGTCGAAGTTGTCAGGCGCAACTCCATAAGAAATCTCATAAAAGGCAATAGCGTGATTTTCCATTTTGTCAAGATCGTCCTTAGTGGGACGATTCAACGCTGTTGACCTCCTCCTAGTCTGGCTGTGGCTCCCTCGGTTTGTACTGGAGTAAGAACAGGAACATGAGGCCCTTCTTCTACAGATCTCCATATGTCTCTTCCAAGTCTCCTTAAATATCTTTCCATTCTCTGAGACCAGTGATGATATTCATTTGCCACAAGTATTAGTACTCTATTCGAACCACCAACACTGTTTGATACATTAAGAGATAATGTCTGTACCATATTTCCTTGTTTTGAAAAAAATTTGTTTTTTTTTTGCAAGAAATGAGCTTCAGTGGTATAGAAGGCTTTTTGAAAATCAGAGTTTTGCTTCAAAAGGCAACCACTTTGGCTCTGATTCCAATTGTTGAGAGAAAAACTTGAGACATACTTGAACAAACGTTAGAACAAGTATTGTTGCGGAATAGTTTTACTCAAAGGATCTAAAAGATCAACAATAATAATAATAAGTTAGAGTTAGATAATTAGAGAGTTAGATGCGGAAATGTAAGGAAATATAAAGACAGCAGGTATTATATCAAGTATACACATAAGTTGATTCTTAACAAGGAATGCATTCAAACCAAGTTAGTAAACGAGATCAAACTTAGTGATTAAGTCAAGAATGACTTGCTCCGAAGAGAGATGATATCCAGTTATGATATGGTGAATTTGGAGAGTAAGGAAGAGATGAGAGTAATAACACAAGATATGAGATTTAAGATGCGAAGTGTTATCAGATGTGTTTTTAGTTGAGAAAGATTGAGTTCTATTTATAGAGACTCAAAGGTTATACTTCTTCATCTATCTAAACGTAGCTATGCAAGGCATACTGGATAAAAGTAAGCATTCTAAGAAAAGCAGATAAAAAGCTAAACTAAGAAAACTAGATAGTGAACTGCTGATGATGATGACTTCGGATGTGGTTGCTGAAGTGACTTGACTGCGGATCTTCAAGGGGCTACGGTAGATCAAGTTTAAGAGAGTCACTTTTATGATTCAACAGAGGACGATGTTGATGGTATAGAAGAAACGGCTCCTAAATCAAGTCCTCACAAAGTCACGCCCACCGTTCAAGAGATTAAAGAAAGAGTTAACGAAGTGATTAATCAGGTGAATGAAACGAGAGAAGCGAATCTGCTTAAACAAAGGAAATTGAAGTTTCCTCTGTGGTCGTTGGAAAGGCTTCGAAAGGAGGTAATTGAAGCTCCAAGCTCACGTTGGCTAGAGCCTGTTCTTTCATTCGATGTTGAGAATTCTAAAGATTCTCAATTCGATATGCCAATCACTCGTAAGGCTTTCATCTTTCACTGCTTTGAGTCTACAGTGGCGATTCCTTCTCCTGACCCGAAGGTTGATCAAGACTTGCTCGAGTACTATCATGAGTTCTCTCAACCACAGTACCTGACCTGGAGTAGCAAGAAGATCACAACAGTTAAAGTACTGAAACCTACTGCAGCAGGGAAGTTCATTAATATCAAGCTCAAAGTGACCACAGGATCAGACGGTTCGGTTCATACGATCTCTCTTGCTGATTTTCCGAATCTGAATCCACGTGATTGGATTCTCCTGAACAACATCTTACTTTCCAACCCGAAGGAGTATGAGCCAATTATAGGTCAAATCAAGCGTATGCTGGTGTGTTACATTCATGAAGTAGCAAAGATGGATCAGGAGATTGCCACTGCTATTCGAAAGAAGCCCCTAATCAAGCCAATCGGGAAGGCAGGTGACATTAAGCTGATGGTGAAGGGTAAAATAGACCCACAGTTTCACACTTTATGTTTCTTAGAGGCGAGGGTCAAAGGTGACTATTTGCTCTTGCTGATAAACACCTATTCTCCAATTCCTGCTTGAAGCACATTCTTGAGCTTATCCATGGGTGTGATCAAAACAGTGAGGCAGTCAAGAAGATGTTTTCATATATGCTTCGGTGGTATATGGCTTTCAGACAGACTCTACTTGCCATCATTCCAAAGTTGTTCAAGGTTGTGAAGCGAACTCCTCAACCTCCACCGAAGTGAAGTCTCGCCCCAATTGACGCAAAGGGGGAAATTGTTGGGCCTATTGTGTTGCGTCTTGGGCTCGGTTATTAGTCCAATTTTGTCACCGGTTTGGGCCTATCCAGCCGTGTGTTTTATTTTAGGTTTTAGTATATAAGTTGCATGCATGCAATCTTATCATTAACGCTTTTCATCATTATTTTATCAAGTGTACTGTAAACCCTAGCGCACCTCTACAGTGGAAGTTCTTAATCGAGCTCTGCTGAGGTGTGACTACATTTTAATCATTCGACATACGGATTGATTCATTGAGTGTTCCAGTATTTATTGTTTTTGCTTATTTACCTGTTAAAGATCTATCGGTCTAAAGAGTTTTTAACTCATCATATCCCATGGTAGAAGTAGGAATTGAGGTTTCTATGGGTGTAGAGTCTGGGGTGTTATGAGTAGATGAAGAGGGTGGAGTGTTATTTTTGGATAAGGATGCTTCTAAAGAGAGTGAGAGAGTTTCTATTTCGAATGAAGAAACACTTAAGAGGGGTATATCCTCCCAAATGTTAATAACCGGAGGAGTGGATGATGAAGAAGTCCCAAAACCCAGTTACCTCTTACGAACCTTGGCTTGCTTCCGTAACCTCTTTGTAGTCTTCTCTATCTTCGAGTCAATTGGCAATGGTATACCAATACGAAAAGATCTAGGCATAAATAGTTAGTAAAGTCGTGTCCCCAACAATGGCACCAATTTTTTGAGTGTGTCAAACCCAACAAATAAAGTAGTATAATAGATTCTAGATACGGTGCTCAGATGCACTAAAAAGTAATACAAGATAAGCCGGTTCGATCCACAATGACACGGGAAAAATGTAAATACCTCTTTGCACAAGGTATTTAAGTCACAAAATAGGGGGTCTACATGATGTGATTTAAACAATTGATTTGTGGAATAAGTAAACAATTGACTGAGTAGAACAAATTCAGAATTTATAGGGGGTCCAACTCTATGTATGAAAAACTATCAATGTGATTCAAAGATAAAGTGATATTTGCTCAATTCTACCTATGTTGGTACTTGAAAGCGTTAACAAGATCTAACCCTTCTCATTCACCAAATTGTTATATTAAAAACAATCCCTTTGAAAATAATCTAACCTATTATTCTAAATTTAAACAAGCTCTTAAATAGAAACCAAAGATTGCATTAAGTTTGATGTGAATGTTCCCAACAACATCCAATACTCCTCACAGGCTCAGGAGCATAAGAATGTGTGAATATGATTTTCACTAGATTTATTCAAAAGAATTCAATTTAGTGATTGTTACTTACGCTATTTTACAAAAAAAAATTACCAATTTTGCAATATAGATAACTTGAATGATCAAACACTAATTCAAATGGCCAATAAGAACTAAAATTAAAATCAAACATTTAATTTAAACAAAATCAAATTCACTACATAGAAATTAGAAACAAACATCAAATCACATGATTGAAATCACAAGTAAAATTCATGACATAAAGTTGGAGAAACTAGGGTTCTAGCCACACATGACTAGAACAAGATCAATAGGTTTAGAAAGGAAATTCAAGTGCTAAAGTGCTTACAAAGATGAAATTAAATGTTTCCAAATGATCTTCTTCAAGCTACAAACTAAAAACTTCTTCTCAGAGTCATCCTTGGTCGCCTGGAGTGAGTAAGAGTATGTCCAATGGCTAAAAATCCTGAAATCAGATTATAAAAGAAAACTGCCCAAGGAAGTTATGCGATAGACGCGGCCCCATGTAAAATTGTGAAGAAATGACACAGCCCCGTATCACTCAAAAAGTTAGCAAATTTTCTGATTTGTAGCCAATGTACAATTATAAATCATTTGACACGCCCCGTGTCAAAAGAGAAACTGTAACACCCGGAATCCAGAAAGCTAATTAAGGGAAGGAAATCTTAAAGCAAGAGGGCAACTCATGGAGTTCAAGGGTGGGAACTCGACATGTAGGAATATTGGGCACGTGGGAATTTAAAGACCAACTCGACGAGTTGGGAGGACCAACTCGATGAGTTGGACAGGGTTTGGGAAACCATAAATATGGGACTTTGCACCCTATTTAAACACTTTATGCTTTAGGGTTTGGCCTCATTTCCAGCCTCTACTGTTCTAACCCTAAATCTCGAAACCCTAATGCATTGTTTGAGTTTGTGAGCCATCCTTCAGAGATTTTTGTGTGTTTAAAGATTGTGAAAGAAGAAGAAGCTTGAGGACTCAAGAAGGAGTTTGTAGATCCAGAAACTTCACCCCATCCTCGTCACTTTTTGGTAAGCAAGTCTCAAACTTTCCAAATGATTGCTTAGATCTATTTCTTAACACTTTTATGGGGTTTTTGGTCCCCATATCTAGATCCCTGGGAAATGGACGTCCCAAGTGAATACCCTTTCAGATCTAGGGTCTTGAAGGGCTTTCATGGCATAAAGGTGCAAACTTTATGGCCATACAAGCTCCATGCAACCTTTAGACTACCATTTTGGACTTTTAAGCTCGAAAGGGTCATGCATGAAGAGAAAGTTGAAGGCTTTATGTGTTCATCTAGTCTCTAAGGTCCAGATCTCTGTTTGTACACCCTATCTTTAAGTATTGATGGCTTTTGGATTAAGATCTAGATCTTTTAGAGTTAGGGTTTGAGCTAAATATCTTGGGGAAGGGTATTAATGGGTAAAGTTGGAAACTTTACCCTTTTAAGGACATTTCCAGTATATATTTGAAGTATGGAGCTTAGATCTGAAGTTTAGTGACTTAATCCATTGAGAGGGAGCAACGGACTGAGGAACTCGACGAGTTCATAGAGGAAGTCGGCGAGTTGGGTCGAATTGTCCCGATTCACTTCATAGGAGAAACTCGACGAGTTGGGGCGCGATTTCAGGGTTTTATGATTTATGGAACTCGGCGACTGCGAGTTGATGGACCAACTCGGCAAGTTGAGTCAGCCCAGAATGTTGAATTTGAACAAAATGTTGACTTTAACCAGGGTGTTGATTTTGACTTTGACTTTGACCAAGGTTGACCCATGAAGGGGTTTTGGGTATGGAATGATATATAAAGGATTATTGGATTTTGACTAAGTATTATATTGGTAATGACAGCTCGAAGAATTGTTGGGGCAGTCGTTAGAGATTCGTTACCATGAGATTCGGCATTCAAGTTTGCGAGGTGAGTTTCCTCCTGTTTGAACGGGTTGAAGGCACCAATGTCGGCTTGTATTTATGTTATGTGTTTCCGGATTACGATCCGATGTCGAGTGGGGCTCGAGGAAGGTTTATATGTATGATTCTGGACTACGATTTGATGTTGGGTGGTACCCGATGACTATGTGCAGGATTGGTTATACTTTTTGTCTTTGTGATACTTGTATGTGCCTGGTAGGGAGGTAAGTATGGGCGGGGCCCCGTATCTCCTCACTAGTTGCGTGTGGACGGAGTTTCATATCTCATCATTAGTAGTTTAGGGCGGGGTCGATGATAGGTGAGGCCTTAGCAATAGAACATATAGTATTGTGTATGATTCTTTATGTGCTAGCATGATTATATGATATTGGTTGTATGTGTATAGCGGGCGAGGCCCAGTGGGGCCAGGGAGAAATAGATTTGTATACTGAGCGGGGCTCGATGCCAGGCGGGACCTGATGTCGGATACTTTCCGATGCTGGGTGGGGCCTGATGAAGGGGCGGGGGCCCAGTATATGTGATTATGTGTATGGTATGTGGAAGTTTGGGGAGACTCACTAAGCTTTGTGCTTACGGTTTTCAGTTTTGGTTTCAGGTACTTCCAGTTGCAAAGGGAAGGGCTCGGGATGACTACATTGAACACACCATGATGTATAGCCTGGGATGTTACTCTGATAATTATGTTTTGAAATACTTTGACTTATGTTTTTGGATGAAATGATTTGATAACTATGGTTTATTTAATAATTAAAAAATGAAATTTCTGGTCATGATTTTTGGGATGTTACAAGTTGGTATCAGAGCCTTTGTTTGAGGAATTCGGGAACACACTCGGGTGTGTCTGAACTCAAACTGAGGACCTGGTATAAAATTTTTAAAAGAAAAACCATGTATACAAAAAGGATTTTGAAAAGATAAAAGGGAGTGGTGCATGCAATCAGCCGAGCTCAAGCAAGTTCTCCCAAATTACCCATACAAGTTTGTTATGTTATGATTATGAGAACTGCATGCTAGATTAGGGTTAAGGATCTAGGAAGGATGCCTTGTATGCCTGATATATGTGTATGCGCTTTATGAACTGCATGCTAGTACTGATTAGTCAGTGATATGATGGCCTAATTAGGATATGCTTGGTTTTGTTTACTCGATGCTCGAATGATGTTTGCTTTGTTCTTTTAGGATTTCTAGTTATCTTTCACTAACTAGTAAACGAATATGTTAAGTTACATATTACGAGGACTAAATAATTTCAGAAGGTTGGGTTTAGCTCTATTTTGCAGCTCTCGTCTGAGTTTGACCGTTCTAGGGTAGGACCTCTCATTCGAAGAATTATGGGGTCTTAGTAATATGTAATGGTATTCGTGAGCTAGTTAGGGAAAGATAGCAGGGACTTCTTATGTAGCTGATGGCGGAGAATGAGTCGGAGATTACCCTAGGGCAAGCCTAGGATGAGATTAGCGCGTGAGCAGTAGTAGTGAAAGGGACTTGGTGGAGTAAAGGCAGTTCTTGAGGAAAGTGCGGATAGATGTGGAAGGTAATATAGGCCCGTACTACTGAAAGCAGAGGATCCATACTCTATTCAAGGAGGGCTGAGATAAAACCAAGGAACTTGTGTTGTGTGTGTGTGATCCCTCTATAGTGATGAGTATTTTGTCACACCCCCGAACCGGAACGACGGAAACATCCGGGGGCGGAGGACGTCATTGTTCAGTATCATACCAACTGTATATAAATGAAACATAGCAACACAAACATTCATACATTTAGATTTAGAGTTTTACATTGTTTACAACACAATTGTTCGAAAGTTAAACACGAATAGCAAAAGTAGAAATAACATAATGCAGCGACGCCAGGCCTCGATCGCGGTGAATACCTGTCTACTAGATCCCTGAGAATACAAGTCGTTTTGAAAAGCGTCAACTAAAACGTTGGTGAGTTCATAAGCATTTTTGTAGGTAAAATGTTGTAATAACTTTGTTCATAGTTCATTGTAAAACTCCAAAAAATCCAAAACTTACTATAAAAAGTAGTTTATAAGTCTCGTTCCAAAATCGTGTATAATTGTATGCATATTCTTTAGTTTTCCTTTGTTTGTTACTGAAAAAAAGGGTGTTCCCAGAAAATCCTATATTTTCTGTATACTAAGATGTTGTGGTCCTCGAACCCTAAAACTGGAGTTGTGAAATCAAATTTACAAAATATATGAACAGAGTTCTAGGTTTTTGTAAAACTACCAGAGTGAGTATTCTTTGTAAAATAGTGTATAGTTGATTGCATGTTCCTTGGTTTTCCCTCGTTTGTTCTCGAAAAGAAGTATTCCCAGAAAATCCTATACTTTTTGTATATAAAAGATGTCGTAGTCTTAAAACCATATGACCGAAGTGGTGAAAGTAGTTTGCAATATATACGAAACATAGTTTGGTATTTTATAAAACTAATGGAGTATATATTCCACGTAATTCCAATGTCACTAGGACCCTACTCTATGTGAGTCGTTATAACCATACAGATATGACGAGAACGCCTGTCCTGACGTTTTTCAGGCGTCAGATACGGTCCAGATATTTGTCACCTTAGACTGGCCGGTCTAGCTGTAGCAAACAGCACAGGTGTGGGGTGTCAACCCCGTATAGATCTATACACAATTATCCCGCTCCCCCTCCAGGAGACTCTGGTTATAAACACAGGACTTACAATGTACCTAGATAGGTACGGAGAAAATAAAAACTAGTCTCACAGACCCTTAATGGAATCTACGCGAGTTTTTCTCCCTTTGTTAAATAATGCAAATAATGTTTTCCTTGTGTAAAATTATGACTGTAGCTTTATGACACGCAAATATTTCCGTCATAAAACCTCTATTTTGTAAATCGTCTTGATAATATCATTTATATTGAAAATTATAAATAATCACTAATAGTTTGTCGACTTGCAAAAGGTTATAAATAGGACATAATGTTCCAAGTTTTAAACCCTTGAAATGGTATAAACATAACATGATTGTTTTACTAGCAACATTTATTTTTAGATAAATAGCCATGTCTTGTATGGTGTTTTGACATACCCAAAATTTTATGGAGGTCTTTGCAAACAAAATATTCTCTTATTGTTGTGACAAAAGTATTTTCACTAGTTCCACCCAAAATCTCATATAAGTCCATGAAATTTATTATGTCTTAAAGTTTGCACAAGTTTTAGTGGTAAAAGTATTTTTAACCAAAAATTATCCATTTTGATGTAACTCATCACATATTTACCTAGTAGCTTAGTTTTATGTTTATAATACAAAATATGTAGATCTATACAAATATAACTTAGTTTTAACATTATGGGGTTTGTAAAATCTCAAGTTTATGAAGTATTAACATGAAATAATATCATTTCAACACACATACACACCTAAAAATACAATTACATGCAATTATCCAAGGATTTAAACAAGATTTGACTTGTATGCCCCCGCCCACCCCCCCCCCCCCCCCCCAAAAAAAATGAAAACTTGAAAAGAGTGGGGTATGAAGCTCACCTTGGTTTGATTTGGTGGATAATTTGGATAGATGTTGAGAAGTGTTCAAGTCCTAACACTTGAAGAGTTTGATAAACTCTTTGAACTTTGGAATATCCTAAGAATATTATCACATGATTTTATGTGTAAATATGATGTAATAATCAAAAGAATATGAGAAACTACTAGAGGATGTCGAATATGCTTACCAAAAAGCTTAGGACCTCTTAGATAATGAGAAATGGGAGAAGTGATTAAAATGAAAGCAAGTCTACTGGACATGGATTAAATGGATTATATGGATGGATATGTGTATGGATATTTGAAGGATATTAGAGAGTTTGCTTGGGTATACGTTGGGTCTTATGTAGATAACTGTGAATTACATGGGAGATTGAAAACTTTCATGGGAAATAGGGAGGATAACACATCTCAAGGTCAACTGGTATTGTCTTATTCATTCATTATGGCCGTGAACTCCATATAATGGTGTTGTTTACGACCTAGATGCCTCCTAGGATTGTGTTCACAGCTAACCATCACATCCATAAAGTGTTTATGCCCCAAAGATACTTTCCCCTTTGAGTTTACGGCCAAGATACTTCTTAGAGAAGTGTTCACGGCCAACTAAGGCTTCTTAGGGTGGTTCATGGCCAAAGGCGGTCCACTAAGGGGGGTTTACGCCCAAGACACCTCCTAGGAAGGTGTTCACGGCCTAGGTAAGGTATCCTAAGGTAGTTCACGGTCTTGGATGGGGCCTAGGGAAATGTTTATGGTCTTAGTTAATAGCAAACTTAACTATGTTGTCCTTATAATTTAATTGCTGAAGATTGTGACACAATTACAAGTTCTTGTGTCTACACCATGTGATCCTTAATCAAAACCATTTATCTAGTTTTACTTCACTAAATTTTGTTACTTTCAAGAGGTTAACTTGTATGTAACTTCCAAAGTCCATACTTCCATATACATGCACTTATACACTAATGGTTTTCAAGGTTCTCCTTGTAATAGGGTTACAATTTAGACCTTGCTTGATTCAACAACTTCGGGTTGTCACATATTCTGATGATTGTTATGATATATTTCAGCACGGTGACGATGTTGGATTAGGTGTCTAAGCCCATAACTATTTTTTTGGTATGTACTTGATTTGATTATGAGTGTGGTCCTTTTGGGTTGCCTTCACTCATTCAACTTGATAGGATGACAAGAGGAGAGAGAGAGAGAGAGAGAGAGAGAGAGAGAGTACAATTTATTATATGAATAATAAATTGGTTCTCAAAATGGTTTTATTAATATATTACAAGATTAATATATTATTTGGAAATCATATTATTTAATTAGTATTGATCGTAAATTAATTTGGTGATCAAAATAGACTGATTAAATTAAGGGCACTGATATTGCAATTAACTGTAGTTGCTAGTTGGGCTATGGACTCCTAATAGAAGAGATTGGACGAAATCTATGGGAAGCCCATAAGGATTTCGTCCAAGGGGCCTTCTAGAAGGGTTCCATGGATTGCTTAAGGCCTAAGCAAGGAAATTAGGGTTTCCACCTTGAAACCCTAATAGCCTCAACTATAAATAGACCCATATACATGAGAATTCGGTTCTATGCTTCTTTGAGTTGCCCTAGCCAAATTCTTCTTCTCTACTAAGTCATCTTCTTGCATTGGGTGTTTGTGACTCCATTAGAGGTGCAGCACTTGGGGCACTAGGCTTTCAGAAGTCAAGATCAAGAAGGATTAAACTTCTTATTGCTACATAACAAGAGAGGTAAAGATTCTAACCCTAATCATATGTGATTATCGAAATATGTATGCTAGTCATAGGGTTATTGCTTTGGTATTCATAGTTGTATGTTCAAATTAGAAAAACCTAGATCCAAAGCAATTAGGTTGCATGTACACCATAGGAATGATGTTATGCTAAAACCCAACAGTGGTATCAGATACTAGGTCGTTTTTCTATTGAATAGATGCAAAAGTGAACTACCAAAGGATCAAAAGTTAAAGATTTTGTTGTCTGACAGGCTGACTCGACGAGTCCACGTATGGACTCGACGAGTTCCATGAACTCGACAAGTTCCATAGTGGTCTCGACGAGTCCATGGTTCTGTTGCCGGGATTTTCGATTTTTTGGCCATTTTTTATTAGGATAACTACCAAAACTCGTTTTTCTTGCCTAAATTCGATTGTTTATGATTGGTATGGATATCCTTATCAAAATTGGTGGATTTTGTTAAATATGAATAATATAGGATTATTTTGATTCAAATATTTAACATAGTAATTTTGGAAAAGTTTTAAATTACACCCTTTAGTTTTATAGTTTAAATTTGAAATTAAAAGTTTTAGTTTTTGAAATTTAAATAGTTAAACCCTAATATTTTGAAAAGTTTCAAAATTTGTCCTCAAGTTTTGGAATTTAAAATTTTATGGAAAGATATTAATTTTGAAATATTAAATTCTAAAACCATAGCACTTTGAAAAGTTCAAATTACACCCTTTATGGATTTTATTAAATTGATTAAGTGTTTAATTAAAAGAGAGAATTAATAAATCCACAGATATCACTTTTATCCTCTAAGGGTAAAAGGATTGGATAAACTATGACTCAAATGCTTGCTTGTACTTATTCATCAAATCACACACAACAATATGTTTTATAACACCAAGTTACTGGTGCGTTTACATATGTCAATGTGCAACCGACTTGTAAGCTACAACAAACATGTCTCTGTTTTAAGAATATAGGATATTATCGTCTCACAATCACTCGTGATAAAATCCATGAAGTGACTCAGATGAGCGTGGGTTTAATCCAATACTCGAATCTTATTGCAAGAGTACTCATGAACACTGCAGCAAACTTGTGCTATGTCTGAAACACCTAGACAATCTATTGTTAGATTCATGACAGTCTTGCCTCAATACCTACTTCCAAAGTATGATCGATTGTGGATAGTTTGAATAACCTAGTTATTCGGGAAGTCAAAACATGCAAAGAGAAACACAAGAATAATTGAATCCAATATGGTCTCAAAACTTATGAATATAAATAAAACACCTTTTATTTAATCACCATATTGATTACACATTATTCATTGTATAACGTTCCGATTAATCAACTTAATAATTGAATTAAAACAACAGTTATGCCATGCTCCAAGCATGCACACTATGTTTGCATGTGGTCCTTTCTTTGTGAAATAGATCAATTGAAAGCATTTCAATGACACTCATTTCACAATTCCAAATCCTTATCGTAAATGTAAGAATACCAAATTCTTTCCATTCGCTATAATCTGTTAGATTTTAAACTTATATGCAATGATCCTCTTGTAATGACTATGCACAAAATCACAGAGACTTGGCAACAAACATTACAAAGTATTCCAATGGAGAGCAATTACATGGAAAGGAAGTCTCACATTCAAAGTACATTCGTTTGAACATCCTTCTTGCATTAAGTTTTCTAATCTTACACAGATTTAAAGAATAACTTCCACTTATGGAAACATTTCCATATTCCCATTTTGATTATCACTTCTGAACAAGAGTTGCCTCGTTTCAGAATATGTTAGTATGGTCCTTCCAAAATATACATTATACTTCCAACTGTCCATGAGCAACCAATCTTTGGTAAACCTCAGATTGTCCTCGACAATTGCTTAACCATTTTAGTCATATCCAGTTCTGGTCCTTTTTCCCTTTTAATGCCCTAGGCATTTGGAAAATTTAGAACACATAAATATTATAGCATATGCAATCGATCATATACCTGAAGTATATGGGATACGATACATAATGTATTACATAAAGATGTGATACTATACCAGTCTCTTGCTATAACATTTCCATATATATAGAATTTCCTTATGTCAAATCTTTTCAACATAGCATTCATATATATCCTTGACTAAATTTGATTAAAATCTCAATCTAAGCTTTTTGATTTGAATTGAAGTATGAATTCCTCTCCCTTAATTATAGCAAAACAACTTTTCAAACCCTGCAACTTTGCGAATTGAAACTTTTGTTTTCTATAATTAACATTGCTAACTCGCAACACTTAACATAATAATTGTGCTCCCACTAGCATAATAATTACATTCTTATTAGCATAACACTTATGCTCCCACTAGCTTTGACATGTACCCAGAAATCAGTTGGACTTCTAGAAATCAATACTTATTGACTTTCTTACCAAAGTTCAGATTTCTGATATGAGATGCTTCGATAAGACTTTATCTAGGCTTCTCAAATTCATACACCTTTCCTTAGACAGCTCACATGTGTGTCTAAACAATTTTAGAACTTACAGCCATAAGTCTAAAATGTTTAGACCTTTTGCCATTTCTCACAATTCGAACTATGAAGAGGGATGTCGTAATCATAATCAAATTTAAGAATGCAAATAACACAATTCCTATCTCCTTAAAATCTAGTTAGTGAAAGCATTTCCTCACAATCATATTCATGAATTGGAGAGAAACCTTGTGACACTTAGATTTTTATGGTATATGTGTTCCTATCCATATGAATTTGTCATAACCATAATCACAAGACAAGGTTAGTGACAAATCCAAACTCATATGGACTGAACTTGTTCAATCTTAATTTCTTGCCACCTGGTAGCACAAGGGCCTACCATTGCTTCCAAGTTATTATGCAAACAACTGAGAACTCATAGAACTCACATGCATAGTCAACTTTAACTGGAATAGGCACAGAAACAAGAATATGTCAACATGATAAGTTATAAACCTCAAGCTGTGTGCTAGTGATTAACAATAGGTTTACTCTTGATTAGTTTTTTAAACTATTCAAGGTCATTAAGACTCCCACTGTCCTCTTGACATATAAGATTCTCTTGTCAATAAACATTCCTTGACAAACAAATATTCAAGAGTTAGTGTGGTTTCTTATCAAGACAAACACTTCACACAATTGGCCTTAGTTGGTCTTTGTTTTATCCAAAATATCACAACTTACCAATTTCAAATGTACAAGAGTAGGAAACATTTTACTCTACATTTAATAAGTGTTATAAACCTTCCTTAACATTATGTCACTCAATGTACAATCTTGGAGTGTAACTCTAAGATTTAATTTTGGAAGTATGATTCACCTTTTGACTTAACCATTTCAACAATTCACGATTCCTCTTCTTAGCCATACAAATGCACTAAGATGTCCTTAGAGGATCAATTGTGATATGGTTTCATAATCACTAATATAATCATAAAACATGATACTCAAGTACTTTCCCTTCTTTTTAGATTGGAGAAACTTTTATCTTTCTGCCTAATTTGATTATTCTTATTCGTTTTGCTATACATTGAAACTTTTTCGATGATTTAGAGTTACACTTAATCTTGTAAGCATAACCATATTTACTAAACTTTAGTAAATTATAACGAATAGTCTTATCGTTCTTTGTGGTGGACCTGATCATCCCACAACTAAGTGTACCCGATCCCCTAGTCCTTCACTTGACTCACATATTCATGTGAGCAAGGAATTAGTCTTAATTTCCCAAAGATGAAGTTCTCATTCATAACACAATACAAGTTGCATGATTCCAAGTTTCTATCCAACTGAAACTTGGGTGATGAGAATCTTTCCTTATTTGGTAAATTATGACACTACCACAAATGAAAAGAATCAAATCCATTTTCCAATATTGCTATCAATGGAAACATATAAGCAACAATTTTCACAAATGCCATTGTAAGGAAACTTAAAATCAGATAAACTTCAAAATTTTCTTTATTTATAAATAAAATAGAAAACTTATCCATACAATGAAAATACATATGAAAATTATGTTGTTATCTAGTCCTAAGCAATCTATCATAACTTTTAAGCAGCAGCTCAAAATTCTGATCAACGAACCATGCGATTGAAATCCATCTCTTCACGATCAGAATCAGCTTACTCTTCCTTTAAGCTTCGTTTCATTTCTTCTATTCTTCAAAACATCACAATGTAATTACATTACATCATGTATCAAGAATCGCCAAACAGGAACTTAATAGAGTTAGATAATGGACTTACCTGAAGCAAAGTCAAACTTTTTGACTTTACCATCCTTGCGATCTTTCAGGTAAATATGGCAGCTTCGCAACCAATGCCCCTTCTCTTGGCAATAGAAACAAACCGAATCTTTTGGAATGGTACACGGGACTATCTCAGACTTAGCCTTTCTCTTTACCATTTGGTCAAATGACTTGTCCATGGCCGATCCCTTTCCATTGGGAAGAGAAAGCTTTTCTGTACTTCCAATGTTGCCATTGTCAATGTCCATGGAAGTTTGGGTACTAGATCTTCCAATCAAATTTGCTTTACCAGTGCGCCAAATCATTATTGATTCAGCAGCAACAAGCAAATAGGTTAGATCGATAAGGGTCATGTCGTCGTCTGTCATATAGTACTACTTAACGAACTCACCATATGACTTAGGAAGTGATTGAAGAACCAAGTCAACAGCCAACTTCCTTGAATCAAAGACACGCAACATTCCCAGCCTATCAATGTGTGCCTTCATCTCCAAGACATGTGCACACACAGACCTTCCATATTGGTGTTCGCTAGCTAATAGGGCTTGAGTGACCTTGAACTTTTCAAGTCTTTGAACATGTGGGTTAGGGAGAATTATCGGAGGAGGTGGAGGAAGTGAAGTTCCATTACAGCATGAGGAAGGGATTAATCTTTCACCTTGATCGTCTTGTGGAATATCATCTTTATAAAGAAAACTTATTCCATAAGATTCGGGAAGACCATCGTTGTCTGAACTAGACATCTACAAGGGAGAAATTCAAGTTTGGTTGATTTAAGTCCTTAATATAACACCCAACACAAAATATTAAGGCTAGGACCCAACATAATATTTCACAATTCAGAAGAGGGATGCCGTAATCCAATTTCAAAATATTTGAAGGTAGGTAAATGACAATTTACCAATTTCCACCATGAAAACTGAAATTGATTATTAAGTTTTAAATTAATTGAAATTCCTAGATCCTTTGAGATTCATTGAACTTTTCAATGGCATGTTTAAATCTCGATTGTGCCCTTCAGGTTTGTGACTGGGATGCCGAGTATCACAAACAAGGTGTGAATAACCATGCAAATGTGCTTGGTACTCTTAATGTTACAGATCACCTAATCAATGTGTCGGTTAACCAAATACGCTCCATTGATCTATGATTAACATCAAGCTACCCTTTCCCACACACTGTCAGTCCCAGATTAGTGTGCCGGTTAACCACACGCGCTCCACTAACGACTTAACAAGGTGTAAAGTGTAATTTTATGGGTTAACACCAAATTCACATTTTTCCTAAGTAACTAAGATTGGGAATTTATAAGTGTTTAGTTACTTGGTATTTTCATTATACTTTTAATGAGAAATAATGTCCTATCCTACAGTTCGGCTAACGACCCTCCACCAGTCACGGAAGCGGTGGGTGAGAGTGGACACCCATTAAACCACCATTTTATAGGCAGTAACCTTATACCCTCCTTATAGACCGGCTTCGTGAATGAGGTCTACTAACGGTAAGACTGACTTGTCTTATACATATATATAATTCTTAAACTTTTAATATTATAATAGTATAAGGGTGTATTTTAAACTTTTAAGATATTAGATGGTTTAATCTATTAACAAATTATACTCTTAATTTAATTAAACTTAAACCATGTCATCATGGAATTATTAATCTCTTTTAATTAAACACTTCAATTAAATTAATAAAGTCCATAAGGTGTCATTTGAACTAGTCAAAACATCAAGGTTCTAAATAAAAATTCATAATTAAAACTATTTAATTAATTTTTTAATTTATGAACCCAAGAGTTACACCTTGAGACTTTTCATATACCAAAACTTGAGGGCAAGTTTTGTAACTCTTGAAAAACCTTTCATTTCCATAACTTATGAGTTTAATGTGGTTTTTATGGAAAAACTTTTCATGTTCTATAACTTGAGGACAAGTTATGAAGGACTTTAGAGAACATTTAGATCATTATTTTTTAACAAATAAAATATTAATTTATCTATGATCTAGTTAAACTCATAAGCCAAGATAATTCATATCAACAATTTGCAAGAAATCAGTCTAATCATATAAACTAATACAAATCTTGAAAATTTTGACAATTATCTTTTAGTTGGATAAGCATGATCACTACCATATCAACAAAATCAAATTTTATGAACTAAAACATTTTGTGGTAATGATCCTAATCTAAAACAGACCAAAAATCCAAAAAATCTACCATCAGAAGCATCAACTCGTCGAGTACATGAACATGACTCGCCGAGTTGACCTTTTACTGAGTGGACTCGTCGAGTCAGCCAGTGGACTCGGCGAGTTCATCAGTCAGAGGCCAGAAAATCAATTTTTTCAACTTTGAAAATTAATCCATGCATCAAATATAATAGAAAACAATCCTAGTCTCTAATACCACTGTTGGGTTTTTGTATACTACAACATCCTATGGTGAAAATACAACCCTAAATACTTTGGATCAATGTTTTCTCTAATTATACATGCATTATTGTTTCCAAAGCATTAAGCCTACAACTAGCATACTATTGACATAATTAACATAAAAATGAGTTATAGAGTTACCCCTTTGTTGTAGGTTGTAGTTTTGGCCTTTAAAACTTAGCACCCCAAGTGTGATGCCTCAAACGGTTCACAACACACCATTGAACAATTCGATGACTTGAGAGAGATTACTAGGCACCCAAATTGGTTATGAACTCCAAGAACACTTATTTTCTATGATTTTAGCCATGGGGTTATGTATATATATGTAGGAATCCAAGAGTCATGGGTAAACCCTAATCCATACACTTTGGGTTATGATCCATATTTCATGTGGGATAACTCTTCATGGAAACTTACATAAGCTTAGCCCATCATGGATCAATAGCCCAAACCATATATATATATATATATATATATATATATATATATATATATATATATATATATATATATATATATATATATATATATCATTGATTTACATAATTAGTCCCCGTTAATTTAATTAGTCTCTTTTGATCACTAAATTAATTCCAAATTAATTCTTGATCAATACTAATAAAATAATATGATTTCATATTAATATATTAGAACTTATAATATATTAATAAATCATAAATAACCTCTTACTCAAATATCCATCCACAAATTGTCCTGGTGATATGCAACCCGAAATGGTCCATGCTACTCTCGGGTCAAGTACATACCAATTATAGTTATGGGCTTAGACACCTAATCTAACATTCTTCGATACTTCCCACCACATTACCGCCTCAATATTGGCTAGATCAACCAAAATACCCTCTTGGTTGATGATGTGTCCCAAAAATTGCACCTCTCTCAACCAGAAATCACACTTTGAGAACTTGTCGTAAAGCCTTTCCGTCCTAAGTGTCTCCAATACCTCTCTCAGATGCTGCTCGTGCTGCTCCTTAGTCTTAGAATAGACCAAAATATCATTGATAAACACCATCACCGACCAATCCAACATCGGCCTACACACCCTGTTCATGAGATCCATGAATGATGTTGGAGCATTGGTTAGCCCGAATGGCATCACCACAAACTCGTAGTGCCCGTACCAAGTCCTAAAATCTGTCTTCGGTATATTCTCATCCCTAGTCCTCATCTGATGGTACCCCGACCAAATATCAATCTTGGAATAACAGTTTTTCATTGTTATCTTGTTCAACTCCCTATTAACGATACACATCCTGTGTGACCCGTCCTTCTTTCTAACGAACAGGATCGGTGCTCCCCATGGGGAACTACTCGGACGAATAAACCCTCGGTCTAGTAGCTCCTGAACCTGCGTGGATAACTCTTGCATCTCGGGCAGAGCTAGCCGGTACGGTGCCTTGGCTATCGGAGCGGCACCCGACACCAAATCAATGCGAAACTCCACTTGCCTCTCCGGAGGAACTCCAGATAACTCCTCAAGAAAGACATCCCGGAACTCCTGTACAACCGGTACACTGCCCAAATACGTCGAGGTCTCAACCCTCATATCCGAGATATATGCCAAAAATCTCGAACCACCCTGCTGAAGAAGTCTCCTAGCCCTCGCAGTTGAACAGAGGGTTGGCCCCTGTGAGGCCCTCTCTCCATGAATAACCAGTTCTCCCCCACTTGGGGTTCGAACTCTCACCAACTGGCGCTCGCAATCTATCATGGCCCCCAACCAGTCCATCCCGACGATCACTTTCAGCCCTCGCAACGGTATCAGGACTAAATCAACATGAAACCTCTCCCCAAGCACATTCAGGACACAGTCCTGATACACCCTCGTAGGACTCACGGTGCGGTCATCGGCAATCTTAACCTCAGGCGGGGAATCCAAGGACCCCGACGCATCCTGAAACTTCTTGCTAAGCGCAAGAGATCCAAACGATTGAGTAGCACCCGAGTCGAATAGAATGTGAGCCGACATACCATTGACCAAAAAGGTCCCTATACATGAGCAAAAATATACACATCAGCAATGCAAATCAATATAGAGTAGGAAGATAAAATACGTACCAACCACAACGTCTGGCGCTGCCCAAGCCTCCTCGGTGGTCAACCGAAATGTGTGGTTGTTCACCACTGGAGTATCCGCCTTGGCAGGGAGGCCATCGGTAATCCTCATTATGGCGGGCGCAGGCGCCGCCACCGCTCCTCCTCCTCCATGCAACCTCGGACAGTCAGCCTTTTTATGGCCAGTCTGGTTGCAATGGAAACAAATCAGGCCCTTCTTGGGGAAATCCCTGCTCACGTGGCCCGGCTAACCACACGTATAGCATATTGGGTCCGTCCCCCGGCAAGCTCCACCATGAGATCTCCCACACTTGGCACACCGGCCACGGTCCTACTGGTGCCTACTGGAAGAATCCGAGGTCTTAGGCTTTTTAATCTAGCCTACTGCTATATGTGTGTGCTCTGGTTTTCACTTGGTGCGGAACTCCAAGTCCATCTCCTACTTACGGGCCTTCTCCACTATCTCGTTCAGGGTTTTGCACCCTGTGAAGCTCACAGACTCTCAGATATCATCCCTCAGCATGGAATGATACCTCGTCCTCCTTATGTCCTCATCTGTAGCATACTGTGGGATCAACAATGCTCATTCTCAAAACTTTGTGGTGATCTCCGCCACAGTCTCGGTGGTCTGTTGGAGCCCCTGGAACTCCCTCACTAATCGTTGCACCTCAATAGGTTGTGCAAACTCCAGATCAAAGCGTCTGAAAAACTCTGCCCATGTCATCTCAGCCACACCAGCTGCTCCCACCTGGTAGTCACTTTTCCCCACTAGTCTCGGGCTCGATCCCTCAGCATACACGAGGCAAATCCCACCTTTGCCGCATCAGGGCAAGAACTCGTGTGTTGGGCGTTCTCCATGTCTGCCACCCAGAGTCGGCTAACTATGGGATCCCTGACCCCGAAGAACTCCGGTGCTCCACACGCCTTGAACTCCCGGAATGAGGGAGTTTGGGCCCCGACCTGGCCTGCAGCGATCTCGGCTCTGAATAACCTGAGCCTCTCCTCCATAATCTCCATCATCCCTTCCTTGACTGTCCCAAAAATCACTGGGGTAGCGTCAAGGATGCCCCTCGTAACCTCGGTTGCAATGAGCTCCTGCAGCCTCTCATCAATGGGCTCAGTAGCGTCGCATCATAATCCAAATATCAGTATCACATGCCTAACATATTGGGGAACCACTTACTTGAGATCGGCCGATCATGCGCATTGCACTCTCATTTTTTTCCATTTTAAGAAGTTTTTAACTTTTGATTTTTTAAAACAATTTTACCATTTCCTTAGTTTGAGTCCTGACACACCCGAGAGTGTGCCTAAATCCTTCAAACCAAGTCTCTGATACCAACTTGTAAGAACCCAATTTTTCCAAAGAAATTTTTCATTTTTAAATAATCAAAGCATTTCCAATAAACCACAAAATCTCAAGAACAAGTGTTCTCAAATTCATAACATCAACACTTTTATTTCAAGTATCAAAGTGCCCTGTGAAAATGCCTGAGAGAGTACATGCCACGCCATCAATCCTTGCCCTTGCTCCTAGGCTCAGAAGTTCCTAGAACAAACCAACAAACTGTAAGCTAATGCTTAGTGAATTCGCTGGAGCATACCCCACACAATCCACATAATCACATAATCCATATTAGCTATAAAAGCTACATAAACCATATAAACCATGCATACAACAAATAAGGATGCCATGGAAACCCTCCAAGGTCTTATACAAAATGCCACTGGAACCCCCACGTGGTCTTAACTACCCGACATGGGAACCTCCACATGGTCTTCCTGCCATGGGAACCCCCACATGGTCTTCACTAATTAAGAAAATACCATGCAAGCTAAACATGCAAATATGCAAGGAAGCCATGGAAACCCTCCAAGGTCTTACACCAAATGCCATGGGAACCCCCACAAGGTCTCAATCTATTTCCACGAGAACACCCCAGGGTCTTTCATGCAAATGTCATACCAGCATAACGCACAATCAATAAATAATCCATATATCATAAAATGGGTCGGCCTTGGTGCCTTAGACCCATTGGTACGGTGAGAAGACTCACCTCAAATACAACTGTAGCTGAATAGGTCCAAGCTCCGAGTATCAGCTCTGCCAACTCCCTAATCATAAACAACTCCTTAGTATACAATTCAACCCTTCAAATCCTTAAAAGTCCAACTTGGTCAACCATGGTCAAAGTCAACAGTCAACGGTCAAGGTCAACAGTACATGTTGACCCAACTCGTCAAGTTCCTTCAGTGTTCAGAAAACTGGGGAAAAACCCTAACCAACTCGCCGAGTTATCTTATCAACTCGCCGAGTTACTCGTCAAACCAAAAACAGGAAGAACCCGATCCAACTCACCGAGTTATCTTATCAACTCGCCGAGTTAACTCTACAGACCAAAATCGGGAAAACCCGATCCAACTCGTCGAGTTGTCAGGGCAACTCGTCAAGTTTTCCCTTGTCCTAACATAATCAGTCCTTCCAGTCGAATCCAAAGCCCCAAACTACAGATTCGGTCCTTTAGGACTGCAATACCACGTAAAGTTGCAAACTTTACGTGCATGCAAGGCCTCAAGAGGCTAAAACGCTAAAACCAAGTCTCATATAAGGCTTAGGGCATAGAGAAGGGCCTAGACTAGATAAAGTGAGCCACTTTCTATCCATGAATACCTAGAGGTGTCTAGATCTGGAACCATATCCTCATAACACGTCTAAATCCAAGTATGACACCATTTTTCACCAAAAGTGACCATATACGTCCCTAAGATGAGATCTAAGCAAATAGAGATCAAGATAACAACTTTTTACCTCCAAAAGGATGCTAACACCAGGTAGATGTTGGATCTAAGGCCCTCTCCTCACTTCAATGTCTTCAATCTTCAAGTTTCCTTCCAAAAAGCACAAGTTTCACTCTCCACAGCTCACACACACTCATGAAGGCACTAAAGCACGGCTAGGGTTTCTCTATGGACAGTTAGGACAATGAGGGATGCCACAAATGGTCCATAAGTTCCTTAAATAGGGTACAAATCCCTGAAAATTAGGGTTTTCCATTACAGTGTCTACTCGTCGAGTTGGGGCCTTCCAACTCGTTGAGTAGACGCTAAGTCCCATGTCCAATATCGATCTCTACTCGTCGAGTTGGGCTCCCAACTCGTCAAGTCCCAGTGAAAAACCTAAAAAAACTTGAAAAATAAATGATACCTGGAACAGGCATTACATCAGCTGACTTTGGCATGGGAATAGCTCATCCACGCCTTAGGTGTCATAAGTCTCGTGTGATACAGCTCTAAATGATACTGGAAAAAGCTTCTTGGAATCGCCTAGAATTGGACTTCAAAAATATAAACAATGCCCGCCTCGTATGGAATCAAATCGAAGACTCAAATGAAAATTCACTGAGCAACTCGCCGAGTTGTAAGGGAAGAACTCGTCGTGTTGGATCGTAACCTGGGCAGAAGTCGCATTTTTTCACTAGAACTCGTCGAGTTGGTGTTATGCACTCGACGAGTTGAAGGCCATGATTTTTATTCTTTCTGCTTTAGATCCAATTATTTTGGTCAAAGAGGTTATTACACCTCTTCATATCTTCAGTAACATGACCTCTTCTAACAAATATACTCGTCGGACTCGAAGTATCGCTCAAAGTCTTCAAATCTTCTCGTAAACGATTCGACCCCTGACTTTAATTCCCTCACGCTTTAACTAATCGATCTACTCTCACCCTAAATTCTGCAAGATCAAAAACATAAAACTACTTAATAACAAGGAAAAACAACCATTAAACTTAAAATTCCTAAATTATCCCTAATTACCAGAAATTCCAAACAAACATAAAAACACACAAAGCAAATAAGAAATTGTCTCAAACACTTCAACACAAACAAAATCAAAAGGATAATCAATAATCTTCTTCCTTTCCTCTAGCTCCACTACCTCCCTCACCTCCTTGTCTTGCTCGTTAAAGGTCCCCCCAAATCAGAATATACGGATATGGAGGATGCGAATCGGACATTGCATATGCATTTGACTCATCATGAACTCCAAGGTCATATTAAGGTGATTCACACGAGTAACCAAAATATTTTGAAATTGCCTGATGGTTAAGTTGTAAGGGTCCATAGGCAACTCATCCTCAATGGGAATCATCGGTGGGTCCTCGTGTACGTGTACGGGTCGAGGCCGAACTCTTCTTCCCAGTCCCTCCGATAACAACATTTCATCTTCCTCGGGAATAGAAAAAATTCCCTCCATCATTTTCTTCTACAATTCTAGCCCTCTTGTAGAGAGTAGTGCTAAATGGCTTTGTTTGCCTCATGGTGAGAAAATTCTTGGCCCCTCTCTCAAAAATCCCGTATGACCTTGCCAACTTTGTTACAAACATTCCCCCACAAATCCTTGATGTCTTTTTATCCTTGACTCCTCCTTCCACCAAATACTTTGCTAAGCAATAAGGAATGTTGCAAAAGGTGTTTGGTGTTATAATGCTCCACATGAAAAATAGATCAAGGTTTGAAACCTTTTCGTCGTCCTTCCTCATGTTGATGGAACATGACATGAATCTGTGGATAAGCCTGTGGATCGGTGACCGGATCTAACCTTCTTGTGCTGCTAATGGAATATAAACTCCATTGGCAATTGTAATCCACCAATTTGCACTATTGACCCTGTCTGGAAACTGCCTGTGACAATGATCTAGAAATACACCAAAACCTTCCGTCATTGCCTCTGATTGGTTGTACAAGTCCATTCTCGAAGCTAGTTCAGCCATGTTGCATTCTCTATACTCTCCCCCAAGACAAAGAGTGAAACTATTAGCATCAAAATAATCATCACCACCCCGAAATCTAACCATAGCATAGAACTCGAAGCACAACTCTCTGTAAACTGGCTCTTGAATCTGAAACAATCTTCTCCATGCAGTGCATGTAACCCTCACCCCTTCATTCACAAATACTTTTGTTAGGTATGCATTCATTTCTTCCACTAGCCCAACCTCCTCTAACCATGTCCAGTTCAATTCGTTTGCAATATAGAAATCCTTTGTTTTCAACTGCTCTAGCTTATTTCTCCATTCAACCATAGTTCTTTGTGAAACAACTTGTGGAAAATTATACCAAGGAAAGTCCCCTTGGTCTCTAGGCATTTGTAGTCCTCTGCCACCTCTCCTCATTTTTCTGCACAATAAACAACATCGGAGACAAACAAACACCAAAGGAAGTCAAAAATAAAATTTTAAGTAAAACCGTGCAGTCTGAACAACAAACTCATCGAGTTGTATGAACAACTCGATGAGTTCGATGAAGGTTTCGAGAAATCTATCCTGAATCAAACCGATATGACCAAACCAACTTAAACTCACTTCAGGGGTTTGTATAGGATACTAAATCATGCATTAAATCACAAGAAAAACCAGTTTAAACAAACGAATTTTATCAAAATCGAAACCCTAGAGTTTATGTCAAGGTTACAAATCGGTTTTTTCAACTAAATCAAACACCAAACTCTTAAAAATCTGAACTTTAAGATTGTTTACTCGAGTAATACCGAAAGAGTTGAAAGATTGTTCTTAGGAGAAAAACCTCGGCGAGTTTGGGTGCAATAGGTGAAAAATTGTCGACTTTTGCCTTTAAGGGTTAAAAACCCTTATTTGACTGAGTTTAAAAATCATTTATTTTCTGTAATAAAGGGCAACTCATCAAGTTGGGACACCAACTCGCCGTGTTGGAACAGTTTCTGAGCAAAAATCACGAAATATCTCCTAAACTCGTCGAGTGCACATATCGAAATCACCGAGTTGAAGGCTCTGATAAAAAAAATTTAAGTTTTTTTTTTCATAAAAATTAATTCACCACACCCCACACTCAAAACTTGCTTGCCCTCAAGCAACATTTTAAAATATTTGAAGACAAAGATTGAAAATCCTAACAAAACACAAATAAATAAAGGAACTAAAAGACAAAAATGAAAAGAAAGAAAAAGGAAAAGAAAGCAAACTCAAACAATAGGTTGCCTCCCGCAAGCGCTTCTGTTTGAGGAGTCTTTAGTTGGACTCCTTCCCGTTCTACGTTGTGGCGGATTTGAACGGAACTACCCTCTTCACCCTTTTCTCTTTCCATCTTCTTTTCTAAGCTTGAACTTTCCTTTTGTATGCCTTTTTCGAGTCTTTTTTTTTCTTCTTAGTGGCATTTTCTTCATATTTACGCTTTGTTCCTTTGCCTCTTCTAATAAACTTTGTCTTCTCTTGTTGTCCCACCGTTTTCACTTGCATCTTGTCTATCTTGATTTCCTTTTAATTAACCCCCTCATCGTCACTTGAAATTAAAATTTATTCCTCACTTTCTTCATATATTTGAGAATCGGGTGGTTGAAAAGTGAAAACTTCAGAAGTGGTAGAAACTAAGGCGCAAGGCTTGTTTCACTTTACCCTCCTTTCTCGACGCTTCTCCCAAATTCTACATTCTTCATACATATTTGTTGACTAAATGTCTTCCATTTCCTGGTCAATTGTGCGCAAGCCAATGGAAGAGTTAGTGTCCTTATTGTTTATGTCATTCCAAACCATGGTAGTCTTTTGCTTCTTCAAACTCTCCGTCTTGTTGGCATCACCATGGCGTGTTTCTTTTGCAGAGCTTCTTGTATCTTCTTCACCTATACTTCCTTCAATTATTTTATCCAACTCTTGTAGGTCCCTTTGAGCATCAAAGTCCTCTTCTAAATAGAACGTGAAGTCGTTTGATTTGTTTTCTTTCCAGTCTGCTAGTTCCTTTTCTAACAATTCATCAATCATACCTACCGAAGAAATATCATCATCACTAAAAATTGAATGCTTTACCGCTTGATCGACTCCAAATGTGACCGAATCATCCCCCACTCGGAGAGTTAGTTTGGGCTCTCGCAGATCTACTATAGCACAGGTGGTGTTTAGAAACGGTCTCCCAAGAATAATCGGGACTTGATGGTCCTCTTCCATATCTAAGATTATAAAATCAACAGGGAACACTAATTTATCAACCTTGACTAGAAGATCTTCGCATATTCCCCTTGGATATGTCACCTTCTTGTTAGCTAGATGGATTTCCATATGAATGGGTTTTGGTTCTGGAAGGTTTAACTTCTTGAAGAATGAATATGGCATAATATTTACACTAGCTCCCGAGTCAGCCAATGCCTAACATGTAGCCAAATTCCCGAATTGACATGGAAAAGTTAAGCTCCCCGGGTCCACCATCTTCTTCGGTAGTTTGTTCATCATAGCAGCTAAACAATTTTCGTTTAAAATAACTTCCGATACTCCCTCCATCTTCCTTCTATTAGTGAGGAGTTCTTTGAGGAATCTTTTATACTTTGGCATTTTAGCTATTGCCTCAATAAACGGAATGTTAACTTGGAGGGCCTTGATGTGCTCTAGAAACTTCTTATACTCTTCATCTTGTCTATCTTGTATAGTTCAGCCTGGGAGTGGCAAGGGAGGCTGGTATGGTTTTAATGGAGGGTTCTTTTTCTCATCAGATGTAAAACTCGTCGAGTTCCTTTCCTGAACTCGCCGAGTTTTGTCGTCCGTTTGCGATTCACGGATTTCTTTTCTTTTTTCCTGCACCACGCTTGGATCTTCGTTCTTGATTGGTGTCATAGGAGTGAAAATCTTCCCAAATCTTGTTGTTATTGAATTTACATGAGCCACTCTCTGGTTTTGCTTGGTATTGTTTGGGAGTGCGCCCGGTGACCGCTCATTGATTTGCCTTGCAAGTTGCCCTAGTTTCTTCTCAATATTTAGGATCGAAGCTTGCTAATTCCTCATCAATGCTTTCTGCTATTTCATCATTGCTTGCTGCTCTCGTATCGCCACATCGGTTTCATTGTGTCTCTTCTCGGATACGGAGGCAAATCGTGTAAGCATATCTTCAAAATCCATCTTCTTTTCTTGAACCGACTCTTCTTTTTGATAAAACCCTCATGTATTTTGCCTATCTTTTTCCTCCTTAGCTTTCTTATATTGATCATATGGTATCCATTACTTTTTAGGTTTTCGCCAATCTTCATCATATCTATCCCCGCTTAAATAACACACTTGAGCTTTTCGGTTTCCGTTCTCGTCTAAGTCACAATCTTTGGTAAGGTGAGGCCCGCTACAGTTATCACATCCTACCTGGATGACGTGGATGGACTGGTCCATCTTTGTCATCCTATGATCCATGCTCTCTAACTTAGCCATCATTTCCGCCATATCATCCGAAACAGAATTTACTCTTCCTCGAGTTGAGTCATGTCTCGGGTTATGATTTTCTCTTGAGTGTTTAGAGAACTCTTTAATCAACTCTTATATCACCGGGGGTGCCTTCTTCGTGAGTGATCCTTGGGAGTCAAGTAACTTCCTAGTTGTAAAATTTACTCCATCATAAAAGAAGGAGACTTCTTGTTGAAAGTTTAGGTCATTTTGAGGGCAGTTCCTCAACAAGCCTTTGTATCTTTCCCACGCATCATAGAGTGATTCTCCTCCCATTTGTTCAAAGTTGGCAATCGCCTTCTTCAATTTTGCTACTTTGGATGGCGGGCAGAACTGACCTATGAATTCTTCACGCATCTTTTGCCATGTCGTTTTGGATCCTGGAGGTAGTGATTTTAGCCAATCTTTTGCGGCTCCCTTGAACGTAACTGGTAGCATCCAAAGTAGAACAGTCTCGTGAGGCACATTTGGTATGTTAAAGTAGTTGAATATGTCGTTGACCTCGTCGATATGTTTGTATGTGTCTTTGTGATCCTTCCCATACAATGGAATGTCCTTCAGTTAAGCGAGTGTGTGACCTTTCAGCTCGAAATTAGTTGTTGCAGGAATTACGGGTTACACGAATCCTGGCCCGGTATCATCACGCATCCTCCTTTTGTATTCGCCCATGGCTATGTCTGCAATGTTTGCCATTTCTTCTTCTGGCTCGGGTTCACTATCTTCTTCAAATTCGGGTGTTTCTGGTTTGTAATCTGACACCTTCTCGTCTTGAATTTTCTCTTTACTACTGATTCCCCGATTACTTTGTCCTTCTTTTTGAGAATAATCGATTCCGGATCTTCCACAGGTGGTACTAATGTAGAACTAGAGTTCCTGGTCATAAACTTCCTGAAACAAAACAAAAATCACGCGTAAAATGAACATAAACGAAGAAAAAACGAAACTGGAAACGTGACTCAACTCATCGAGTTCAAGTATGCACTCGACGAGTTCAACGCAAAAACAGAAAAAAAAAAATTGATAACGAAAATTTAAACAGAAAAACTAGTAACTTTATGCGAGATAAATCTCACACAAAGGATCGATAACACTAGCAAATTAAATTAACTATTTAAAACTGTTCCCCGGCAACGGCGTCAAAAAAACATGATACTTGTGGAATGTACTAGTTTTAATCCTACTAACTTAAACATAAAAACAAACACACGGAAGGCAATGTACCTATCGATTAGCAGTTTAGTTCAGGCAAGTAGGGTATCAAACACAGGGAACGGTAAACAATTAACATTAATACTAATCTTATCTAAATAAAACAATTATTAAAAAGGGGTTTTTCTCTAGTTTTGCAAGACGTGAAACTTAAATAACTTGAATACTTTAGCAAAAGCAACTAACAACTAAAGAGTAACAAAATACAACTAAATTCAATAAGATAAAAGAGATTTTCGTTTAGATTCGATTTACTTATTCCTATGGTTGATTCATGGCAAGTGCAATGGATTGATATATCATTGGTTACCGATGTCTAATATGATTAGGTTCATGGCCACTATTACTAATCCTTTAGCAAACAAATTAATTCAAACAATGATCATGTGATTAAACTAACAAGTTTCCTAGTGTTCAGTTCGAATCAAGTAAGACTTGTAATAATAGTTAATTAAATTGGTTGGTTCAATTAACTCATATGTGGTTGGTCATCACACATACTCACACATTAACTTACTTATTTTCTAGTTAATCCTAGGTTATGTTCACAACACTAGGCATACAATCTTGTTTTCATAAAACTATAAGATTCAAGTAATTAAGCAGATGTTCATACAACTCAATCAACTTAGTCATTAACAGAAAATAATTATCATTAACACATAAGGATCTTTCAACAAGCTTAACAAGATAAATAACTAAATCAATATAATCCAAAGCCACCAATCAAACCATATTCACAAGGTCATATAGTCCAAACGAAAGTATGGAGTTTTAGTCCATAACTTCAGCAAATAACATCATAAAAACGAAATTCAATGTTGCAAACATGATTCACACAAAGAATTAAGAGAAAAGTAATGGTTAATTGCCTTTGATCTCTTCAAAAGTAGCCTCTAGTTGAATTATGAGTTCCAAAGCTTCTTGAGAATGTCTCTGGTCTCCAACAGCCTCTAAAAGTCTTCAGCCAACATTAGGGTTTCGAGTGAAAACGATCTATATATAGATTCCGAAAAACAGCAAAACTCGTCGAGTTTTATGACCCAACTCGCCGAGTTTTTTACATAATGTAACATCCTATTCCGAATCGATTCTTCGTCTGAGGATGTGGCCCAAAGATCGATCATCATAAGGATTAGGACTTTTGAAAAGGTAAAATCTAGGCCCATTTCGGTGCGGGTAATATATTAGAAGTGATCCGGGTGTCCGATTCGTGTTTTGGAGTCTAGGGGTATTTCGGTGAAGTGGCAGTTCGGGCATTTGTGGAAAATGGTATTTTGTTCCGAAGTTCTTAAGGAAGGTATGAGTTGATAAAAGTGTACAGCTTCTCGTCACCTTTCTGTGGATATAAGGATCGTCGGAATCGGGCTTATAACGAAGAAGTTATGGCCTTTGGAAGTTTTATGGTTTTTCAGGCTTAGCCGAGTACACGGGGCATACACAAAGAGTACGCGGGGCGTACTAGTGAAGAAGGAAGTACATTGGGTGTACTGGACCAGGATGGTTGCGAATGTTCTTCGGGGTACATTGGGCATACCAGAATTATGTTGGGCGTACGCCAGTCAGATCAGAACCCTATTTTAGGGTCTTGTACCATATTTAAGCTCCTTATCTCATAACCTAACCCTAGTATCTTCAGCCTCCACCCTCTAAAACCCTAGAAATTGTCATATACCATTCATGGTCGCATTTTGAGCTTATGGAGTCCATTTTTGGAGTGTTTGGCCCATTTTCAAGAAGATGGTGTTTGTTGCAAAGATGGGAATCAAGGAGGAGCTTATGGATCTAGCTTTTGCGACTCATTCTCAGCTTGATGAAGGTATAAACCTTTGAACTTGATCATTCATCTCTTAGATCTACCATTTGTGAGTTTTTGTTCATTTTCGTCCCAAGTATGAGATCTAGTTGTCTTGATTTCATTCCAGGAGCTTTAAGTTGCCCCTCTTAGTGTTTCTGAGGTTCAAGGTCCATAAAGTTGGCACCTTTAGAGTTTAAGACCATCTATGTTGGATTTTGAACCGTTTCCATGAAAGTATGATGCTATTTGGTCTTATTGGGGGCATGCAAAGTCACCAAGTCAGTGACTTTATGGGTTTAGACATTATGTGGGACTCAGATCTGTGGTTTGGATTTATGACTTAAACCATTAAGTGCTTAATGGCAGAAGTGAGGCTAGAGGGTAGTACGTTGGGCGTACAAGCCAGTACGCCCATCATACAATCCATTAAGCGAGTACGCGATCGTACTCAGCCAGGTTGGGTTTCAGACTTTGGGCTTCGGGTTTGGGCCATTCATGGGCCTTTATGGATCTTATGGTTTTGGACTTTGTGTTTTGCGTCCTGTTGGGCCATCCGGTTTTGGGGTTGACATTTATTTATGGAGTCCCATTATGGTTTTGAGCCCAAAATTGGAAAATTGGGCCATAGATTTGGTCTTAGGGAATTTTTGGTAATTGGGCCTTGTGGACTATTGGGTTTGGGCCCAATTTGGAAATTAGGTCATTGACGGATTTATGGACATTATAGTGTTGGGATTTTGTTTTGGGTTTGGGCCTTAGTTTTGGATTAGAATAGGCCAGGGGCAGAATGATCTGTTTACCCCATGCATGGATTAACGATTATGGATGGGACCCAATTGCTAATTGGGTATATTGTTTGGTAATGACAGCTCGGGAAGCTGGCGGGGCAGCAGCTAAAGAATTCATGCGGGAAGCTTTTGCAGTGCGAGGTGAGTCTTCTCACCACACTAATGGGTCCAAGGCACCAAGGCCGGCCCATTTTATGATAAATGGAACACTTGTTGTGTAGAGATATGTGGTATACTTGTTGTAGATATATGTGGTATGATAGTTAGATATGATTGGTAATATGCTAGCTATATATATATATATATATATATATATATATATATATATATATATATATATATATATATATATATATATATATATATATATATATATATACATGAGATATTTGTAGGGAAAGACCATGGGGGAAGCCCATGTCACTTGGATGTAAGACCATGTAAGGGAGCCCATGGCACTTAGGTGTAAGACCATGTGGGGGAGCCCATGGCGTCCTTATGCAGGGATATGTGGTAGAGATAGCTTATATAGCTAATGTTATATGGTAGAGATAGTTTTGTGGCTAATATGATATGTGGTATGTGGTAGAGATAGCTTTTACAACTAATGTGTTATATGGTATGTGGTAGAGATAGCTTTTACAGCTAATGTGTTATATGTTATGTGGTAGAGATAACTTTTATAGCTAATATGATATATGGTATGCGGTAGAGATAGCTTTTATAGCTAATATGATATGTGTGATGTGGATTGTGTGTGGGGTCTGCTCTGGGGGACTCACTAAGCTTCGTGCTTACAGTTTATAGTTTTGGTTTCAGGTATCATCGATTTTGAAAAGAAGGGCCCGGATTTATCGCAGTGCACACACCTATGATTTCCACAATGAATGATTTTGGGATGAACTCTGATAAACGTTTTACTTAATGATGATTGAAATGTTTGAAATAAATGGTATCAATGTTTTAGATATATTAAAAATGAAAAATATTACCCTTGATTTTTTGGTCGTTACAAGTTGGTATCAGAGCCTTGGTTTGAGGGATTCAAACATACTTTCGGGTGTGTCTGAACTCAGATTGAGGATCTGTAAAGCTTTCAAAAGAAAAATGTTTTAAGTAAAGAATTTCTAAGACAAGAAAGGGTGTGGTGCATGCAATCAGCCGAGCTCAAGTAAGTTTCCCCATAATACCCATATATGTATCTAATATGATTTGATTTATGAATCTGAGAATTACATGCTAGTTAAGGCTAGGAGAGATGCCTTTATATTATATATGAGTTGGTAGACTTGCATGATAGTGTTGAGTAGTCAGCGGTAGATTGACCTGATATGGTATGCCATGCTAGAATGAGAATGATTATTGGTATTGGTAACTGCTACTTGTATGTTTTTTAAATTGTATACGGTTAGGGTCTTATAGCCTTAGATTAATTGATTTGGCCTTATTTCCTGTTCCTCGTATGGTTGTGAACTGAGGGTAGAGTCTATTATTTGACAGTCTATTGGATCTTGTTCCGTGTATAATTTGCATGCATAAGGCAGCCGGAAGTGAGGATGGATGGATGTGGATAGCAGATGTTACGATATGTGGGATGAATGTTCTATGATAGTCTGTTGGATCGGAGTGATACTGCACGAATGCTGCTTGCTTTGTGCTTTGTGGAACTCTTAAGTGATGGGAGTCGGCCACTAAGTGGATATGACGATATCTAGGAGGTGGATGGTTGGCATCATGGGGAGTTGTTCAGCAGCTGATGACAGGGCGAGGTCGGGAACCTAGGAAAGCCTAGGATATGCTCCAGCGAGTTAGTGGGGCGGTTCGGTGAGATTGGGAACCTAGGGGAGCCTAGGAGTTGCTTTGGTGGGTATTGTGTCGTTGTTTAGTAGAGATTTGGTGCACCAGTGGAGTAGGTGACTTAGAGGATTCGGGAGGATTGTTGAGGAAAGTATGGATAGGTGTGGAAGGTAGTATGGGGACGTACTACTGAAAGCATAGGATCCATACTCGAATCAGTGAGATTCTTGGAAGATCTAAGAAGCTTATGGGAAGGAGAATGCTTGGTTATGTTCTGATTGTGAGGATAGCTGCTTTGCCAGATGAGGATGAGCACACATGAGGAAGGACCAAGGTTTGGTCCTGGCTCCGGTGGTGAGCCAGTTAGTGGAAGGACTGCCAGGGTTTTGAGTTCGCCTTAGATCTCTTATATTAGGAGACAAGGATTGTGCGATCTATTGCACATCCAGGATTGGAGACCAAGTCTCAGGGATAGTTTGTAGCCCGGTTAGAGCAGAGATTGCTCCAGCTATTGCAGTGTAGCCGTGACGATTGAGCTAGTGAGTGGGTTAGTGTGCGAGAACCTGAATGCTATGGGTCCCGGAGCTCGAGAGCGGAAGATCGATTTGGAGTACCTCGAGTAGAGAGATTCAGGTCATGTGAATTTAGTGGGGGATCTCGGGAAGAGATCAAAGAATTTGGATTAGCTTTTGAGAGGCCAGCAAGGCCGGACTCGGTGTAGTGCTTGCGGGAAATCGCACGTGGGAGTTTTTCGTTTCAAGGTTTTAGTAAGTGTATCTCTGGGTTTGTTTCCCTGCTTGTGTTTGGGTTGTACCTTCAAGAAGAGTTATATGCCATCTGCATGCCATGAATTTGGGTGGAATAGTACGGGGTCATCTCCCGGTATATCGCGGATTTTCCAGTATTAGAGTGTCATTTTGAGTATGGTCGGGGTTGGTTCAAGGGTTTGTACGAGGGAATTATGACTAGGTTTCAGTAACCTTAGCGATTATGTTTGGAAAGGCTTTCGGGGTTGTCAAAGGAAGAGAGGGTTGTTGCTGAAGTTTTGATTGGAGCATCCGACCTTTGGACTCCGAGATCGGAGTGTGATATCAGTTTGAGCAGCTAGGTGTTGGATTAGTGTCTAAGTCCACAACTATAATTGGTATGTACTTAACCCGATTGGCATGGTCCATTTGGGTTGCATGGCATCATGCATTTGGATAGACTAAAATGAGAGAAATAACACTTAAGGTTTGTTAATATATTATAAGTTCTAATATATTAATAAGATTATTTAATTAGTATTGATCAAGAATTAATTTGGAATTAATTAAGTGATCAAAAGGAGACTAATTAAATATATGGGTTGATTATATAAATCATCCATACTTGTATAGTGGGCTAATGCTCCATGGATTATCAAGTTGGGCTAAAACCCATAGGATGCTCCATGGATGCTCCATGGTGTTTTTTGTACCCATGGATCATGGAAATGAAAGGCCATGACAATTAGGGTTTACATGGTGTAACCCTAATTGTGACACACTATATAAGCATCTTATTCTTGTCAAAATCGGCCACCATGAGAGACTATGAAGGAATGGTGAGGGCTAGCCGATTTCATGAAGTGTTCATTTCCCTCTAAGTTATTCCAAGTGCATTTGATGTTGTGTGAACCATTTGAGGTGTCACACTTGGGGCACTAGGCTCTTAAGCTTCATGGAATCAAGATACATCAAAAGGTATGTCTTTTAACTTGCTATATTACATATGACTCAATGTTTTGTATGCTAGTTAGGGTAATACCTTGGAATATTCATATTTGCATGTATAATAGAGAAAACATAGATCCAAGGTATTTAGGGTTGCATGTACACTTAAGAGTGTTAGAATGCTCAAAACCCAACAGTGGTATCAGAGCCTAGGCTTGTTTGTTGGAATAGTGTCCAAGGTCATTAACTATTGGTAATATTTCTAATAATAGCAGGGTGCTTTTGGGTTGCCCTCAAGACCTAAATTGAGTAGAATAAATAACGGAGAAATTGGTTTATTAATTATTATGGTTAATAATTAATTAGAAACTAATTGGAAATATATTTTGGAAATATATTTTGGGAATTAATTAACAGTTTAATTAATTAAAGGGTTGAATGTTCATTAATCGATAGTTGGTTAATCAGGAATGTTCCAGAACCTTTATGGGATTAGGGTTGGATGAAAATCACTCCATCCCACATGGGAAAGGAGTGAAATTTCGTGGTTATGCCTCCATCCCACATGGGAAGGAGTACTAAACCCTAGGAGGCATCCAAGGCTATAAATAGGGCCTTAGGGATTTCATTCCTCCTTGCACCTTGGCTTGAAGTATTCACCAACCTTTCTTCCTCCCCCTCTTAGGGACGATTTCTAACCCCTTTGGGTTTGTGAAATTGACCCTTCTCCTAGTTATTTTTATTCCACTCTTTGGTGTCATTGGGTGTGATACCATTAGAGGGATTCTGGTTTGGATCCTTTCATCCAAACAACGTCATGGAGGTTCAAGATCTCAAGCATGGAGATCAAGGGCTATATAAGAGGTATGTTTTCTTATTTATGTTTTAATTTTACAGGGTTGATGTAATTAGCATGAAGCCATAGATCCATAGGATGCATGTACACTTAGGTATATCGTTGTTTCGATTTTTCCGCTGCCTAGTTTTAAAGTGTATTTGATGCATAGAAAACCCAACAGTGGTATCAAAGCTATTGGTTCATGGTTACTTTCACCCTAGATCCATGTTTTCTGTAAAAAAATTGTTTGGAATTGAATGATGAAAGAATAATTGAAAATTTTGTAATGTGTTGAAACCCTAGTCGTAGCTCACGACGTGAACTAAGAGTTCACAACGTGAACTTAGCAGATTCTGTAACACCAGTCAAATTCAGGTCAAAAATGATATGTTCAAAAAGCTCAGTTTGAGTATACTAAGTGGTAGATATCGTAACAAGGTTTCCAAAAATATAAAGAACACTAAAATCCGAGTTATAACGAAGAAGTTATGACCAATCGAAGATCCGCGACAATACCGGTAAAACACTGTTAAGCATAAAATACGAAATTCCAATAAAATACTTTTTGGCCTTAGGTATCTAAATGAAAGTCGTAGATATCCCAAAACCGTAAACATACATAAAAAGAGCGCCCAAATCTGACTTCGTATGAGGAAGTTATGATATTTCGAAGTTTCGGACATAGCGGTAGACAGCTAAAAACTCGAAATAGAGATCGAGCGACTTTTAGCTAACGCGACCTAAACGAGAATCGAAGATCTCGTCAATGGTAATACAACAGTAAAAAGACTAACAAAAACGGGCATCGGATGAAGAAGTTATGGATTTTTAACGGACTTTTCCAGTCCCGGCCTGTTAAAAATATATTATTAAGAATAAATTCGGATTTAGCCGACGAAGTCTAAACGAGAGTTGTAGAGTATATTTCCACCTACGCGTGGATATAAAGAACATCAAAAACGGAGCTCGTACGCGAAAGTTATGCATTTTACAAGATCGAGGCACAAAATCTGAGGCAGGTCTGAGGGAACGCTCTGCGTTCCCCCATGGAACGCCCTGCGTTCGGGGCACAGAGCCAGTCCCATCCGTCTATCGAGTAAAGAGTACGTAAGCCATGACGACTCAGGGGAACGCCCTGCGTTCCCAATGGGAACGCCCTGCGTTCGTGAGTGCCCCCAACACTATAAAAGGGAGGTTAGGGCTCCGGGTTTGGTTGTCATTCTCTCACCATTTCCTCCACCGACACCTCTCGAGTCCCTCTAAGATTACCTGGAAGCCCCAGTATTATCCCTAGCACACAACGCAAGTCCCGACGCTCCCAAGATTTCCGAGATTCCCGAGAAATTAGCTTCTTCCAGTCGAAGTTCTGCTCGATTATTGTCTCAACTTCTTCAAGCTACCACTTCAACCAAGTGAGTTCATACCCCTATCACTACGTTTTCAAATGCGTTTTAAATGATTTTAAACACTTTTAAGGGGGGGAATACAAGTAATCACACGACTAAAACCGTGTGATACACCAAACTTTTGCTATACTTTTCATGCTATTGTTATAACTATCATAGGAAGTTATTAACATAC
Source organism: Lactuca virosa (assembly GCF_052849685.1). Lineage (NCBI taxonomy): Eukaryota > Viridiplantae > Streptophyta > Magnoliopsida > Asterales > Asteraceae > Lactuca > Lactuca virosa. The sequence continues at coordinate 105,531,039 of NC_136430.1, read as the reverse complement.
AAAACATCTCACAATGCAACTTTACTCTATTAAGATACATTATGTTTTATAAATAGAAATATGTTTTATTTGCAAACATGCATATTACATCAAATCGAGGGTAACCATTTCAACTATAACACTATGTATTTTAAAAGTAAATACAACTCATTATTATGCCTTTGTTCATACTATAGAAAGGGTAATCATTTCATACAAAAGCTCATTTTAATGAATACGTGACTTAATTGAGAATCTGTGAGTCATTCATCTTCACTATACCTAACAAGATACCACTAGAAAACCCTGTTTTATAACCAGAGTCTCTCGTCTGGAGAACGTGATAAATATGTATAGATCTATACGGGACTGATGATCCTGCACCCTGACTGTTAGCTACAGTCCGCGGGGTGACAAGTGTCATTTCATTTCGACACCTGAAGAACGTCGCGCACGCAAACCCATCATAGTATGGTTATGAAAACTCACTGGATAGACAGTTATTATGGTATTATGCTTTCACGGGAAAAGTGATATTATAATTAATTTCACATACAAATGCAAGCTTCTCATAGTTTTGTTTTATAATAAGACTATACATCATTATTTTAAGCATGACATATTTGCTTACATTCATGGTCTTGGTTCATTTAAGACTGCTCCTCACCTTCAGGAAAATATAGGATTTTTCTGGTTCAATACATTCAGTTCATACACATAACAACTCATGACTCATTTTGTAAGAAAATATCGGATTTTCTGGAAAACATACACGAACTTTCGAATGGCATACATTTACTCAAATCACTACTTATGAACTCACCAACTTTAATCTTGACACTTTTTCTTTGAAATAACTTGTATTCTCAGGAAATCGCTAAACCAGGTTAGCAACTACTTTTGAAGATTAACGCTCTGGTGTTAATATCATCTTTTGGAATTCATCATACTGTATTTGACTTTTAAACATGTAATAGATACAATCATGTAAACTTTTCAAATATATGTTATGGTGGTGTGTACTTTCTTTACTATTCAATTGTTATGATATTGTACATGACGTCCTCCGCCCCCGAACGTTTCCGTCGTTCTGGTTTGGGGGTGTGACAGATTCGGGATTTTCGAATTTTCCTTTAATTTTCAAATATGAAGCTTTGATAAACATGGATAAATACCTAATTTAAAATGTTTTTGAATCTGGAAAATTAATAAATATTATTTAAATGTGTTTATTTAAATTTGAATATTTATTTGGTAATTGATAAATATTATTTAAATATGTTTACTTGAATTTGGATATTTATCTATTATTTAAATAGTGAATTTAATATTTAAGATTATTTGTAATAGAGAATTATAAATTTGAATATTAACCCCTCATGATTTATTAATTGTTACATTGCGTCCTCGCAATTAATTAGAATTAATAATAGACAACTAAATTTAAATAGTTTTAAATTCACCCCTTGTATTTATATATATTAGAATTGTGTTTATTATATGTATAAGAAAGTTACAACATGCGCCCTCGCGTGTTTAAATGTTGACATTGTCAGTCTTACCTCGACTAAGCTCACCCGTTCTAATGTAGGGGTTTAAGGAGGTCTCTTTGATTCCTAATGAGGTCGGTTTTTAATATGCTTTGTGCTTACCACCCTCACCGCCCAATTGCATTTTGAGAATGGAGTTACCGAAAGGGTTTGATAGTGATAATGGTCAATCTAAAAGTATTCTAAATACAAGTATAAAACAAAATCCCGTTTTATTAATAGAATGTGAGTTTATATTATCCATGAAAATTGCACATTCTCTTTATATTCTGTTGGTGGAGCTCGTGTGGTTAACCGGCACATCAATCTAGGGTATAGTTGAGAATGATATGGAACTCGCGAATCTCAAGCGTAACTTGAGCCGGGGACCATGCGATTTTGTATGGTTAATTCTCAATCTATTTAATGTGAATCTTATATTATCCATAAAAGTTGCACATTCTCTTTATAACTTGTTGATGGAGCTCACGTGGTTAACCGGCACGTCAATTTGAGAGTATAGGTAGAGAATGATGTGGAACTCGCAAATCTCAAGCGTAACTTGAGCCGGGGACCACGCGATTTTGTATGGTCGATTCACCATCTGTTCAGTGATCCGCGGCGACCCAGTCATTGAATTTGAGATGAACATAATCCGAGATTAACATGCCATTGATAGTCAATGAATCTCAAAGATCTAGGAATTTCGTGGTGATCGAAATTGGCAAAGGGCTTTGCCTACCTAAATAACTTTATGGTGTGTTTACGGCATCCCTTTACACATCATGGAGCCAAATATGGATCCTAGCCTTCTAAAATAATTTTATTTAGGGTGATTATTTTCTAAGGATAAGTAAAACAAACTATAATGGAATTTGTCATTGAATGATGTCTATAACCTTATCCACTAAAATCTACTGCTATAAAACCTTTGAAAAGATTAGCTATGAGGATGATCAATCTTGTCAATTTCGTAGTTTAAGAATAGTTCTCATAAACGAAAGGAAAGATCATGCCTTTGTTAAAGCTCTTCCTAGGTTACTTCAAACATTGCATTCTAAATTGTTAGAAAGAGCAATTATCAAATGTACGTTGTAAATTGACATATTGAAGTAAAATGGAATTTCCTTGAGTTAGGAGTTGACTATGGTTAGTCGACTAGCTAACATGTACATTAAGGAGTTGTGTAACATGTTAAGGTTTCCTTTTGGAACTAACATGGCCAATCATAGAAACTCATACTTCAAAACACTCCCATATTTTACTATCATGAATAGAAGTGTCAAGAAGAAGAAAGCCAATTGCCCATGGTTTAAAAGGCGATTGGTATAGCTAATTTAGGCCCAAATACCTAGGACAAAGGAAGACTTATTTTGAGACATGTTATGATAGCAATTCGTTTCCATAACAAGAGAAGGACTAAGAAAGCGAAACTTGCCCAAATGTATATTTGAGGTGAAAGGACTGGAACATGAAGAAGTTAAATTTGATCATGGATCACGAGCCCGTGCTACTTTCCATTGGATCAAAATATGACTAGTTCTTCCATGTTTGGTATTCAATCAAATATATGGATTTATAATGTCGTCAAAACATTATTTCTAAACCTTGAGTATTTTACTAAGGATTAAGAACTGACATTTGCAAGAATGTGCAGTTGCTAAAAATAAGTAAAAAGACTGAAACATGGAAAAGATAATTTGATCATGATTGCCAAGCCCTTGCTACATTCATAGGATCAAAAGACAACTCTTGTCAAAATGTTTAGTCTATGGTATTATAATTGAAATTCTTTATACTATGATTCATGAGATAATTCTGACTTATTTAAATGTGGAGCATTCTAACATGTTAAAAGAAAGTCATGAAATCTATGAAGCTAGTATAGTAGCAATAGTTCAAAATTGATTCGAACATTTGAATAAGGTGTATTATTGTGAATATTTGTTGATGTTAGTTCAACTAATGGATCGTTCAGATTGACCATAATAAGTACTTATTCAAATACATCTAAATGTTTGGGTGAAATGTATTTGTGGAATCATAGTATTGGATACATAAATAAGAAATGCATTACCAAGTATCCAGTTGGATCAGATTTTGGATATCATTTGACCTCGAGTCTTATGATAAATGCAAATCTTGTTTATCAAGATAGATGATGAATGCGTCACTGGGTGATGTGAGTATCTGTTGGAATTAGTTCACACTAATGGACCGTTCAGATTAACCACGATACATATTGAGACCAAATTCGTATGAAAGTGAGTCTGGAACCTCTCAGGTGTTTAGAGCTCTCATATAGCGAAGTTAAGAATCAATTGGGCAATAGGATGAGACACTCATAGTGAGAATCTCAGTCCAAACTTTATCGATCATCTAAGTGATCGTGAAAGAGTTTCATGATCTATCTCCGCCCAAAACACTACCACTAGGAAGTGTTAGTTGGATAGAGAAACAAATCGTTCATTGATTTTGTACTAGATGAGTCGCACTGTATTTGCTAACAATTCGTGGATTGTACCATGAATAGTGTTACAAGAAGTCCTTTGGTCTTGTGCCAACTAAGTAGGTTCATGAAACACTCTATGATATGTGAAGTGGGATTCTATCCTCACTGCCATATATGTAAGTCTACGATTATGAGGCTTACGCTTGTCGTGAAGCACTCGACAATCTAGGACTTTGATTAGAGATGTGTTATTTCGTTGGAGAGCCCATCAAGCATTTTGGATAATTGTTTAACAATCCCGCTAAGAACAAAGTGTATGTTTCTCAAAGGGCAGTCTTCCAAGAGAGGGAGCTGATTTCCAAAAGAGCTAGTGGGAGCCACATTGCTCTTGATAAGATTCGAGAGTCAACCAATGAGAGGCCTATAATTGGACATAGCATTCAATCCGGGATTGAAAGAGCTATTAAGGAAACTGACATACCTCCACCACTTCCTTATAGATCTGATAGATAACATCATATACTAGTTATATAATAGTTTATATTACTAAGGTATGTGAGTCACTGGTAGATAGCAATCAGAGTGTACCAGCTATCGGAAGCTATGGTAGGCCCTAAAGGCTACAACATAGAAGGAGGAAATGGAAAGCGAGATTCAATCCATGTATGTTGTAATTGGTAGATCAAGCACTTAACCTTAGCCCTTAAGTGCAAGTGGATCTTCAAGCAGAGACAATCATAGATAGGAACAAACAGATAATTAAACCAAGATAGGTTTTGAAGGATGTGTAAGCTTAATAAGTTCATTTATGGACCGAAATAAGCATCTCGCAAGTGGGATCATTATTTCAATGAGAAAGTTCAAGGAGTTTGAATTTTGAGAAATAAAGATAAGCCATATATATGTCAAAGCTAGTGGGAGTAATTGGAATCTTTGTTTCAGTGAGAAAAGTTCAAGGAGTTTGAATTTCGAGAAGCATAGATAAGCCATATATATGTCAGTGCTAGTGGGAGCACTGTAGTCACCCTTGTATTGTACATAGACAATGTACGATTTATAGGAAACTATATTCTAACTTAGCAGGTGTAAAAGCTTGGCTTGGTATGAGAACTGTTTCGCTATGATATACATGGGAGATACAAGACACGTGCATAATAAGGATCTATGGAGATAGATCAAAGTGATTCATTAGATTAAGCCAAAGTACATGAATGTTGAGGAAACTCAACATGCAGAACTTGGAAAGGTTCGTGCATAATATAGCATAACATTGAGCGATGCTAATGTCCTAAGTTCTACTAGAGGTTATGAGTCGTGTCCCACATGTTTTTCTATGGGTTCGATCATATATGCCATGACATGTACCAGATCTAATGACTAGTATGCCTTGAGCATGATAAGTTTGATTAGATCAATTTGGCAAGAATCAATGAATCAAGATCAAGAACATTCTTAAGTGTCCTTGGAGGAAAGAAGATATGATCTTGATAGTATGGAAGAGATCATTGTAAGAGTTACATTGATGCTAAGTTCCATACTAATAAATACGTTTCCGTTTGCAGTCGGATTTCGTGCTTCTCTGAATGGTGAAGTTTTAGCTTGGAAGAGTACCAAGTATTACACCATAGTGGATTTTGCAAACTTAGAGTATGTTGCGGTTGGTTAAATTGCAAAGAAGACAATGTGACTGAAAGAGATTCGTTAGTAACATCTTTGTTGAAATTCAATCATTGATGGTTCGTATGAAGTTACTTGTGACTTTGGGTGAACTTACCTCGAGTATGGATCCCAAGTCACACAAGCTCACATTACACATACTCAGTAAGTACCAACGTATTTGATAGTGAGTCAAATGTAAAGACATCATAGTCAATATGTCATATCGAAAGATAATCTTGTCGATCCATTCCTAAGCCGATGTCATTGACCAAGTCTGACAGTCAGACAAAGTCGAGTGGCATTAGGTTTGCAAGAGAATTGGCTTAAAAACTTTTAGTTTGGTTTGTTTTAAAACCTGAGAAATTTAAGCGGTATAAATTTTAATTTGATTTGGCGATTATTAAGTGGTGATCTTAATATACGATGGATTTTGGTCATTTCAATTAGCCTATCACTGCGTTCTCATTTTTGCATGTTTGGAACCCACTTCCCGAGTATTAATTTACTCAAACGTCCACATTCGGTCATACTCTTGGAAGTAAGTAGTGATTCAAGACTGTCATGTGTATTAGTGGATTGTCCATAATGATTGGACATAGCATAGAGATTGCGCTAACACTCATGGGTACTTAATAGAGATTGAAGTATTGGACCAACCCACGCTTAGATATTACTTCATGGATTCAGTCACGAGTAATTCTAAGACGATAATATCTTCTATTCTTCAAACCTAGATACATGTGGGGTTTTGCTCTATGATTATGTTATGCATTAGTCTACTCCAATGCTAACCGTAACTGGTAGTTATAAAGGGCATGTCCATGTGTGACATGATGAAAAAGACAGAAACTATGTAGTCGAAGTTTATTCGTTCCTTCTGCCTTAATAGGAGAAGCGATATCTATGGGCCCCTTGATGATTTGGTGCTGACATCTAAAGTGCTTGGCCGAGCCGTGACTGGAACTGATGTATTCAATTTAGTAGTCAGATGCATTCGTCACAAATCTATATCGGGAAACATAATCTTGAATTCTTGAGTTTGACCATTATCCATGTCTCGAATTCATTTAGATATCATAGAACGAAGGGATAGTTGATCACTTATCTAAGGGTTGAAACTTGATTAGATCAAGAGTTCGGTAGTTGCATTGGATGGCTAACTCTCTGTTGATTATTGAGAAATACTAGTCCTCGTATAGTTGATGACTTGTCCAAGTGGGAGACTGTTGGAATAGTGTCCAAGGTCATTAACTATTGGTAATATTTCTAATAATAGCAGGGTCCTTGTGGGCTGCCCTCAAGACCCAAATTGAGTAGAATAAATAAAGGAGAAATTGGTTTATTAATTATGATGGTTAATAATTAATTAGAAACTAATTGGAAATATATTTTGGAAATATATTTTGGGAATTAATTAACAGTTTAATTAATTAAAGGGTTGAATGTTCATTAATCGATAGCTGGTTAATCAGGAATGTTCCAGAACCTTTATGGGATTAGGTTTGGATGAAAATCACTCCATCCCACATGGAAAAGGAGTGAAATTTCGTGGTTATGCCTCCATCCCACATGGGAAGGAGTACTAAACCCTAGGAGGCATCCAAGGCTATAAATAGGGCCTTAGGGATTTCATTCCTCCTTGCACCTTGGCTTGAAGTATTCGCCAACTTTTCTTCCTCCCCCTCTTAGGGACGATTTATAACCCCTTTGGGTTTGTGAAATTGACCCTTCTCCTAGTTATTTTTATTCTACTCTTTGGTGTCATTGGGTGTGATACCATTAGAGGGATTCTGGTTTGGATCCTTTCATCCAAACAACTTCATGGAGGTTCAAGATATCAAGCATGGAGATCAAGGGCTATATAAGAGGTATGTTTTCTTACTTATGTTTTAATTTTCTAGGGTTGATGTAATTAGCATGAAGCCATAGATCCATAGGATGCATGTACACTTAGGTATATTGTTGTTTCGATTTTTCCGCTGCCTAGTTTTAGAGTGTATTTGATGCATAGAAAACCCAACATTGTTTTCTTGTTATACTTGCAATATTGGCTGAAAATCGAAGTTTGTACGTTGTCTGGACAGTAGACTCGCCGAGTCCATGAAGGGACTCGACGAGTCCAAGGCAAAACTCATCCAACTCGCCGAGTTGGTTCACGCACTCGACGAGTTGGACCCCCAGACAGCATATCTTCGACTGTTTTGGCTGGAATTGGACTAGGAACATTACCCTAAGCTGTTTTTCAACTTATAAACCTGTTTTTGATGTGGTAATGTTCATCCTAATCCAATTTCAAAGATAATTGTCAATAGATTCATGTTTTGTATTAGTTTAATGGTTAGGCTAATTACATGAAAAAGTTTGATTGAATTATCTAGTTCTTATGAGTTGCTTAGATTAATAGAAAAATTATGTGAAATTGTTGTTTTCAATCCAAATTAATCTAAGAGTTGATTCTAAAATGTGTTTTTGTAACTTGTCCTCAAGTTATATGAAAAGTCACATTTAAGATTCATAAAACTCATAAATATTTCCGTAGGTTATGAATAAAGAAAGGTCATATTCTTTTAATAGTTTAAAGTCTTCCATAACTTGTCCTTAAGTTATGGAACTTGAAGAGTTTTTTTAATTAAAACTACTTTAAACACATAAGTTATGGAATTGAATAGTTTTGAATAATTTCAAAACTTTCCCTCAAGTTTTGGAATTTGAAAAGTTTTCCCTTATGAATACTTTAATTCCAAGTTAAGCCCTTAGAATTTTAAAAGTTAAAATTCAACCCTTATACTTTATAGTATTATAAGTTAATAATATATATGTATAAGAGCAAGTCAGTCTTACCGTTAGTAGGCCTCATTCACGAATCCGGTCTATAAGGGGGTATAAGGTTACTGCCTATAAAATGGCAGTTTAATGGGTGTCCACTCTCACCCACCGCTTCCTTGACTGGTGGAGGGTCGTTAGCCGAACGGGTAGGACAAGGAATAGAATTATCCCTTCATTAAAAGTATTAATGATAAATACTAAGTAACTAAACTTTTATAAATTCCCAATCTTAGTTACTTAGGAAAATGTGAATTTGGTGCTAACCCATGAAATTACACTTTGCACTTTGCTTAAGTCGGTTAGTGGGGCGCGTGTGGTTAACCGGCACACTAGCTTGATTTAACAAGGTAGGCAAAGGGTAACTTAATGTTTATCATAGTATCGGTGGAGCGCGTGTGGTTAACCGGCACATCGATTGAGGGGTAAACATTAAGGGTACCAAGTATATTTGCATGGTTATTCACACCTTGTTTTGTGATCCTCGGTATCCCAGTCACAAAATTTGAGAGGGCACAATCGAGATTGAAACATGCCATTGAACAGTTCAATGAATCTCAAAAGATCTAGGAGTTTCAAATCCAATTAAAACCTAATAAATTATTTCGTTTTTCATGGTGGAAATTGGTGAATCGTCATTCGCCTACCTTCAAATATTCTATAGCTTGGATTACGGCATCCCTCTTCCAAGTTATACAAATATTGTGTTGGGTCCTAGCCTTAATATTTCATATTGGGTGTTATATTAAGGACTTTAAATTAACTATCTTGAATATCTCCCAAAAGATGTCTAGTTCAGACATCTATGATCTTCCCAAATCTCTTGGAACTTTACTTCCTCCACCTCCTCCAACTCCAATTATTCTCCCTAACCCACAAGTTCAAGGTCACTCAAACTCTATTGGCAAGAAAGGTATATGTGTGATCGCATCTTGGAGATGAAATCACATATTGACAAGCCGGGAGAGTTAGGTGTCAAAGTCTTGAGGAAGTTGGATGTTGACTAATCACTTCCTAAGACACATAGTGAGTTCTTTATGGACTACTATGTAAAAGACTATGACATGACCCTTAATGATCTTATCTATTTGCTTTGTGCTGCTGAATCAGCAATGATTTGGAGCACTGGTAGAGCAAATTTGATTAGAAGATCAACTTCCCAAACTTCCATGGACTTTGAAAATGGTAACATTGGATATCCAGAAAAGAGAAAGGCAAGTCTGTGATAGTCCAGTGCACCATTCCCAAAGAGTCCATATGTTTCTCTTGCCAAAGGAAGGGGTATTGATTGCGAAGCTGCCTATTTACCTGAAAGATCATAAGGTTGATCAAGTCAAGAAGTTTGACTCTACTACAGGTAAAGTCCGCTATCTAACTCTGTCAAGTTTCTATTCTGAGATTCTTATTACATGATGTGACTGGGTCACATGTTGATGTTTTAAGAATCAAAGAAAAGTGAAGAAACTTAAAGGAAGTATATGTTGATTCTGATCGCGAAGATGGATTTCGATCGCATGGTTCGGTGATCAGAATTTTGAGTTGTTGCTTAGAAGTTATGATATATTGCTTAGGAATAGATAACAAGTTTTTCATATGTTTTTGCACTGTAAGGATAAGTTTTTCTGCAAAGTTTTAAATTAAAAGGAAATTTTTTATTTTATTTATTCTAAGTATCCTTACAATGGCATTTGTGAAAAATTGTTGCTTATATGATTCCATCGATAGCAATATTGGAAAATGGATTTGATTCTTTCATTTGTGGTAATGTCTAATTTACCAAGGAAAGATTCTCATCACCCAAGTTTTCATTGGACCGAGACTTGGAATCATGCAGGTTGTATAGTATGATGAATGAGAATTTTCATCTTTGGAAAATTAAGACTAATTCCTTATTCACATGTATATGTGAGTCATGTGAAGGACTAAGGGATCGATTACACATTCTGGTGCATTGATCAAGTCCACCACAAAAGATCGATAAGACTATTCGTCATGATTTACTAAATCCTAGTAAATATGGTTATACTTACAATTCTAAGTATAATTCTGAAACATTGGAAAAGTTTCGATGTATGGCAGAACAAATGAGAAGAATCAAATTAGGCAGAAAGATAAAAGTTTCTGAAATCTTAAAAGATGGGAGAGTACTTTAGTATCACGTTTTGTAATCATCTTAATGATTAAAGAACCGTATCACAATTGGTCTTCTAAGGACATCTTAGTGCATTCTTATGGCTAAGAAGAGGAGTCATGAATTGTTGAAATTGTTAAATCAAGAAGATGAGTCATGCTTCGTTCCAAAACAAGTCTTAGAGTCATACTCCAAGACTGTAAGTTGAGTGACATATCTTAAAGAAAGGTTTAAAACACTTGTCAAATGTAAGAGTAAAAGTGTCTTACTCTTGTACCTTTGAAATTGGTAAGTTGTGATGTTTTGGATAAAACAAAGACCAACTAAGGCCAATTGTGTGAAGTGTTTGTCTTGATAAAGAATCCGCACTATCTCTTGAATATTTGGCAAGATAGTTTTATATGTCAAGAGCACAGTGGGAGTCTAAAAGATTCTGAAAGTACTTCAAGATCTAATCTAGAATAAAATCTGTAGTTTCTCACTAGCTCACAACTTGAGGTTTATAACCTATTGTGTTGACATATTTCTATTTCTATGCCTATTCCAGTTGAAGTTGGCTTTGCATATGGGTTCTGAGAGTTCTCAATTGGTTGCATAACAACATGGAAGCAATGGTAGGCCCTTGTGCTGCCAGGTGGCAAGAAGTTAAGACTGCACAAGTTCAATCCATATGAGTTTGGATTTGTCACTAACCTTGTCTTGTAATTATGGTTTTGACAAATTCACTTGGATAGGAACACATACACCATAAAATCTAAGTGTCATAAGGTTTCTCTCCGATTCATGAAAATGATGGTGAGGAAACGCTTTCACTAAGTAGATTTTAAGTAGATAGCAAGTGTGATATTTGCATTCTCAAAGTCGTTAGTGGAGCGTGTGTGGTTAACTGGCACACTAACATGGACTTGTGAGGAATGGCAAAGGTCTAAACAATTGAGACTATGATTACGGCATCCCTTTTCATAGTTCTAAAATTGTTTAGACACACATGTGAGCTATCTAAGTAAAAGGTGTATGATTTTGATAAAGTTTTATCAAAGCATCTCGTATCAGAAATTTGAACTTTGGTAATAAATTCAATAAAGTATTGATTTCTAGAAGTTCAGCTAATTTCTGAGTACATGTCAAAGCTAGTGGGAGCATAAGTGTTATGCTAATAATTTTCATGTTAGTGGGAGCATGATAATTATGATAATTGTTGCAAGTTAGCAATATTAATTATAGAAAACAAAAGTTTCAATTGGGAAAAGGTTGTTTTGCTATAATTAAGGGAGAGGAAATTATACTTCATTTCAATTCTAAAAGCGTAGATTGAGGTTTTAATCATCTTTAGTCAATGATATATATATATATATATATATATATATATATATATATATATATATATATGAATTTTGTGTTGGAATGGCTCAACATAAGGAAATTCTATATATAATTCCATTATTTGCGTTCTAAAATTCGATTATGATTACGGCATCCCTTTTCATAATCTGAATTATGAGAACTTGGCAAATAGAAATATTATAGCAAAAGGACTGTTCTAGTATCATGTCTTTATGTGAGACATCATGAATCGTGTCCCATATGCTTCGGATATAGGATCGATTGCATGTACTATAATATTCATCATTTCTAAATTTTCCAAATGCTCAGGGCATTAAGAGGGGAAGAGTCTAGAATTGGATATGGCTAAAATGATTAAACAATTGTCGAGGACAATCTAAGGTTTACCAAAGATTGGTTGCTTAGGGACAGTTGGAAGTATAATGTTAATTTTTGGAAGGATCATATTGACATATTCTGAAAAGAGGCAACTCTTGTTCAGAAGTGATAGTCAAAATGAGAATATAGAAATATTCCCATAGGTGGCAGTTGTTCATTAAATCTGTCTAAGATTAGGAAACTTAATGTAAGAAGGATGTTCAAAGCGATGTACTTTGAATTTGAGACTTCGTTTCCATGGAGTTGATCTCCATTGGAATACTCTGTAATGTATGTTGACAAGTCTTTGTGACTTTGTGCATAATCATTACAAGAGGATTAGTGCATATAAGTTTAGAATCTAACAGATTTAGGTAAATGGCAGGAATTTGGAATTCTTGCATTTGCGGTAAGGATTTGGGATTGTGAAATGAGAATCATTGGAATTATGTTCAATCGATCTATTTCACAAAGCAAAGATCATAGACAAACTTAGTATGCATACTTGGTGTATGGCATGACTAGTGTTTAGAAAAACATAGTGTACATGCTTGGAGCATGAGACAACTATTGTTTTAATTCAAGTATAAAGTTGATAGTTTGAAACAGTATGCAATGAATGATGGGTAATCAATATGGTGATAAATAAAAGGTGTGTTTATTTATATTCAAAAGTTCTGAGACCATATTGGATTCGATTATTCTTGTGTTTCACTTTGCATGTTTTGACTTCCAGAATAACTAGGTTGTTCTTCCTGAATTACTAAGTTATTCAAACCATCCACAGTCGGTCATATGTTGGAAGTAGATATGAATCAAGATTGTCATGGGTTGGCTTGTAGAGGTCTAGGATGTTGGACAAAGCGGTGCTACAACACTCATGAGTGCTCATAAGTTCTGAGTATTGGATTCAACCCACGCTCATTTGAATCACTTCATGGATTTTATCATGAGTGATCATGAGACGATAATATCTTATATTCTTCAAACCTAAAGATATGAGTTGTTACTATGAGTTGGTTATACATTGATTGCACGAAAACGCATTGGTAACTCGATGTTATAAAACGTGCCTTTGTGTATGATTCAACAAGTAGTAGAACAAGCCATATGAGTCGAAGTTTATCCATTCCTTTTACCCTTAAAGGGATAAAAGCGATATTTGTGGGCCCCTCGATGATTTAATGATGACACTTGTGAGTGCTTGGCCAAGCCAGGACTAATGTGATTTGTTTAATTAGTCGGTCATCATAAATCGGAAATCGGGAAACAACAAATGGACAGAGAGAATGATTATAATCCATTTCTCATTCCATATGATATCTAGAATGGAGGAATATATGATCCCTTATCTAATGGACACGTCATTGATTTGTTCAGAGTTCGATGGCAGCAGCTTTTAAGAGCTACGATTGCTAGTCGGGTTTTGAAGTCATACGCAACAATAGTTTTAGACTTATCCAAGTGGGAGACTGTTGGATTAGTGTCTAAGTCCACAACTATAATTGGTATGTACTTGACCCGATTGGCATGGTCCATTTGGGTTGCATGGCATCATGCATTTGGATAGATTAAAATGAGAGAAATAACACGTAAGGTTTGTTAATATATTATAAGTTCTAATATATTAATAAGATTATTTAATTAGTATTGATCAAGAACTAATTTGGAATTAATTAAGTGATCAAAAGGAGACTAATTAAATATATGGGTTGATTGTGTAAATCATCCATACTTGTATAGTGGGCTAATGCTCCATGGATTATCAAGTTGGGCTAAAACCCATAGGATGCTCCATGGATGCTCCATGGTGTTTTTTGTACCAATGGATCATGGAAATGAAAGGCCATGACAATTAGGGTTTACATGGTGTAACCCTAATTATGACGCACTATATAAGCATCTTATTCTTGTCAAAATCGGCCACCATGAGAGACTATGAAGGAATGGTGAGGGCTAGCCGATTTCATGAAGTGTTCATTTCCCTCTAAGTTATCCCAAGTGCATTTGATGTTGTGTGAACCATTTGAGGTGTCACACTTGGGGCACTAGGCTCTTAAGCTTCATGGAATCAAGATACATCAAAAGGTATGTCTTTTAACTTGCTATATTACATATGAATCAATGTTTTGTATGCTAGTTAGAGTAATACCTTGGAATATTCATATTTGCATGTATAATAGAGAAAACATAAATCCAAGGTATTTAGGGTTGCATGTACACTTAGGAGTGTTAGAATGCTCAAAACCCAACACTAGGGTCATTGGCATTGTTAGGATTTAAGAAGTATTATTTGGTTTTCGGGAATCGTGTTGTTTTGGAAGGGTCATTCTTGGTGTTCAAGCTTTGTTAAGCACCGGCCGTCAGCAGATTGATCATTGGAACGAGAGAGGGTTTGGGAATCATTCAATTCTCATATGTTGAGCGGACTTAGTTGAATCTAAGTGGGGGAGAGTTATTTAGATATCCAGGATGGAAGCGAGGGTGAGACGAGGATGTGTCTCACATTCCCCTTTGGGGGAGGAAAGGCGGCCTTAGGGGCTGACTGAATATAGGATATCGTGGGATGGGAGTTCGGGAAACTCCCCAACATTTGGATCGTGTCGTCTGACGTCATATAGCAGGCTTTAGGGGAGGGAACCAGGTAGAGTTCCAGTCAGTATTTGAGTTCAGTTGGAAGGATAGACCGCGTGGGCGCTCAACGTTGAGATGTGTTCGGATTGATAGATGAGCGATAGGGCTATGGATAGTGATCATGTTTGGGTGAAAGTGTTGTAAGACTACGGGGGAGTCGTATCATTCTCTAGCAGTCGGATAGTATGGAAAGTGTTGTAAGACTACGGAGGAGCCGTAGCATTCACTAGCAGTCGGATAGTGTGGAAAGTGTTGTAAGACTACGGGGAGCCGTAGCATTCACTAGCAGTCAGATAGTGTGGAAAGTGTTGTAAGACTACGGGGGAGCCGTAGCATTCACTAGCAGTCACATAGTGTGGAAAGTGTTGTAAGACTACGGGGGAGCCGTAGCATTCACTAGCAGTCAGATAGTGTGGAAACTGTTGTAAGACTACGGGGGAGCCGTAGCATTCACTAGCAGTCAGATAGTATGGAAAGTATAGTAAGACTACGGGGAAGCCGTAGCATTCACTAGTAGTCAAATAGTGTGAAAGTGTTGTAAGACTACGGGGGAGCCGTAGCATTCACTAGCAGTCGGATAGTGTGGAAAGTGTTGTAAGAATACGGGGGAGCCGTAGCATTCACTAGCAGTCGGATAGTGTGGAAAGTGTTGTAAGACTACGGGGGAGCCGTAGCATTCACTAGCAGTCGGATAGTATGGAAAGTGTTGTAAGACTACGGGGGAGTCGTAGCATTCACTAGCAGTCGGATAGTGTGGAAAGTGTTGTAAGACTACGGGGGAGCCGTAGCATTCACTATCGGTCAGATAGTCTCAGAAGTGTTGTAAGACTGCGGGGGATTCGTAGCATTCACGAATTCATTCAGATGATTGAGGCTAGGATAGACCAGTTCGCAAGATTGTGGGGAAGCCACAACTTTATAGAATCAGGGTCGCAGATGGTTAGTCGATTGGTTATCCGTGGGCGAGCCTAGACAGTTATGCGAATTCATAATGGAACTGGTAGAGACTGTTGAGTCAATGGTTTGGACCTTCAGTTGCAGGATCTTGTAAATAAGTGGTACGTGACACAGTAGGGCTACGGCTGGGTAGTCCTGATATTTGATCTCTTGGGAACCTGGTGGTTGGACCGGGTGCGAGATTGGTAGTCTCGGGGATCGGCTAAGGGTATCTATTTATCGATAAGGTAAGGGATGTTGGAAGTTATGGTGCATTATGGATCTCGAAGTAGTAGCGGGGTATTGACTCGTTTCAGAAAGGATTCCGAATCAGGGTTCGCGCATGTTCAGTACATGATTTGTTAGTGAGATGAGATTTGGGAGCATAAGGATGCCAAGGGCATCAAATGAAGGATGACAGGGTAATGAATGGGTTTGGTTCGATGGTAGCTTAAGCCATCATGATGTGTGTCGGGCTGGTTCCATCAGTAATAGGGTCGACACGTTGGAATCAGGAACGGCAAGACGAAGGAGACTGGGAATGACGAAAGACTACGGTATTCAGGTAGCGCGCTCTATTGTATTGGATTCAGTGGCGACAGGTTGTCGGATTATGATGATTGGATGTGTCAGAAGGATTGACGGAGTCATGAGTGGCGGTAGGGCAACTACTGCAAGACGAGGTTGCTTCGGAGGTCACGTGGGGCAAGTGTGTGGTTGCTAGTCGGTTCAGCAATCGGGTAGGAAACCGCCCGAATGTAGGCATTCGACATTTTGTTATAGTAAGCGAATTCATTCAGTTGGTAACATCGAGATAATCAGGATTGAAGAGAGTCTAGTGTGGTTGGGTCCTTTTGCCTCTTATCGGCCACTGAATGATCGGGGTAACGGCTGTGTCCCTCGGAATGTCGGGTGTCGGTATTAGTTGGGCTCAGAACGGGTTGCCATTATAGGTAAGAGGTGGTTTTATTCTAAAGGGTTTCAGGTTTGTTCCTTTTTCAAGTTGGAAGGTCCTTTTAAGGGTGGTATCGGTTGCCTTGGGGAGGCTGTATTTATTCCGGATTGTGGAGGTATGGATCACATTGTTGGATGTACTGGGAAGGAAAGACGGATTTCGAGGACGAAATCTAATTCAAGTGGGGGAGAGTTGTAACATCCTGTTTCGAATCGATTCATGGTCAGAGGATGTGGCCTGAAGATCGGTCACCATAAGGATTAGGACTTTTGAAAAGGTAAGATCTAGGTCCATTTGGGTGCGGGTGATGTACTAGAAGTGATCCTGGTGTCCGATTCGTGTTTTGGAGTCTAGGGGTATTTCGGTAAAGTGGTAGTTCGGGCTTTTGTGGAAAATGGGCTTTTGTTTGGAAGGTCTTAAGGAAGGTATGATTTGTTAGAAGTTTAGGGCTTCTCGTCACCTTTCCATGGATATAAGGATCGTCGGAATCGGGCTTATAACGAAGAAGTTATTGCCTTCGGAAGTTTCGTGGTTTTTCAGGCTTAGCCGAGTACACGGGGCGTACACAAAGAGTACGCGGGGCGTACTAGTGAAGAAGTAAGTACGTTGGCCGTACTGACCAGGATGGTCGCGAATGTTCTTTGGAGTACGTTGGGCGTACCAGAATTACATTGGGTGTATGCCAGTCAGATCAGAACCCTATTTTAGGGTCTTGGACCATATTTAAGCTCCTTATCTCATAACCTAACCCTAGTATCTTCAGCCTCCACCCTCTAAAACCCTAGAAATCGTCATATACCATTCATGGTGGCATTTTGAGCTTATGGAGTCCATGTTTGGAGTCCCTGTAAAACCCTAGAAATCGTCATATACCATTCATGGTGGCATTTTGAGCTTATGGAGTCCATTTTTGGAGTGTTGGCCCATTTTTAATAAGATGGTGCTTGCTGCAAAGATTGGAATCAAGGAGGAGCTTATGGATCTGGCTTTTAGGACTCATTCTCAGCTTGATGAAGGTATAAAGCTTTGAACTTGATCATTCATCTCTTAGATCTACCATTTGTGAGTTTTTGTTCATTATGGTCCCAAGTATGAGATCTAGTGGTCTTGATTTCATTCCAGGAGCTTTGAGTTGCCCCTCTTAGTGTTTCTGAGGTTCAAGGTCCATAAAGTTGGCACCTTTAGAGTTTAAGACCATCTACGTTGGAGTTTGAGCCATTTCCATGAAAGTAGGATGCTATTTGGTCTTATTGGGGGCATGCAAAGTCACCAAGTGAGTGACTTTATGGGTTTAGACGTTATGTGTGACTCAGATC
The DNA here is from genome assembly GCF_052849685.1 of Lactuca virosa. NCBI lineage: Eukaryota > Viridiplantae > Streptophyta > Magnoliopsida > Asterales > Asteraceae > Lactuca > Lactuca virosa. Next base: position 105,512,924 of record NC_136430.1, on the reverse strand, counting down.
AATGGTTTGGACTTATGACTTAAAGCATTAAATGCTAAATGGCAGAGGTGAGGCTATAGGGTAGTTCGATGGGCGTACAATCCAGTACGTGCAGCGTACAAGCAATTAAGCGAGTACGCGCAGCGTACTGCTGAGTACGCCCTGCATACTCAGCCAGGTTGGGTTTCAAACTTTGGGCTTCGAGTTTGGGCCATTCATGGGCCTTTATGGATCTTATGGTTTTGGACTTTGTGTTTCGGGTCCTGTTGGGCCATCAGGTTTTGGGGTTGACATTTATTTATGGAGGCCCATTATGGTTTTGAGCCCAAAACTGGAAAATTGGCCATAGATTGGGTCTTAGGAATTTTTTGGTAATTAGGCCTTGTGGACTATTGGGTTTGGGCCCAATTTGGAAATTAGGCCATTGATGGATTTATGGACATTATAGTGTTGGGCTTTTGTTTTGGGTTTGGGCCTTAGTATTGCATCAGACTAGGCCAGAGGTAGAATGATCATTTTACCCCATGCATGGATTAAGGATTTTGGATGGGACCCAGTTGCTAATTGGGTATATTGTTTGGTAGTGACAGCTCGGGAAGCTGGCGGGGCAGCAGCTAAGGAATTCATACGGGAAGCTTCTGCAGTGTGAGGTGAGTCTTTTCACCATTCCAATGGGTCTAAGGCACCAAGGCCGGCCCATTTTATGATAGATGGAATACTTGTTGTATAGAGATATGTGGTATACTTGTTGTAGATATATGTGGTATGATAGTTAGATATGATTGGTTATATGCTATATAAATATATATATATATATATATATATATATATATACACATGAGATATTTGCAGGGAAAGACCATGGGGGAAGCCCATGTCACTTGGATGTAAGACCATGTAGGGGAGCCCATGGCTGTCCGGCAGGGAAAGACCATGGGGGAGCCCCTGGCACTTAGGTGTAAGCCCATGTGGGGGAGCCCATGGCGTCCTTATGCAAGGATATGTGGTAGAGATAGCTTTTATAGCTAATTTTATATGGTAGAGATATCTTTATGGCTAATATGATATGTGGTATGTAGTAGAGATAGTTTTTATAGCTAATGTGTTATATGGTATGTGGTAGAGATAGCTTTTACAGCTAATGTGTTATATATTATGTGGGTGAGATAGCTTTTATAGCTAATATGATATGTGGTATGCGGTAGAGATAGCTTTTATAGCTAATATGATATGTGTGATGTGCATTGTGTGTGGGGTATGCTCTGGGGGACTCACTAAGCTTCGTGCTTACGGTTTACAGTTTTGGTTTCAGGTATCATCGATTTGGAAAAGAAGGGCTCGGAGTGATCACAGTGCACACACCTATGATTTCCGCAATGAATGATTTTGGGATGAACTCTGATAAACGTTTTACTTAATGATGATTCAAATGTTTGAAATAAATCGTATCAATGTTTTAGCTATATTAAAAATGAAAATTTTTACCCTTGATTTTTGGGTCGTTACACATAAAGCGCGTGTACGGAAACACACTATTTTGTCGGGATTCATCATTTCAACTCGTCGAGTTAAGGGAACCAACTCGCCAAGTTCTTCTTCAATTTTGTCTTCTTTCTTCAAAATTCAAATTCCAAGCTTCCAATTGCTAAATCCACTTCCTTTTCCTTCTGAGCTTGTCTTTGTTGCTGAAAATGAAATTCTAATCTAATTAAGCACCTTTTGTTCATTATTTGAGACAAAAACACCATAAAGTATTAAGATAATGCATGAATTTTATAACTAAATATGCCCATATCAATCTCAAACCTCCAGAATCTCTTGAATGTCATAAAAAATGGAAATGAAGTATGCCAAATTTTTTCCCAAACACAAGTAAAATGCATGGATTATTGCTAAAGTGAAATGCAAAAGATTGAATTCAACATGCTAAAATAGTGCATAAAATGCACGTAACAGTTAATTTCATCGATAACTACACAAGGAAAGTTTGGTTTTATTTCTTGAAACAAAAGTCCAAAGTTTTCGATGCTTTTAATAAATGGAAAATGTTTATGGAGAATGAAACTAACTTGAAAATCAAGTTTTTCAGATCTGATAATGGGGGCGAATACAGTAGCAAAGAATTTGTTGACTTGTGTGCAGAACATGGACTCAAGATGCAAAAGACTATTCCAAAAATACCTCAGTAGAATGGAATAGTTGAGATGATGAACAAAACATTAAATGAAAGGATGAAGAACATGAGATTGCATGTAGGTTTACCCAAGATGTTCTGGGCAGATGTAGTCGATATAGTTGCATACTTAATCAACAGAGAACCCTTAGTGCCCATAGAGTTCAAGATTCCAAATGAAGAATGGCAAGGTTGTGAGGCTTCATTCAAACATATGAAGGTCTTCTGTTGTGTCTTGTATATAAAATTTAAAGACACTGAGAGAGACAAGATAGATGAAAGGATAGGAAGTGCACATTTATAGGTTATGGGTTCGATGACATGGGATACTGCTTTTGGGATAATGAGCACAAAAAGGTTATCAGAAGTTAGGATGTGGTGTGCTCTATACAAGGATGAACTTGACAGAAGCTCCAACAATAACAAATAACCAGAAAAGGAAGAACAAGTTGAGTTAGAAGAAACTTCAGATGACGATATTACAAAATTTGTCAGTACTCCAAAAATAGGTGAAAGTTTAGGAAGTAGTGGGAGTTATAATGAAACTGGAGATAATGGAAGCATAAGTCTTATCTAAAAGCCTTAAGGATGAAAGAATCCATACATTGGAGGAAAGCTATGGAAGAAGAATTGATCTCACTTGACAAGAATTACACTTGCTCCTTAGTCAAGCTCCTAGCAAGGAAGAAAGCTCTACAAACAAGTGGGTGTTTTTGGTTAAGGATGATATTTATGGAAACAAGAGATACAAGGCAAGGTTAGTGGTCAAGGGGTTCCAACAGAAGATAGGGGTTGATTATAATGAGATATTTTCTCTAGTTGTAAAGATGACTATAATCATAATGGGTTTGGGAATTATGGCCTCTAACTATCTCCATCTAGAGCAACTAGATGTAATAACAACTTTTCTCCATGGTGACCTTGAAGAAGACATGTACATGGCACAACCAGAAGATTTTCCTATAGTTAGAAAAGCAAATCTTGTGTGCAAATTAAAGAAAAGCTTATATGGTTTGAAGTTGGATCCAAGGTAGTGCTACTTGAAGTTTGATAGCTTCGTGTAGAAGAATGGGTACATTGGATGTGAGATGGATCACTGTTGTTATTTCAAGAAATTCAAGTCCTCTTGCATCATCCTATTATTATATGTTGATGACATGTTGACTGTTGGATTTGAAATGAAGGAGATCAACAAGCTAGAGAAACAGCTAGCTAGTGAGTTCGAGATGAAGGATCTATGGGCTTCTAAACAAATATTAGGCATGAGCATAGCCAAGGACAAAGTTACTCGTACACTAAAACATTCATAAGCCAAGTACATCGAGAAAGTTTTAGAAAAGTTTAGCATGGCAGTTACGAAATCCAGAAGTATAACATTGGGGAGTTAATTAAGACTCACAAAGAAGCAATACCAAAAATGGAAAAATATAGAGAATACATGGCTAAAGTTCCCTACGCATATGAAGTTGGTAGTCTAATGTATGCAATGGTGTATACTACACTAGACATTGCTCATGCAGTGGGAGTTATGAGCAGGTTCATGTCAAATCCAGGAAGACAACATTGGGAAGGTATGAAATGGTTTCTATCCAACTTAAAAGGAACATGTGAGTGCTCCTTATGTTTCAGAAGGAAAAGAGTAGGCTTAGAAGGGTTCACTGATGCAGACTTAGGTGGATGTATACATTCAGGCAAGAGCACAACATGTTATGTGTTCATGATTGGAGGTACAATAATTAGCTGGATGTCATAGTTACAAAAGAGTGTTGCTCTTTCAACCATAGAAGCAAAATACATGGTACATGTAGAAATTGCCAAAGAGCTCATATGGTTGAAGAGTTTCTTGTCAAAACTTAGAATGCAATAGGAGGATTGTATACTGCATTGTGACAACCAAAGTGAAGTTCACCTAGCAAATAATCCAGTGTTTCATAGTACAATGAAACACATTGAAATGAGGTACCATTTCATTTGAGAGTTAATAAATAAAGGAACTCTAAACTTAAAGAAAATACTTGGAACGAAGAATCCACTTGATATGTTCACCAAGGTGGCTACCACTGAGAAATCGAACCTTTGCATGGCTTCAACTGTCCTTCCAAAAGTTTGAAGAAAAGTGCTTGGCATAGGAGAGAGAGGGGAGGAGTGGGAGTACTTTGAGGAAACACAAAATTTGAATGGAAAATGAAGTTGTTAAAGCCTTCAAGTGAAAGATTATTAGGGTGTGAAGTGTTGTCCAATATGGAGCACTTAGAATCAAGTGGAGCACTTGGATGGCGAACTTAGAATCAAGTGGAGCACTTGGAGGAACATAGAGCATCTGGAGTTGTAATGCAATACTTAGAGGTGGAATGGAGCATCAGGGATCAACATGGAGCACTTAGAGTTAAAGTGGAGCATCAGGAAGTACAATAGAGCATCAGTGATTCACCATGCACCATGATGCGCCATTGTGAAGATGATGTGCCACCTTGTATGTCACACCCCCAAACCAGAATGGCGGAAACGTTCGGGGGCGGAGGACTTAAGGTAAGTATCACAACACATGTAACATAGTAATCAAAGTACAAACAACCATTGCATTAATAAGTATAAGTTTTACATAAGTGTTTAAACATTACATATTCAAACACTAAAGTAGGTATAGTAGAAGACAAGAGCCGCAGTACGGTACTAGGTAGTCTTCTCAAACGCTTCTGGAGTGTACCTGTCTACTGGATTCCTGAGAATACAAGTTATATGGAAAGAGTAGATCAGCATTTAATCTGGTGAGTTCATAAGTATTTTAGTTCTGTTAAGTATACCCTAAGTTCTATGAATAAGTTCGCTGGTTTCTCCAGGAAATCCTATATTTCCTGAGGTGATTAACTGATAACCTCAATAGTTTCCCTCTGTAATTACTTAGTTTATACTGATTATACATAACACCATATCGAATGGACAATCAATTGGGTGTATCTGCCCTAAGCCCACAACCAAACAAGGAACAGGAAGTAAGGCGGAAATCACACACTTCACTGTCAATCGAACATTACTTATGTATAACTATGATGTAATAACTAAGGAATTATAGAATTAACCACTAAAGGTCTTTTATGTTAAACTAGTTTACCGAGATTGAGTGACTAAGTTCCATTGGATAAGTGGTTTAATCCCATAAACCGTTCTCTTTGTATTACTGTTTTATATTTGTATTCCTTTATGAAAACTTGAAACTGAGAGTGTGCCTGGCTCCACCAGGTGTTAATAAAAACTGTATTAAACCATTGTATTTTGTATTTTATAAACTGGTACTTTGAAGGTGTACTTTTATTTATTTGTTTATACACTAACGTATTATTAATATCTTTTTAATCAGTAGTTATTATAACCATACTATGACTGATGGCTTGAAACAAACGCTTTGTGGGCGTTTAAACTGGTGATAACAATTGTCACTCATCTAACTGTAGCTAGCAGCCTGAGTGCGGGGTTGTCAATCCCGATATAGATCTACACACACTTGTTTCGATCCCCGGCTGGAGATTCTGGTTATAATGTCAGGACTTTCCTATGTTGTCTAAAATGAATTAAACAACCTGAATATAGAGTCTCATAAAAAGCATATTAAACGTTACATGTATATTAGTTTTGAAAACCCAATCATTCTGAAATAATGATTGACAGTATATTCTTAGTTTTCCAAACATGTATTTGATAAGTGTAAACCCTTGATTTGTTTTGAATCAAAACCCTGGTTTCTTGTAAAACAGTGTATTCTAGTATACTTGAATTATGAATTATTACCTCGTGTTTGCTAACTCGGGTACTCTGTATAGTACCTTTGCTAATGCAAACTCGGCAGAATGTATTATTACCTCGTGTTTGATAACTCGGGTACTCTGTATAGTACCTTTGCTAATGCAAACTCGGCAGGATGTATTATTACCTTGTGTTTGCTAACTCGGGCACTCTGTATAGTACTTTTGCTAATGCAAACTCGGCATTACCACGTGTTTGCTAACCCTGGTACTCTGTATAGTACCTTTGTTAATGCAAACTAGGTATGATGTATCTTTACTTCTTTAATATGTTGTTCATATATTAAAGGTATTATACATATCTTGGTATAGTTGAATGTATTTTGGTAATTTCCTTGGAAAGTATACAGTCGTGAATCATACTTGTATATTTAGTTTTGAATCATAAATTATACTTATTATAATTTATATGTTCTATCAGATTAGCATGGATTCTCATGGAATATCACCTTTGCTCAGCCTGATACAAAGGTAATGATACTAAAAGGAGTAACCTTTTAGACTCATATATGTATAATATATATAATTAAGAAGGAAATGACCTTCGGACAAATAACACAACCTTAATTCCACATCCAAACAAGGAAAAGGATATAAGATAATTCATTAGTCCTAAGCCCTTCAAGTCTTATTTATATATTTATACATATATAAACATGATTTTGGCAGTTATAATTTGAAATAGCTTATAAAACATTTTTCAAATAATTTTAACGGAGATTTTACATGACTTTAAAGATTTAACATGGCTTCACGTTATTTTGAAAGTATTTGATAATTCTTAAAAGCATACGGAAACATTTGTGTGATTATTATCACATACAGTTATTAACACGATTTAATATTGTGTTAAACTTGTATTCCCCCCCTAAAACGCATTTAAAAACCATTGAAAAGGTAAATTATAGGGGTATGAACTCACTTTGATAAACGGTGATTCGGACAGCGTTTCGTTTCCCGTAAAGAGTTTATTTAACGAGAAATCGGCTCCAACCGGGCAGAGTTTCGACAGGAGAGAGGACGAATTCTCGAGAATTCCGGGGCTCCGGGGCTTGCTTCGGGCTTTAGACACGATACCGGGGCCTTGGGGGTCGTGAGAAAGTCGAGGGGGTGAAAATGTGAAATTGGGTGAAATGGGGTGAAAAAGTCCTCTTAGCCGAGGAGTCTCGCACCCTTTATATAGGGGTGCGAGGGTGCGGTCCGAAGGGGGACAGGTGGTGATGCTCGGACAGCTGGCGAGGCGAAGGCGAGTCAGCAGGACACGCGGCAGCTCCTGCGAAGACGGTGCGGATCGGACCCGGTGCGAGGCACGTGCCTCGGACAGATGTAGGCTTCGGATTTGACCAACCTTCGGTCCAATGGGAGAATGCCACGTTGCGAGGGGGGTGTCCGAAGGCATCTCCGGGGTGTCTCTTGCGAGTGCTGTCCGAAGCTTATTGGACCTCGGCTGTGGTCCACTCAGAAGGTGACACGTGAACTGCGGTCCAACCAGAAGATGACACGTGGAGGTTCGCACGTGATGATGACGTGTCCGAAGCCTTGCATGCGAAATTGCCCGGTTTTCAAGATTTTCTTGATTTTCGTGCCACAAACTTGCAAAAATCATACCTTTCGCATACGAGCTCCGTTTTTGACGTTCTTTATATGCACGCGTAGGTAAAATCATACTCTACGACTTTCGTTTAGACTTCGTCGGCTGGTTTTGACTTTATTTTTAATATTATTATTTTAAACAGACCGGGACGGGAATCCGTTAAAAATTCATAACTTCTTCATCCGACGTCCGTTTTCGTCTGTCTTTTTACCGTTGTGCTACTTTTGACGAGACCTTCGATTCTCATTTAAGTTGCGTCGGCTAAATATCGATCGATTTATATTTCGAATTTTTAGCTGTCTACTGCTAAACCGAACTTCGAAAAATCATAACTTCCTCATACGAAGTCAGCTTTTGACGTTCTGTTTATGAACGTTCTCGGATTAACATATTCTACAAGTTTCATTTAGATTGTTAAGGCTAAAAAGCCTTTTATCGAAAATTCACTTTTACACTGAACAGTGTTTTACCGGTTTTGACGCGGATTTTCGATTGGTCATAACTTCTTCGTTATAACTCGGATTTCAGTGTTCTTTATGTTTTTGGAAACCTTGTTACAAACTCTACCAGTTGGTTCATCCCAATTACGATTATTGATCAATTTATTTTTGACCAAAATTTGACTGGTGTCACATTATCCCCCGTTAGAGGGAATTTCGTCCCGAAATTAAGTCTAAAGTGATACTCATGGACTAGGTCTAATCTTTCCTATCCCAAGTGAATTCAGGTTCCTGGTTTGTAATCCAGCGAACCTTCACTAACGGGATGAGACTTAGCGTGGTTCTTTAGATTTCTCTATCCATGGTTTTTATTGGTTCTACTACAGAGTGTAGACTTTTATTTAACTTGATTTCATCGAGTGAAATAACAAGTGTTTTATCGGATAGACACCTCTTTAGATTAGATATGTGAAAGATGGGATGAGTGTTATTAAGTTTTTGTGGTATTCTAAGTTTAAAAGTACAAGACCAATTCTGGTAATAACCTCAAATGGTCTTATGTACTTTGAGTTTTGTATTTCACGCTTTCTCAAGCGCATCTTGTCCTTCTTGAGTGAGACCTTCATATGACAAGGTCATCAATCCTGGAATTCCAAAGGTTTTCTTTTATCGAAGTCGTAGCTTCTCTGGTTAACTCTGGAAGCTTTATGGCGCTTCCTGATTCGTATTTTGTTTTTGGTAGTTTCTCGGATGAATTCCAGATCAGCGAGGGTGCTGTGTGGAAATTGGATCTCTAGCTAGTTGCGTATTACCTACTTTAGTCTAGTGTAGATAGGATCTGCACTTGTGACTACAGAAGGTTCTGAATGGAGCAACTTGAATGCTAGTGTGATAAAGGACTCGACTAATTGGTAAATGGGTATCCCATTCTTTACCATAGTTGATCCCATAGAATCATGACTACTCTGGTTCCTAGAGATTTTTGAGTGACTGCCTGAACTGGGAGATGATTCTATTATCTCAGTGGAGATAACAGACATTGGCATACCATACACCCACACGTTCTAGTTATCTTCTCTACTTGCCACATTTTCAGGTTTCAAGGCTTCCTGTTGAGCCTCCTTACTCCGTGTGGAGAGATTTGAATGGGTTATCATAGTCCATGATTGGCACTATGACTTGGGTACTCCTTCCGACTTAAGGTGTTGGCTACTATATTGTCTTTGTCGAGATGATAACGAATTTCAAATTCGTAGTCATTTAGTAGCTCGACCCACTATCGTGGTCTCATGTTGAATTCTACCTGGTAGAATACATGATGCTGGATTTTGCTCCGAAGTTCATGATCAGACTCATACTTGGCTTATCCATCATCACCTCGTGTATATAAGCCGTATATAATTTAGATTTCACAAAACGTTCGGATGGGTGACTCTGCCCAAGGTCCACAACCAAACAAGGAACAGGAGATAGGGCGGAAGCACACATCCTTAATCTTGTTAAGTCTAACTTATATACCACCCTCGTGTATACACTTAGCAGCGATAGTTTAACTTAATGAGTTCTTAGTCTCTATTCTTGAACTTGACCTGCGGTACAATGATTTTCCTATGAGGTCTATTGAGGTACTTCGGTAGTTACTGACTTATAAGACTACTTCGGTGCTTTTCGTTTGAAGTTTCCTATCTACTGAGTAGGCTAGAATGGCGTGGTATTCTTCGCATGGGTACTTCTGAAGTTTTGAAATGAGAGACAACCTAAGGGTTTTGCGTTATAGATTGGAAGAATTTCATCTTACGGCTGATTAAGGAAAAGTTCTCTTATACAGCATAAGAATTTTCACATGGTAAGGGCCAGGCCAAACCATGTCGAATGAGGATGTCAGAATTTTCTCGACGAAATAGATATTAATTCGTTCTAGGACGAATGATTACTAGGGTGATATCCTATGTACCTAAGTTTTCAGCACTTCTGGTTTTATTCTGTTATTATTACTACGAACCCCTTTTTGATTCAAAATTGGCGGGTACTACCAATACGAGGGTTCTGATAATTTGAAATTATGAACTTTCATGAAACGATCCTTACTAGGTCTCTCTATAATCGCTTGGTGTATACAAGTCATGTATAATTAAGATTGGTAAGACCTTTGACTGAGCAACCCTGCCCTAAATCCACAACCAAACAAGGAACAGGAAATGAGGCGGGATTACTCACTCTAAGTCTACAAATCTTAATTATAAAGGACCCTTATGTATACACTAAGTCATCATAGCTTACCTGTTAGGGTTTCAAATTTCTATATAAATGTTATGATTTAATTTGAATGGAAGAGTAATCATAATTATAGATAATTATCGGGATTTGGAAGCGTACCAAAATATAACAGGGTTCTTTGATGCTTTCCCATGTATTGGGATCAAAATCCTCCTGCTCCCCCGTCGTTCTTCTCTGTTGGACAATCCCTCTTGTAATGTCCTATTTTACCACAAAGGTGACATATGGGAATGGTTCCAACATTGGCAGTTGAAGTGATGAACTCAACCGGAGTTCTACAGATGCGGGCGGTATGCCCCTTCATGTTGCATCTATTGCAATGCAGCTCTCGGCAAACTCCATGATGATGGTAGTTGCACTTGCTGCAGTGTGGGAGGTTTACTAAGTACGGCTTGGTAGATGCTAGAATAACAGGGCTGATGGGGGTACTGACTGCCCCAGTTCGTTGCCCTCTGTTAGGTTCTTGAGTTGAACAACTCCCTTTCGTGTTCTCGAACTTTCGTTTAAGGATATTAAGCTTAAGGTTCGAGGTGTTCTTACAGGTAGGTGCTTGTGGCTGTACTTGGCCATCACCACTATTGGGGTTACCGATAGCATTACTACTAACATTTGTATTGTTAGCATTCAGGTGTGCCATGACTGCTGCTACAGCTACTGTGACCGCAGCTTGAAACGTAGCCGCATCTATCTGAAGGATTGGTGTTTCGCTGGTGGGTTGGTTACACTTTTTTTTTGGAGGCATGATTCTGTTACATGATAAGAAAATGAGTTCGTGAGCGACTATCGTGTCTCTATATGTATTCTAACCATTTGGATCTATGTATTAATCTTTCGTTTTGTTATATTGTTCTTAATGATTCGACCTGCATTCCTATGATGCAGTCCTGGTAAGGAACAAAATTAAGTTTCTAGAATGGTTAGGAACCGAGTATCATCTGAACTAAGTTACTTTCGTTTGGTGGATATCGTTTCCCAATTTTCGAAAATATTCGAAAATAATTCATAACAATGTCTACATAACATAGACTTATGAATTTGAGAAGTAATCACTATCAATTAAGATTTTGTGATCTGATTTATTAGGAAAAGAGGATAAGCTCCAAACCTAATGTGAGTAATGAAATCACTAACTCACTAGGTTGAACCGATTTACTAGTTACTACTTAGATGAAAAGGTGCTCGAACATTTCACATGAATCATGCGTGGTTTTCCTTTGTTCTATTCTGGGTAGTAATGATTTGTTCTCTCCTGGTATCTATAGGGTGTCCTTCTCCTCTGTAGGTATATTGAATTCCCGGGTTGTCTTACTTCCGATTCTGACACTGATCCCCATTACTTCGTAATGAAGATTTTGAATCTCGGAAGTTCATGCGAATATCTCATTGGTGTCCTTAATAGGGTAAGGGCACTAAATGATTTCTATAGTTCGTTTACTACTCCTATGTGTCTTCTTGCGATTCTCTTAATGAAATTCTGTTGGATCCTCCTTGACTCTTCTATTGATTGTTGGAGTAACTATGTTTATCTAACGGGTTTATACGAGAACGGGAATGTCTAAAGAATCTATGAGAAAATCTTTACGAAGGTGATTCTTTCTGGTCCTTCTATAATCACATGGTGTGTACCGATTATATATAATCCAGATCAAATAGACCTTTGAATAAGTAATCCTACTCTAAAACCACATCCAAGGAAAAGGAAGTAGAGTGAAAATCACATATTCTAAGTCTATAAAATATCGGCTATATATAACCTTAACGTATCCACTTAGTAATTATAGACCTATCAGAAAAGATCTTTTTAACATTTTCCCAAAGGTATGTAACATACCTCCATGTTATTTTAGTTATGAGTTTGATTCATGGACTTCTAGATACAAGAACTTAACAAGTTTTCATTTTCCTTGTTATAGCATCCTAAAATACTCCCATAGTATTTTAGTCTTTGGTTCTAGAATTCTTATGGTGCTTAGGTAAGTTTAAGACCAGTTGCAACACTATAATCACTCCCCTAAACATATTTTGGTCATATCTCGGATGAATATAGTTGATCAGGCTATATTGATCCCGGATATGATTACGTCACTGTCTAGGTTTAACTGCAATGTCCAACATCTAAATACTTTAGTTTTGTTCTTCTTGTGATACTCATTCTGGTATATATACTCTGCATGTACTTATACTTTTATAAAATATTGATATATTTTTAAAGTATAACTCTTGGTCAGAGTGTTTTTATCCCAATCGGTTTATAGTTGTATATCTTTTATGACTGATATACTGAGTTCACTATAAACACTGCTCTGATACCAATCTGTCACACCCCCAAACCAGAACGGCGGAAACGTTCGGGGGCGGAGGACTTAAGGTAAGTATCACAACACATGTAACATAGTAATCAAAGTACAAACAACCATTGCATTAATAAGTATAAGTTTTACATAAGTGTTTAAACATTGCATATTCAAACACTAAAGTAGGTACAGTAGAAGACAAGAGCTGCAGTACGGTACTAGGTAGTCTTCTCAAACGCTTCTGGAGTGTACCTGTCTACTGGATTCCTGAGAATACAAGTTATTTGGAAAGAGTATATCAGCATTTAAGCTGGTGAGTTCATAAGTATTTTAGTTCTGTTAAGTATACCCTAAGTTCTTTGAATAAGTTCGTTGGTTTCTCCAGGAAATCCTATATTTCCTGAGGTGATTAACTGATAACCTCAATAGTTTCCCTCTGTAATTACTTAGTTTATACTGATTATACATAACACCATATCGAATGGACAGTCAATTGGGTGTATCTGCCCTAAGCCCACAACCAAACAAGGAACAGGAAGTAAGGCGGAAGTCACACACTTCACTGTCAATCGAACATTACTTATGTATAACTATGATGTAATAACTAAGGAATTATAGAATTAACCACTAAAGGTCTTTTATGTTAAACTAGTTTACCGAGATTGAGTGACTAAGTTCCATTGGATAAGTGGTTTAATCCCATAAACCGTTCTCTTTGTATTACTGTTTTATATTTGTATTCCTTTATGAAAACTTGAAACTGAGAGTGTACCTGGCTCCACCAGGTGTTAATAAAAACTGTATTAAACCATTGTATTTTGTATTTTATAAACTGGTACTTTGAAGGTGTACTTTCGTTTATTTGTTTATACACTAACGTATTATTAATATCTTTTTAATGAGTAGTTATTATAACCATACTATGACTGATGGCTTGAAACAAACGCTTTGTGGGCGTTTAAACTGGTGATAACAATTGTCACTCATCTAACTGTAGCTAGCAGCCTGAGTGCGGGGTTGTCAATCCCGATATAGATCTACACACACTTGTTTCGATCCCCGGCTGGAGATTCTGGTTATAATGTCAGGACTTTCCTATGTTGTCTAAAATGAATTAAACAACCTGAATATAGAGTCTCATAAAAAGCATATTAAACGTTACATGTATATTAGTTTTGAAAACCCAATCATTCTGAAATAATGATTGACAGTATATTCTTAGTTTTCCAAACATGTATTTGATAAGTGTAAACCCTTGATTTGTTTTGAATCAAAACCCTGGTTTCTTGTAAAACAGTGTATTCTAGTATACTTGAATTATGAATTATTACCTCGTGTTTGCTAACTCGGGTACTCTGTATAGTACCTTTGCTAATGCAAACTCGGCAGAATGTATTATTACCTCGTGTTTGCTAACTCGGGTACTCTGTATAGTACCTTTGCTAATGCAAACTCAGCAGGAGGTATTATTACCTCGTGTTTGCTAACTCGGGCACTCTGTATAGTACCTTTGCTAATGCAAACCCGGCATTACCACGTGTTTGCTAACCCTGGTACTCTATATAGTACCTTTGTTAATGCAAACTAGGTATGATGTATCTTTACTTCTTTAATATGTTGTTCATATATTAAAGGTATTATACATATCTTGGTATAATTGAATGTATTTTGGTAATTTCCTTGGAAAGTATACAGTCGTGAATCATACTTGTATATTTAGTTTTGAATCATAAATTATACCTATTATAATTTATATGTTCTATCTAATTAGCATGAATTCTCATGGAATATCACCTTTGCTCAGCCTGATACAAAGGTAATGATACTAAAAGGAGTAACCTTTTAGACTCATATATATATATATATATATATATATATATATATATATATATATATATATATATATATAATTAAGAAGGAAACGACCTTCGGACAAATAACACAACCTTAATTCCACATCCAAACAAGGAAAAGGATATAAGATAATTCATTAGTCCTAAGCCCTTCAAGTCTTATTTATATATTTATACATATATAAACATGATTTTGGCATTTATAATTTGAAATAGCTTATAAAACATTTTTCAAATAATTTTAACGGAGTTTTTACATGACTTTAAAGATTTAACATGGCTTCACGTTATTTTGAAAGTATTTGATAATTCTTAAAAGCATACGAAAACATTTGTGTGATTATTATCACATACAGTTATTAACACAATTTAATATTGTGTTAAACTTGTATTCCCCCCCCCCCCCTAAAAAGCATTTAAAAACCATTGAAAAGGTAAATTATAGAGGTATGAATTCACTTTGATAAGCGGTGATTCGGGCAGCGTTTCGTTTCCCGTAAAGAGTTTATTTAACGAGAAACCGGCTCAAACCGGGCAAAGTTTCGACAGGAGAGAGGATGAATTCTCGAGAATTCCGAGGCTCTGGGGCTTGCTTCGGGCTTTAGACACGATACCGGGGCCTTGGGGGGTCGTGAGAAAGTCGAGGGGGTGAAAATGTGAAATTGGGTGAAAAATGGGTGAAAAAGTCCTCTTAGCCGAGGAGTCTCGCACCCTTTATATAGGGGTGCGAGGGTGCGGTCCGAAGGGGGACAGGTGGTGAGGCTCGGACAGCTGGCGAGGCGAAGGCGAGTCAGCAGGACACGCGGCAGCTCCTGCGAAGGCGGTGCGGATCGGACCCGGTGCGAGGCACGTGCCTCGGACAGATGTAGGCTTCGGATTTGACCAACCTTCGGTCCAATGGGAGAATGCCACGTTGCGAGGGGGGTGTCCGAAGGCATCTCCGGGGTGTCTCTTGCGAGTGCTGTCCGAAGCTTATTGGACCTCGGCTGTGGTCCACTCAGAAGGTGACACGTGAACTGCGGTCCAACCAGAAGATGACACGTGGAGGTTCGCACGTGATGATGACGTGTCCGAAGCCTTGCATGCGAAATTGCCCGGTTTTCAAGATTTTCTTGATTTTCGTGCCACAAACTTGCAAAAATCATAACTTTCGCATACGAGCTCCGTTTTTGACGTTCTTTATATGCACGCGTAGGTAAAATCATACTCTACGACTTTCGTTTAGACTTCGTCGGCTGGTTTTGACTTTATTTTTAATATTATTATTTTAAACAGACCGGGACGGGAATCCGTTAAAAATTCATAACTTCTTCATCCGACATCCGTTTTCGTCTGTCTTTTTACCGTTGTGCTTCTTTTGACGAGACCTTCGATTCTCGTTTAAGTTGCGTCAGCTAAATATCGATCGATTTATATTTCGAATTTTTAGCTGTGTACTGTTAAACCGAAACTTCGAAAAATCATAACTTCCTCATACGAAGTCAGATTTTGACGTTCTTTTTATGAACATTCTCGGTTTAAAATATTCTACAAGTTTCATTTAGATTGTTAAGGCTAAAAAGCCTTTTATCAAAAATTCACTTTTTACACTGAACAGTGTTTTACCGGTTTTGACGCGGATATTCGATTGGTCATAACTTCTTCGTTATAACTCGGATTTCAGTGTTCTTTATGTTTTTGGAAACCTTGTTACAAAATCTACCACTTGGTTCATCCCAATTACGATTATTGATCAATTTATTTTTGACCAAAATTTGACTGGTGTCACATTGTATATAAGGTGTGCCATCCACGCACAAGGTGCTCCGTCTTTGATCAAGGTGTGCCACCTTGGTGCTTGATGCGCCACTATTATATTCCTTGTTGTGTTTCAGTATTATTGAAGTGTTTCTGATGAACAAAGAAGCAAGGATGCACCACTTAAGATGTAGATGTGCCATTCTTAAGCATGATGTGCCACCAAGGTACATGGTAAGCCATTATGCCTCCTTGGTGCACCATTTAGGTGCGAGACTCACTAGGATGATCAATATTTTTCATTGTCGCTTAGAAGGTTGAAGATGCTTAATGTGGATACTCTAGATGATTGATGTGCCATCATGATGGCAGGTTTCATCATGACACGCCATGGTAGCACTTAATGATCCATTATTGTTCTTGATGCTCCATCATGTGTATGGTTGATGTTCATGAGGTTGAAGGTTCCAAAGTCGTTTACATGGCACTCCGTGATTTGTTGGAAATTAGAGTATCCCCTTAATGGGCTAATTATAAATGGGCCTGACCCATTAGAATTAGGGTTTCTCATGCTTGCTTAAAATATGCTTATATCCCCATCATTGTAAAATTGCTAGATTTTTGTGAGAGCTCAAAGTGAGATATAATTTTGAGTGCTTGTAATAGTTCCAGAAAGTTAATAAGATCTTATCTCTCTCTCTCTTTCTCTCTCTCTCTCACTCACTCACTCTCTCTCTCTCTCTCTTGATCGCCCGTGGACGTAGGTCACCTTAATCGAACCACGTTAAATATTGTGTTTTTTTTTCAATTACGTTTTTCATAAGTTTTATTTATGCGAGTTTCACCGAAGCTTGTTTGAAATTTTTTTTGAAGTGCTTAACTTGTTTTGTTGTCACCCAACATTATTGTCACCATTGTACTGTATATATATGGATGATATAAAACTCATAGGAAATGATGCACCAACTTTATGAAGTGTAAAAGCTTGGCTTAAGAATTGTTTCGCTGTGAAACACTTGAGAGAAGCAACATACACACTAAATGTAAAGATCTATAAAGATAAATCTAAGTAAATCAATGGATTCGGCCAGAGTACGTGTAGTCTTGAAGAAATTCAAGATGTTGAAATGAAAGAAAAGAGTTTGTGCCTATAAAACATGGTATGGCATAGAATGCTTAGTGTCTTACTTCTATTGATGAGCTAAAGAAAATGAGTTAAGTGTTTTATTCTTATGTTGTGGGATCGATCATATAGTCGTGACATGTACTAGGTATGATATCTTGTATGCCTTGAGAATGACAAGTCTATATTTTGTATTACGTTCCATTAGGCAAAGGTTTAGATGCCAACATTCTAACATCTTCAAGATGCTCCTTCACATACTGATGTTGTTAAATGTAGATGCCAATTTTTGATCATGGAATATTAAGACCTAAAAATTGCTTTAATTCTCCCATATCCGTGAGTTTAAATTGTTGGAAAACAAACACTTGTATTTATACCTTTGAAATATCGAAAAATAATTCACATATGCATGTTGCAACTTGTTAGTTGTCAGATATGACCTTTGCATCTCTCCTTTGGGATAAAGATGATTTCTTAAACTTGGTAAAAAGGATGGTCGAGTTTTGTATATTTTGTGTTCCAACACTTAGTCAACAATTCATTATCCTTATTTTTTAATACATCTTTTATTCAGCCTTCTGTTTATCTATAAATAATTTTTACACGTTTACGTCTTTCGTATGTACCTTCCATTCATTAATATTTATTGTCTTTTACCATGTTATATAAGACTCGAAAATCAGATACGAAGAGTATAGATGAATGCAAGTACAATGCTATATACATCCTCTTTCTTTTTCATCACATTTAAATTTTTAGAAAATAATAGTATGTTGTAAGGCACAAATAGATGAAATATGTATTGCATACTAGATATTGTAGTTTTTTGAACTAAAAAGCCTCTCGACTAGGCATAAAGCATGGGACGGATTTTACTTGGGTTGGTGAAAAAAAGCGTGGGTATAGCCTAGTTTAGAGGTCCACATTTCGAACTGATTTTCTTTAACCCAAAAAAAAAAACAAAAACCAAAAAAAATGGTTAACAAAAATCGAAATGCCAATTAGGATTAGGTTTTAATAAAAGTTGGAAACCGGTTTTTTTACTATCACCGAACCCAATCGTTTTCTTAAACTGAAACACTGATTTCTACAACTCAATTTCACTTAAAAAACCAAAAATATCAAACTTATCATAACATAAATCAATTTAGAAAAACCAATTAAAAACCGGATCAAGATACCGAAACTTCATCTCCAGCCTAGTTGAGGTATGGACTAGAGGTGCACAAACCGGTTTTTTTTTAGATCCTGTTCAGTTTAAGTCAACAAAGACAAAAACGGTTCACCCTAAACCGGTTCGGTTCTAACGGTTCACCACCTAAATAATCCGAACCTATACAAACCAGTTCGGTTTTCGTAAAACCGGTTCAAGATAAACCGGTTCAAAAAAACCGGCGAGTTTATTTCTTGATTTGCTTTTTTGGTTTTGTTTTTAGGCTAAAGAGGGGTAATATATGCATGGATTAATTTTTGTTTTGGAGAATATGCTCAAAATTGATGACTTCACATGAAAAAAAAAAAAAGAGAGACAGCAAGCAAATAAAAAACAAAGAGTTTGTAGAAAAAAAAAAGAGTTTACGTATTAATGAAAGAAAAAAAGAAGAAAATTGAAAATAAAGAACGAAAAAACATCATAAATGGTCCCTGTGGTTACCCAAAATCTGAAGTTTAGTCCCCGTGGTTTAAAAACCTCATAGATGGTGCCTGTGTTTTCAAAACTTTTGATGTTTGGTCCTTTTTGCTAACTCCATTAGCTTTCCACCGTTAAATGAAGGGTATTTTTGTCATTTAACTATCCAGGGACCTTTTATGAGGTTTTCTTTTCTTTTATTTTTTTAAATTAAATTTAATATCCAAGGTCTTTCTCTCTCTCTCTCTCTCTCTCTCTCTCTCTCTCTCTCTCTCTCTCTCTCTCTCTCTCTCTCTCTCTCTCTAAAACACGTACACACAAACATAAACATCTCTCCACCTTGATCATCTGATCATCATCCACGACCACCATCATCGCGCAAGAAACCATTGATCCCCTTCTCTCTATCATGTGTTTTAGTTTCTCTTAATAGCTAGGTTTTGATAATTTTGAAAAGTGATGTCTAATTCCATATCGTGAAGCTGTGAAACAAGAAACAACCAGGTTGGGGCGTGAACGAATTAAAGTCATTGGGGAATTTCCACAAACAGTTGGTGTGCAGATTAAGAAGTTTACCATGGAATCTTTGTTTTTACTTCTAATTGAAATCCAAATTGTAGGTGGACTCAATACACAAAAATGTACAATAAAGGAAAATAAAAATATATACATAAAAACGAATTTATGATTTTTTGAATCAATCGCTTATACCCATGTGTAAGGAATCAGTCATGGGTTAAAACACAGAACAAAGAAACATACTGATCTTATTTCCTTTCAATTGCGTTTTCGGGGATCCTCTGTAGATTTATCAACGAAGACAGAAGATGAGTCCACAACCGACCGAGTTACAGAGGCGGTGTTGTTCACAAACGAATCATCGATAACAGGTGGTTGATTTATGGGGTTCAACTCACAAATCATTGATTTAAGATCTGAATGATTATAATGAATAGAATTAGAAGCAAGCTGGGATAACCCATCATCGTTCCCCAAAACACCCTCCAGATGCTCGATCTTTTGTGCAATATCAGCCATATCACACGACTTAATTTTGTAACCAATCACCACCAACAACTCATCAACGTTGGAATCTTGATCTTCAACCTTATCCCACAGCTTCGATTTCCCGATCACATCTAAAAAAACAGAAGCAGAGGCAGCAACGGTAGAGGCGAAAGTGGAACTGTCGCCATCATAGAAGGTGTAATCTTGTTGTGGGTAATCCCGCTCCATTTTTTTCATCTTCTTCGAAGAATTTGAGCATTTGTTGGGCGATGGTAGTGCTAATGATTATATAGGGAAAACGAGGGTGAAGAAAAGAGAAGTGGGCCGAGGTTCTGTGCTCATGTCTCGAACAGAGAGAGAGAAAGAGAGAGAGAGATAGAGAGAGAGAGAAAGAGAGACCTTTTATATATTTAATTATGTTTTTTTTTTAAATACGAGAAAACATCATAAATGGTCCCTGTGGTGGTGAAATGACGAAAATACCCTTCAGTTAACGGACAAACTTAACGGAGTTAGCAAAAATGACCAAACATCAAAAGTTTTGAAAACACAGGGACCATCTATGAGGTTTTTAAACCACGGGGACTAAACTTCAGATTTTGGGTAACCACAGGGACCATTTATGATGTTTTTTCATAAAGAACACCCGTGCGCATGCTAGGAAAGCTATATATATATATATATATATATATATATATATATATATATATATATATATATATATATATATATATAGAGAGAGAGAGAGAGAGAGAGAGAGAGAGAGAAAGAAAGAAAAAGAGAGAGGGAGTGGTCAAATCAGAACTCAAAAAGGTTACGAACCTTAAGAACCATTTTTTTAAACGTTTTCATTAAGAGCATTTTGGACTTATAACATATATCTTCTCTCTATTCTAATAAAAGAATAGTTTTAATCTCCATTTTGACATGTGTCACTCTAATACAACTCCTCATTAATATTATGTCACTTGTCAAAGAGATATATTAGGCAATACTTCAAATTCAAATTTACTTTTTCTAATTATATGTTAAATTTGAAGTTATAATAATTTCAAATTTTTGGTATATCTCTTAATTAATGATTTATTTAAAATAATTGATAAATAATTTTTGAATTTTTACTATGAAAATTTAATTTATTTTGTAACCGTGGTTCTCACGGGTTATAAACTAGTTAATATTATATTAAACAAACCGTATAATCTCTAATTCACAACTAATTGCCACTCGTTGTCGGACAGCCGTCGGACCACTGTTTGACTAATACTAAATTTAATGGCATTTTCTAGTTATATTCACAGCTTAATAAAACAAAAATTGTAGTCCTCATTTCTTTGATAATTCTTTTTAATACATACCATTTCATTTTTACAGAAAAATATACAAAATTTAAAAAAAAAATAGATTTATGTCTTGATAAACTCAATCTTCTCTTTTTTCTAAATTATAGATTTCTTTAAAAAAATATATCGTGTATAAAACATATTCACAGTTTAATGAACATATTAATTCAGTAATACACAGTTTAATGTTTTCATGCATGCATTTATTTATATTTTAACACAAAATCTATATAAAATATACAACTCAATACAGTCCATTTTTAGTTTAATACATAAAATTCACAACATAACATAATACAATCAACTATACACTAATTCACATATTTAAAGTTAAACCTAAACTCTACCACCACCACCAACTACCGAACATCACCACAAACCACCTGTGCCACCTTCACCACCATCCTTCCTTTCAGATCTGTATATAAAATCATTGATTGATAGCTTAAATACTATATTCATAATTTAATATACCAATTAAATTACTTATTTAGAGTTTAATGAAAAATAATTATAAAAACTAATACATTCTTACATATTTATATAACACGAAAAATAAATATGTTCACATGAAAAGTAATACAAATTATTCATACATAAATCATTAATATTTAACATAAATTTATTAATAATTTACATCTTCATACAGTCAATTCACAGTTCAGTACATAAAGTTTACAGCTTAATATATAAAATTCACAGTTTAATGCAAAAGATTATACATTCACAACCATATTTTTAACTTTATATTACACATATACTTTCAGATTTATATGCTAGTGCTTCTTTATTTAAGCAAATATTCACAATTTAAGTTTACATACTTTATTCAAAAGACAAAATTGCAAAAATGGTCCTTGTAGTATGCATTTTTTAGGGGTTTTAGTCAAAACCTCGACTTTTTTGGATTGGTGGTCCTTTTGGGCTGATTTACATGCAATTTTGGTCCCTGTCCAAACTAAAAAGACTATTATACCCTTAATGAATTTAGTTTTCATTTTTCTTTTACTTTTTAAAATTATTATTATTATTAAATATAAAAATGGGTCCACCTCTCTCTCTCTCTCTCTCGTGTATAATCATCTTCTTCCTAAAAAAAACCCACACAGCTTCTTGTCAAAATTAAAACTCAGACAATTTTACACATACAGACACATTGTGGTCTCTCATCTTCTTCATCAATACACACATACACTTAATGGAGAAAGCTTCAGTGACCTTATCTCTCCCCCTTTCTCTCTCTCTTTCTCTCAATCGGCCACTACATCCCAAAATACATACCACAACATTCATCTTCTTCAATCTCATACATCAATCTATCTTCTCTTCCACTTCTGCAAGATTTATGCCTAAATAACATTGAATCACCGACAATAATCTGCAAGATTTCAGTACTTATTAGCAATTCGATGATTGGTATGAAGAATAATAGGCATACTTGATGGGGGCAACTTATGGTGCCGGCAACGGGAAAAGGGACCTCGGATCCTTGGTTTTCATCTGATCGATAAGGCTAATCATGAACGAGGCAGTGACAGGGAAGGCTCGGGGGTGGTAACGAAAGCAGCAAGGGCTGCTTAAGTAACTCCTGCGCTTCTTCTGTCTCGGAAGGAAGGTGCGAAGGTGGGGAATCAAAAGGGGGTTGCCGCCTCCGATGTTTTCTCCAGGGAAACACCCACTTCGGTGGTGGGTTCAGGCCAGGGAACGAAGAAGAAAATGGAGGATGAAAGGAGGAAAGGCAGCAACGATCGCAACAGTCTTCAGGGGGAGTTCAGTGACTACGATCGACAGGTGGAAAGGGTGGAGCAATAAGAGGCTGTTGCCTCGAAGTCTCGTCGGAATTGGCCATCACCCGAAGGAGAAGACAGGCGAAGTAGAAGAGGCAGCCGCCTCCTGTTCTTCTTCTTGATGGAAACAACAAAATTGAATGAAAAGAAGGGTGTTTGGAGTTGGTTTATCTCATCAAAGCTTTGGGTGTGAAGAAGGAGAAATGGGTTCGAGATTTGGGTTGTTGATTTGGGTTCTTATTTTGGTTTACAACTTCGATTTTCATGAGAACAATGGTGGTTTCAAGGTTTGATCGGGGGAGAAAAATGATCGTCAAATGTGGGTGCTGCAAAAAGAGAGAGAGAGAGAGAGAGAGAGAGAGAATAGGGTGTGGGCTCCATTTTATTATTAATAAAACATTAAATTAAATAGAAAAAAATATAAAAATATATCACAAGGGCAATTTAGTCATTTCAATTTTCGGAGGGACCATTTTCACATACAAACTAGTCCAAAATGACCACCAATCCAAAAGAGTCGAGGTTTGGACTAAAACCCCAAAAAAAATGCATACCACAGGAACTATTTTTGCAATTTTATCCATAATTAGATAAAATGATATGTGTATAGTGTTTTTTCAAACTTATATTTCAGAGGCAAACAAAAAATTTATAAAAAAAATAGCATGTTTAGATATTCTATAAAATGATAAGTTTGTACTATGTTTTGAATATCTTATAAAACGTTAAGTTTATACACTGCTATATACATTTGAGTATAGTGTACTACATGGTTGAAAAAATAAAATCATATTTAAATTTCGAAAGCATAATCATTAATCTCGGGTTGCAAGATTTTTAAAAAAACATGTATAATAAATAAAATCATAATATTAAAAGGAGTTGAACGAGAGTGAATCTTATGTATAATAAATAAATATTGAAAATAGATAAAAATTAATCTAACATTTCTCAGAAAAAATAATAGGTATCAATTAAGGGATAATTTGAGTATTCAACAACAATTAACCAATATTTTAGTATAATTGCGAACAAAATATTGCATATACATAATTATGGCAATATTTATTACTAAAAAATGTGATTGATAACCCTTCATAGTTATTTATTTACTTTATTTACTAGGATGTATTATTTTTATTAAGGATCACTACTCAAAATATTATAAGAACTCATATCCGAGAGAGTTTCTAACCAAAAATTTGAAGGATATCACTGAATTCACGCACACAACAGCACACACACATATATACTTAATTATATATTCAATCACCTACATACACACACACTAAACGACATGAATACTAACACATATAAAAATTATTCCTTTAAAAACAAATTCATAAATGGTCCATGTTAAAAAAAATGGTCATTGTTTAAAAATGTGTAGAACGTACCTTTTTAAAAGACATTTTACAGAAAGTAGGATGCTATAAAAAATATTTTAATTTTAATTTTCCAGTCCATGTTGAAAATGGATTGCTAATTATTACAAACAAATAAAATGTGTTGTTGTTTATGGGATTTTATCATGAAATACTCACAAACAGTCATATACTTACTCACACATACAGTCACATGCATACTCACATATAGTAAACGACCATCATCATAGACCAAGACGATGAACCCAAAGTTTCCCAATAGGCTACAAGTTTTCACATCTGTTAGTTAGCATAAAAAAAAAATAACAAATATATATATATATATATATATATATATATATATATATATAACATGAAATGTTAAAAAAAATCAACTCATGGCCAAAAACGATTTAAATTAATAGAAAAATGGTGGGTGTGATAGATATCCAAACAAAACATATGATAGGCACATAAACAAAAAAAACCAAACCACATTAAGCCAGAAAATACAAAAATGTAATCAAAACTAGATATATTGAGAAACTATTTATGCATAACTGGATAAAAAAACTAACCTTTTTCATGGCTTTGACTCATAAGGATAGCAAAATTGACATCACTTGTTGTTTTTAGATGTTGATATATGTCTAAAAGATCTCCAACATGACTGTTCTTCATGTCTTAAAATGTCGGTAGGGCAACTGTTCTCTCCAACTCCTCTAGAAAGCTTTGTTGTAATGGTGGAAGTTTATCAGATGAAGGGTATTTTGGGCATATTAAATATTAGTATAAGAAGATCAGAAGTTTCATTTTCCTCTCCCCTTGGAGAGAGCTCCTCCTGTGTAAATTCCAACACTTCTTTACTCTTTTAATTTATAATCAATTCTATCAACCTTTGTTGTTGCAGATGGAAAATTTGTTGTGGATTTGTATCTAGAATTTGAATAACATATTTGTCACATTAATGCCTTTTTTGTGAAATCAAGCAAAAGCATATTAAAAAAAATCATGCATTT